>NC_142110.1:50270492-50573522 GCF_056152115.1 Neolamprologus brichardi | reverse complement strand
TCCAGCAAAGGCAACACATGACTTGAACTCTGCAGCACTCTAACCAATCGTGATACAAATCAAACTTCCTGATTTGAACATCAGGTTAGATAGCTGGAGAGGAAGACGGCGCTGACCTGGAGTCGGCAGCTGTGTCGGCAGCCTCTGGTCTAGGATCGGCTTTGCCGTCAGCCCTTTAATTAACAATGAACCTGAGGCAGCATGGTCAGAAGGATGGAGACCAAGCTGACCCTAAAGCAGATCATCCAGCACACTGACTCCAGGTCAGGAAAAGCACTAAGCAGAGATACATTCACAGGTTTCCAACCTCCCCACCCCTCCCAGCAGTGGTCAGACCCTTTAGTGGGTGCATGCAGGCAAGTCTTTCCATTGGTTCAGTAGATTCATACATGCTAAAAAAAAAAAAAAAAGAGTTCCATCCTCTCAGAACCTCTAGCCCCTAACCTACATCTGCTTCAGTCAGCTTAACTACAAGGGTTGTACAGGTTGTCTCAGCTCTCTCCAGCCACGAGGAGAAGTGGTGGACAAGACAGCAAACTGTCTTGAAATTGAACAGGCCAGTGTGGGTTTTCTAGGATGTGTTTTGTCCACCGGCGCACTTAATGCACAATCAAGTACTTCACGTTGTAAATCCATGCAGGGTATCAGAGATAATTGGCGCGAGATGGTAGGTAGAGAGCTGGGATCCCGGGAGTGCGTTTGGACAGAGCAGAGGTCGCCTCCACTGCTCACTTAGCTTAGTTAGGGCTTTCAAAGTGGTTTCCATTTGTCGGCGTCTCCTGCAGAGTCGTGTGTGGGATGTCTGCCTCTTTACGGGACTCCATTTGTGGCTTGAAAAAGTCTGACACGAAGAAGACCTGTAATAGACCAAAAATAAATGAATAAAATAATTAAAAATAAGTGCTACTGAGGTTTGAACAGTTACATCTACACACAGCGTTTGAGTACTTACCTTGACTGCCAGAAGGGGGTGATGTATAAAAACCCCTGCGGGCTGAACTAAGATCAGTGCAGGACTTACCACGAGCAGAGCCATGAGCGCGCCCTGTATGAGTCCGGTGAGAACGTCGCTCCAGTGATGCTTGTAATCAGACACTCTCGACAGTCCGGTGTACACAGAGGCGGCAATCAGGAAAAACTGGATGGTCGGTCTCAACAGCCGCGCCCAGTCGGCCTGGAGCCGAGCCTGCAGGTAGAGCTGAGAAACACAAGGCTGGACGTTCACGAAGGGAAAGGATGTGAAAAAACCCTGCTGGTCTCAGAATTTTACTGATAGAAGGAATTTGTTCAATGCAGGCTGTTTATCTGCAATTGATCGATGATCTAAGCTGATAAATGTCTCTATACCTCTGTTTGCCTCAGGAACAGTGTCCAGTGAGTTCATTTGTTTATGTTTAAAACAGGGTGTGGCCCCAAGGACAGACAACCTCCATGGCTTTGCAAAGATTTATGTTTTGTCTCAAATGTCATTTAAATGGCAGCGCTTTTCCATACTTCAGACTTCCTCTTTGCCGGAGGGTGTGTGTGAGCGCTTTATCGGTGCCAAGACTTTGTCCCTGTGTCTATTTATATCTGCTGCTGTTGAATGAGTCAGCAGACCGCAAAGTCCATCGGAGCCGGGCAGTAAAATCTCCTCAGAACAACACACAGAAGTGCTGCTGATAACGGGCGCGAGGTTGAATGTGCACAGATGTAATCTTAAAGAACTGTAAGTAATCATTTGGAACATAATGATGTCTGCTTCGTGACGCCATGAAACAACAGCCAGCAGACACTCAGCTTATCATAAACAGCCTTGGTGCAGCATTTGCATAATTTTGTCTAAACTACCAGGATGGTGGCTACAGTTATGGACTCGTCAGCGTAGCGGAGAGGTGAAAAGTTGTGCCTTTGTGTCCATTAGACCATCTGAAGGAGAGTTTCCTTGTTTTCAACGACTGACGGGCGTAGCTGTACATTAACAGGTGGAAGATGTAGAAAGTGGAGCTTTGCTGGGAAATAAAGGGAAAGTTCCTGCACTCTGTGGGGGACAAAACTCCAAGTAACATCTAATCCCTTTTATTTCTGCTTCCAGAGCAGGTTTGCTTAAGTAACTTCAGTTTTTATTGTTTAAAAATACTAAACATTTTCAAACAATAAAAAGTAAACTAACTAGTTTGGTTGTTTTTTTTTCTCTCCCTACCCTCACCTCCAACCGGGCTGATGATGGCTCCTCTCTAAGCCTGAGCCTAGTTTTGCTGGAGTTTTCTTCCTGCTTGCTCACTGGGAGTCATCTGACTGTTGGGGCTTCTCCGGATTACTGTAGGGTCTTTATCTTACGATATAAATTGCACTGAAGTTGTAATTTAGCGCTATAAAAAACTTTGAATTTAATTAAGATTATAATTAGTTAAAGTTATAATTTTAATTATAGATTTTCAACTATAAGAAAATCCCCCCAACTCACCCCGATTGGATTGGATAAGCATATAAGAATGGATGGATAGTTCAAACCGATACTAAAACTTTCTCTTTGTTTTAATTCATTTTAGTTACTTTTTCAAGGAGTCTGACATCGAAGTTTAGTTTTCAGTCAACTATAATAACCTTGCTTCCTCAGCCGCCACACTGGTCAAGTCAAACATTGATGGATGGGATTACAGATCAACATGCAGCTGGCTGAGATACTTACAGCGAGGAAGAGCATGCAGTACATGGAAAAAGATGAGTGGCCGGAGTAGAACGAGAGCCTGCAACAGAGAGACAAAAGCATAGTTCAACACCCGAGTAAGGACATGTTTTTATTAACACAGCGGTCTGAGCTGACTGGAGAGTCCCCGGCTTTAGTTAGCTCTCGTTTGAAACACCACATCAGCAGCCATGTGCACACACTGTGGATACTGTGGCACAATTTTCCCAGTCAGGAGGCTTTTACTGATCAGATTTAGGGCCTGGACTGCAGCGCAGAACAACCTGCTGCTTGTTGAAAATCAGTGGATTATGTGGAGGAATTTGAAAAAAAAAAAAATCAGCTACTGCGTTAAGGATCTCTATAAACCAATACTTGCAATACTCTGCTTTAAATTCAACATCTTATTTCCCCTAACCCTAGAGAGCCAGGTTAGCATGAGCCCCAGGAGCTGTAATAAACGAGAAATATACTAGGTTGTAATAAAAAGCCAGAATTATCCTTTGACCTAAAAGCACACTTTAGGCCCACAGAGCTGCTAACATGACACTTATTTTCTTTAAAAGCTCTACAGGAAATCCCTCAAAATGGCAAAGCTGAAATCCTTCATTATCATTAACAATTAAGCTAATCTATAAATCAACTCCCCAGCAGTGACTGTTGGTTACACCCAGCAGAGTAAACAATAACAATGCCGACCTCCATAAATCCCCAACAGTGGCATCAGATTAGGACTGTGGCACCCTGTGTGGGATCACAGGATGAAAAATTCATGATTGCCACCTTACAAATCAATATTTGTGATTTCACATCCATGGAAACGAACTCAATCCTCGACAGTGAGCTGTGTCTTTGCTGGGCAGTAAACCTTAGACACAGAGGGGTCATATTACTGTAAGATGATGCTGGGCAGTCTATCTCAGCCCCCTCTCTCCTCTCCTGTTGCAGTTATTAGATGCATTAGAGTCCAGCAGATGCCAACAAAGACAGGGAGCAGCTTTTTATTTAAAAAAAAAAAGCAGACTGCTGAGTAATAATGGTGCTCCAGGAAGCAATGATTGTGCACCACGCCCTGATAAACGTACAGCAGATACCCCAGAGCGGTAAAGGGTAGGTGGGCCCTTTACGCTCAAGGGCCGCAGCTCGAGCAAAACGTTTCCCCGTCTCGCTTTAAACAGATAAAGAAGGGGAGAATCAAATGTAACGTAAAACCTCCTCACAGCCCATAATAAACACGTAACACTCTGTATTCCTCTGTGGCTGGGGCCTCCGTCAGACTGAGAAGAGGAAATCCTCTCCTCCCAATACTCTTCCTCCTGCTCTGAGCCGATAAGAGACAGAGACCTTAAATCAAAATACGCTTTACATTCCTGTGATATTACTCAAAGTGGCTCGCGCTGCAGCTGCGCACATTACAGATGTCACCCATTTACCACATCTAAACACTTCCCAGCAGTTTTTTTTTTAAAATGATCTTTATCTATGCCAGAAGATCATTAATGACGACTGTACTATGAAGGAGAGCAACATAAACAAGGTTTGTTTCCCTTCCCTAACGACCAAAATCAAATCAAGCGGTCATGTGGTTCTCAACTGAATTAACTGACCCGGCTTTTCTGGGTCTCGGTATGAGCGGTGGTGCTAACGCCGCCGGTGACGGTAAACAATGGACAATGGATGGGAGTAAAGCTGGATATTTCTTACAAGAACATTATAAAGAACAAATAAGACTTCAGAAGTATAATCCTGCTGCAGCCTCAGCCAGGAAGGACAAATACATTTAGGCTGTGTGAATCTAAAAATGAATTACTGTGTGCTTATAGATCATTAGTTATTATTAATCTCTGGCTCTCTTCCACAGCGTGTCTTTATGTCCTGTCTGCCTCCCATCAACCCCAGCAGATTGCAGCAGTTTGGTTCAGCCTGGTTCTGGGGAAGGTTTGGTGTTTAAGTTACTACGGTGATGTCCTCTGATGGGGAGTGAACTGTCCCGACGCTGAAAACTAAGAAACCTGAGGTTTGCTAACAGCAAATCCAGCTTCACGGTACAGCACTTTGCTTTGTTCTAACTGTGCAAAAGT
The DNA here is from genome assembly GCF_056152115.1 of Neolamprologus brichardi. Classification (NCBI taxonomy): domain Eukaryota; kingdom Metazoa; phylum Chordata; class Actinopteri; order Cichliformes; family Cichlidae; genus Neolamprologus; species Neolamprologus brichardi. The sequence continues at coordinate 50,568,773 of NC_142110.1, read as the reverse complement.
AATCAAACACTTAATACCTGAGACTTAAAGTATGTCAGAAAAAACGCAGAATTGTGTACTTACAAATACAGCTCATGGTTGTGGCTGCTGAACCACTATCTACAGCAGGATATGGTGCTGAGTAAGTGCTGAGAATCTACCTTATTTATAATATCAAAAGGGGCCATCTCAACTCAGTCTTACACGTATAACTGGAACCTACATATTTCTCCCATTGGCGTGACGTTGCTAGGTTTGATGTGCTTGTTCTCATTTACGCTTCAGTAATAGATGCAAGTGATGCTGAGCACAAGCTGAAAGTCAGAAGCACAACTTTAAAATGGTTATTCAGTGACGTGCTTCACCTCTGCCCTTTGTGCTTACGCTGTGAACATGTTACAAAACAATGGCCTGAGGATTTTTCCAATAATCAGCTCAACAAGAAGAAAACCCCAAAACAAACAAAGCTGGTGTGCATAAAGTTGGAAAAGAGGTGTTCGTTTCAACATCTAAAATCAAAAAATCATTCTTATTTGAACTCGGGCTGCAACCGCTAGTTTCAAATCTAAACATCAGAATAAAAAGATGAATCACAGTCCATGGTGATCTGTTTAAATGGTTTGCTTTTTTCCAATAAAAGGCCAGCTGGAGATTATACAACATAAAGCACTGAATCATCACACTTGAGAAGCTAGCCTAGACATCATTTTTACTCAAACTGACAATCCTGCTTCGAGCTCTGCTTTCCTGGTGCTGGGTCATACATACCGGGCCTCGTTGACCTGCTTCGCGTCTCCAGTGCAGGTGAAGTTTTCGATGTAAGTCCCTGCCGAGCAGTTGATCAGTTTCCAGTCGGGTCTGCACAAATCCAGGAAGTGCGGCCTAAGCCGGCCGATCGAATACTTGGCGATGTCCGTCAGAGACTGGCTCATGGCGGCACCGAAAACGAAGGTGCCGATGGCTTTGTAAATGCAGGCAACGTAGCTGCCGAAAGACGACTTGGACTTGATGCGGTTTAGATGAACTAAAAGACACTCGCCAACAATCATCTGCAACGAGGGGCGGGAGGACACAGAGTTACATCTTTATACAGAATGACAGGGTGACACATTTAAAAAGAAGATGCAGATAAATGAACGTCAGAGGCAAAATCCCAGGATCATTGTTTTGATTTTGTTTTTGAAGACTCATCTATGATGAGTCCTTTGAACAGTGGGAAGGAAAAACTCCCTTTTAACAGGAAGAAACCTCCAACAGAACCAGAGCGGAGCCAACTTTAAATATGTGCTATTTCTTCATTTCCAGTTTTTCTGCTAAGATTATGACATTAAATAATGAAAAAAAATGTCTGACAAATTTGGGTTTTTTTTGATCTTCTGATCTAATCATTTACAACGAAGAAAATCCTTCTCATAATGCTGCTTTCGAAATACATAAATGCTCATTTGACGGTAATCAGAAGGGCTCTGCAAGAGCTGCTGAGGTCACAGGAGGATGTCCACTTAACACAGTAAGCCTCTCTCTTTCAGTTCATCTGAAACTTTAAATAAAACCTGAGGCTTATGCGCACGTTATCATGTTTCTGCAACGCTATGAACAGGCAACAGGCCTCAAAGGCTTAAACAAACACACTGCTTCTTCATTATTACTTTACAGCAGAAGAGCTGCTTTATCTCGACTTACAGTTAAAAATAGTGTAGGTTTAACAACTCTAAATAGCCGTGTCATTACTTAAAACGATAAAACCTGACCTCCATCACCACTAGAAGGTTTGCGTAGACCTTCACATCTGTAGGTTACACATCCGCTCAATTTTAAAGCCTGAGGCGGAAGATTAGGTCAGGTAAAATAAACAAACCTCTACCTCTTTTCTGTTTCCTCATTAAATGTAGAACATTCAAAAAGTGATTTGAACAAATCAAACTGCTAGCACATTAGTAGAGTGGGGTTAAAGGGTTTTTTAAAAAGCAAAACAAATCATGCATTGAGGATTAGAACCATGCAGTTCCATTAAGCAGGGTCACGAGTATAAGAAGAAAAAAGAAGTGGATGAAAGCAGTCAGCAAAACTCCAAACTGAAGAAGAGTAAAAAATAAAAGATGTACAGAAGTGAACAGAAAACAAAAACTGGTGCACTTACAGTGAGTACCGTGACGGGAATCATGACACCTCCTAACAACTGATAGGAAATGGTGTCGTCTTTATAGGGGTACTTGATTGAATCATCGTTACAGAAAAAGCCCCGGTGGAAAGGACTGTGTCGCAGAGTGAGAATTGCAAATGGGAGTCCAGCTACCAGAGAAGCAATGAGACAGAGAAACAAATACAGGTTACAAGATGTCAGCGGGACAGAGATCTCTCCACCACGCAAAGCAGGAGCCAGCAGCCACGTGAGAGGGCGTCGAGGAAAAACCCACGCTCCTCTGAAGTCCGGCTTTCAGGAACATCATTAATAGTTAAAGTGTTAGAGCGACAGATGGTGAAACTGTGGTTAGTGTTTCTGTTAATGAAGAAAAGTCTATCCTAAAAAAGATTAGAGCTGAGCAGGTGCATCTCCTGCGCTGGGAACAGCGGCGATCGTGTTTCTAGGCTGATTCGGTCTCTTTGTTATCAACACACTTTCCTCTTTCCTAAAAAGAAAAAAAACTTCCTCAGTGGTCCTGTTCCATATCCCCACGTATCCTCCCAAACCTCACATTGTTAGACAGGGAACAATGGAGTCAATCGTAATAACGCTGAACAGCAGTTATTAGACATTGAGGGGGAAAAAAGAGAGGGATGAATCACTGATGCTACAAAAGCAGCAGAAAGCAGACACTCTTCCTGCTCTTCCCGTCATTCTCCAGAAACAACCGCTCTGTTCCAGAAGAGCATTCCAGCTATTTTAAGGAACAGAGGACGCAGCCTGAATGTCTGTTGCACAGATTAATAACAGAGACATAAAGTTCTCTCTGATGTTTACATAAAACCAACCCCCCACACCCCTCCAAAAGGCCTGGCCTCAGTCATTATCCACAATTAAATATCTGGAAATAGTCGATTGTGTGCTTTGCTGGACTAAATGTGATTTAGAGCTCTTTGACTGCGTCAGGAAACCAAACAAGTGAATTACAGGGTTTTTTTCCCCTACAAATCCATCTGTAGTGCTTGACAATGACAATAAAATAAACTATTATTAATTGTTCTGCAGTAGTTGTAAAGTGGACATCCTCCTTCACCTTTAACTCTTTTTAATACACCTCCAGTAAAAGCAGCCGACACATATTCAGAGTCTCAGTAACAATCAGCAGTGTCACTGCTGTCCTCCATTCGACTCTGGGTGTTTATTCTTTGATGTGCTGTTCTCTCAGTCCCCACAGACCGCCTCACAGTGGATATTTTGACTTGTCAAAGCTGATAACAACAGTAAAGACTGCTTTCCATGCAAGTGGGGCACTAAAACCGCCGCTTATGCGTCACACCACAGGAACCGGCTCAGAACGGAACACGTGCTTGTTGGCAAGTCAATATACAGTGGGGCAAAAAAGTATTTAGTCAGCCACCGATTGTGCAAGTTCCCCCACTTAAAATGATGACAGAGGTCAGTAATTTGCACCAGAGGTACACTTCAACTGTGAGAGACAGAATGTGAAAAAAAAATCCATGAATTCACATGGTAGGATTTGTAAAGAATTTATTCGTAAATCAGGGTGGAAAATAAGTATTTGGTCAATAACAAAAATACAACTCAATACTTTGTAACATAACCTTTGTTGGCAATAACAGAGGTCAAACGTTTACTATAGGTCTTTACCAGGTTTGCACACACAGTAGCTGGTATTTTGGCCCATTCCTCCATGCAGATCTTCTCAAGAGCAGTGATGTTTTGGGGCTGTCGCCGAGCAACACGGACTTTCAACTCCCGCCACAGATTTTCTATGGGGTTGAGGTCTGGAGACTGGCTAGGCCACTCCAGGACTTTCAAATGCTTCTTATGGAGCCACTCCTTTGTTGCCCGGGCGGTGTGTTTTGGATCATTGTCATGTTGGAAGACCCAGCCTCGTTTCATCTTCAAAGTTCTCACTGATGGAAGGAGGTTTTGGCTCAAAATCTCACGATACTTGGCCCCATTCATTCTGTCCTTAACACGGATCAGTCGTCCTGTCCCCTTGGCAGAAAAACAGCCCCATAGCATGATGTTTCCACCCCCATGCTTCACAGTAGGTATGGTGTTCTTGGGATGCAACTCAGTATTCTTCTTCCTCCAAACACGACGAGTTGAGTTTATACCAAAAAGTTCTACTTTGGTTTCACCTGACCACATGACATTCTCCCAATCCTCTGCTGTATCATCCATGTGCTCTCTGGCAAACTTCAGACGGGCCTGGACATGCACTGGCTTCAGCAGCGGAACACGTCTGGCACTGCGGGATTTGATTCCCTGCCGTTGTAGTGTGTTACTGATGGTGACCTTTGTTACTTTGGTCCCAGCTCTCTGCAGGTCATTCACCAGGTCCCCCCGTGTGGTTCTGGGATCTTTGCTCACCGTTCTCATGATCATTTTGACCCCACGGGACGAGATCTTGCGTGGAGCCCCAGATCGAGGGAGATTATCAGTGGTCTTGTATGTCTTCCATTTTCTGATGATTGCTCCCACAGTTGATTTTTTCACACCAAGCTGCTTGCCTATTGTAGATTCACTCTTCCCAGTCTGGTGCAGGTCTACAATTCTTTTCCTGGTGTCCTTCGAAAGCTCTTTGGTCTTGGCCATGGCGGAGTTTGGAGTCTGACTGGTTGAGGCTGTGGACAGGTGTCTTTTATACAGATGATGAGGTCAAACAGGTGCCATTCATACAGGTAACGAGTGGGGGACAGAAAAGCTTCTTACAGAAGACGTTACAGGTCTGTGAGAGCCAGGGATTTTCCTTGTTTGAGGTGACCAAATACTTATTTTCCACCCTGATTTACGAATAAATTCTTTACAAATCCTACCATGTGAATTCATGGATTTTTTTTTCACATTCTGTCTCTCACAGTTGAAGTGTACCTCTGGTGCAAATTACTGACCTCTGTCATCATTTTAAGTGGGGGAACTTGCACAATCGGTGGCTGACTAAATACTTTTTTGCCCCACTGTATTGGCTGTGAGGCGGGTCGTGTATTTATGTTGAGCCTGCTTTAAGCGACTCCTACTTACACAGCTAATGGGCAGGGCGAAGCCCACAGTGTAGAGCACCGTGGAGGTGATTGTACTGCTGTGGAAAGGGTACTTGATGCTGTCGTCTGTACAGAAAAAGCCCCTTTGGTAGGGACGGATCTTACCCAGGTTATAGGCTGCCAGAGGCAGACCTCCTGTGGAAGGAGAGACCGGGAGGAATTACCACAGCAAAAAATTCACACGTTAAAAAAAACATACAACGTATCATACAGAACGAAGGTGTCAAACGGCACAAACCTTATTATGTATTACTTGTGTCATTAAATTTGATGAAAAGACCAAAATCAATATATCATAAAAAGCTGTTTGCTTTATTTTATTTTTTATTAATAATGTTGAAGAACAAGAACAATAAGAACAATGTGTGGCATTAGTTCAGGACTACTTCAGACTGGTGATTATTTGGTGAAAAAGACTGAACATCTAAAACAGCTGCGCTACCTTGTAATGAAATGCAGTACCTGTCCTAATAGTAAGTAGGAACTACATCAGGTTACACAAGAAATACTGGTTTATACTCTGCAACATTACAATTTAAAGATGAAAACATCTTCCGGCACGAGTGACATAACCACTCTTTGGGCAATTTGTCAGCAAACTGCGCTGAGAGGTTTGTGGCTGGACGACTGACTCACACAGATGTGAGAGGAGCTTTGGACTCGGCTAAGATAAAATACCATAAAGACACCAGAACAGGCTGATTAGTTAGACAGTCCAAAGTCTTGATGTAATGCTGCTGCCATTCCTGCAGGCTGTTTAGCCTGTTTAGCTCATTGTACGGTGCGGAGAAGACAAGATTCATTTAAGCAGAAAGCATGAGTCCATCAGTGAAAGGTAATGCGCAAGGCTGCAAATGGACGGGCGCGCACAGCCGCACAACGCCAGGATATGCCATCATCTACAAATAAACTGCCCATTCATTCGGCCTGGTATCTCCGCTCTGCGTGCCTCCTCTGCAGCTGTCCTCACCCACATGAGGGACAGCTCCTCACCAGCTGAAGTTGACGGCCTGGAGCAGCTGGAGATGCCAGAAAGCTGGGAATGAAACGCACTCCAGACAGCTCACGGCTAACTTTACAACTGCTGCGAGCAGCCAAACACAAACAAATAGGCAGAGAAGAAGAAAAAAAGAAAAATCTTAATCTCACATTTACCAGATGACATTCCTGTGACTCCAACAGTACAACATGCATGCGCCTGTTTGGCAACATGCAGCAGTGCATGACTGCTGCTAACAGCCTCCGTCTGTCTGGAAACAGACTCTCACAAGATGCCTGCTTGTAATTTAATAGCCCCTTTGAATTAAAGGGTGAATGTGAACTGCACGCAGGCAGTCAAACAGCTTCTCAGGGCAACACAGGTTCAGGTGTAGAGCAGAAAGAAATCTGCATCCTTTAATTGACATGTTTCTTTTTGCTCACCTTAAATCTAAGACATAGCAATTACTGCGATGGCCAATTGAGAAATATCAACACGACTATAAGACCTGTTGAAACATGATGTGAATTAAATTTAATCACATTTTATTTGTATAGCGCCAAGCCACAACAACAAACCCTACAATAATACAGAGCAACTCCCAAGAATCATTTGACACTCTGTGAGTAAGCACTTGGCAACAGTGGGGAGGAAAAACTTTCTTTTAACAGGAAGAGACCTCCAGCAGAACCAGGCTCGGGGACAGGCAGCCCCAGCCCCCCAGCCCTGTTGGGAGTGGTTAAAAAGTGCTCTTCATTATAATGATAGAATCTCTTTGCTTCACTTTAATGGCCAGTTTGTGTTTGTCTGGAGAAGATCTTTGGTGGGAACAGAAACTGAGAAATGAGTCTCTAACCCACCATGTGGGGCTATTCAACACGTCTACAGTACAGTTTCAGATTTGCTCTGCAGTGCTTTCAGACCTTTTGAGGGAGGGAAAGTGCAGTCACATTTATCAGGAAACTTTGCTGAGCAGAGGTAGCACTGTATTCTAAACTAAGTGTCAGGAAATTTACGTTTGGCTTAAATGAGTCACGGATTATAGAGCAGCATATAGACTCCAAATTTTCCCTTACATAAGTGAAAGAATACGTCAGTGCGTCAAGTACCAAACCACTAGATCAGGAGAGAAATCTACTGGTACAGTGTAATTAATATGATATTCAACGCATGAATTATTAGTTTTACACTGCGTCTAATGTCATAATTATTTATCAGCACATGCTGTGCCAGCACAAACTGAAAAGTCAGTTTGCATAGAAGCTGCTGAAGATAAGCTCACATATTACAGCTGTACTGTAGCACCACTGTAAATACAACGTCAGTGAATCCAGCACCACTCCCTTCACGTGAACGAAAGCTGCTAAATACCCATTCAGCAGGTTTATACCCGCTTCCTAAATCGGCTTACATCAAAAAGACTAACAGCATAGTACATAAAAGCGAGGACGGGAAAAAGGCGTTTAAATACATACCCAGAACTAGACAGACTATATCTAGTAGGACAAAGGGAATCCCTCTCATGTCGAACATGTTGTCTCTTGTCTGTGCTTTCCTGAGTCCCTGTCTGCTGCCCGGTCTTCTGCCGTAATAAAACACCAGGGGGACGCTCCTCCTCAGGACGTAGCTGCTGCTGTGCTCCTTCCGATTGAATGAGAGCCAAAGGAAGGCAGCAGCGAGCTGTTTAAAAAGCACAATAAAAGCCGACGCCCTCCAAAGAAACACAAAGACCACCCCGGACACAGGAGAGCAGCTGCATATCAAAAGAAGCGAGTGTGGCTCACAGACCGGCCTCGCTGCTGTGTTTGTTGATGTTGTTGTAGTTGGGTGGGGGCGGCGGTGGTGAACTGCAGCTCAGCCGATGACTCCGCATATGCTTCATGATGGATTTACAGCCGATTTGAATTTTTTAAAAAAAAAAAAAAAGCTTCGTGATAAAAACAAACAGCGAGTCTCGGCTCGCAGCTGTCCCGCGTGTCGCTGTGTGTATCCAATGAAACACGAGCCTGTGGCGGACACGAGAAGACCCGAGGAGATCGCAACTACGCCAGGCCCGCTGCTGCCTTCACGTACCCGCGTGAAGCTGGGGGAAATATGAAGCTTTAAAATGGTGCGTTCATATAATATCGGTAGATTGTTGAAAAAAAAAAGTTTTTTACAATTACAAGGCAATTATTAACGTTTTTTTTCCGCTGAGAAAATTAATAGAATTATGAGGATGTGCCTCTGGGGACCCTGAACGTTTAAATACGTGTATTAAACTAATATTAGGCCTGATTGTCTGGATATTTTATTGCATCTTAAAAGATGTGGAGAACGGCTTTTTTAGGCTATGGCTTATAATTTGTATGTATATAATTATAGCTAATGTCTAACAAAAACAAAAGTTTAATGCGTGCTGTCCTTTTAGAAACTGCCGTTTGCATTTTAATTTCACAAATAAATAAACGTTTTTCATTGAACCGCTGTATCAATATCGCCCTCTAGGGTCCGGTGGTTGAACGTGCGCACTCCTTTAGCAATGATTCACATTCCAATGTTTTCAGTCCCGTGGTCACCGTGATTTATCTGCAGATATTTAAACACAAACAATTGACTGACATTGGTTATATAACCCTCTAAACAAAACATTGCATGTCAAATGTCCATGAAGGAGTTAAAGTTAAAAGAGGAAACACTAACTTCAGCACAGCCATTTGCAACAGCTCTAGTTCCTAAAACCTTATAAATTCAGTTTGCATACCTGATGTATTACACGCTCATGATGTTCCCGATCACATATTCATCAGTGAACAAATCTCAAATCCAAGTGAGTCACATTTCTGGTCTCAGTTTGATCAGTTTGGAGACAAAGTTAAAGAGAGGTTAGAAAGTTAAAAAGAAGAGGATATGCTAATTTTTAAAAGTTTACTTCAACAGCCATCACTATTTTGCTTACTTGTTAATGCACGAGAAATAAACAGATATGTAGTCTTAAAGGACCGATAACTTAAAGACTTAGATTTCACTTCTTTCCCCCCACTGTAAAGAAGTGAAATCACTGAATTAAACATGTTAACACACTGTATTAACATGTTTGCCTGTGACAATCACGGTACATAGAAAGATTGCTTTCACAATAAATGTCTCCATGACGACCTCTGAGTGCTTCCTGTAGTGCTCAGAATCAGCTTTCATGAGGAAAGAGCCATTATCAATATTGCATATATTGATATTTGCCACAGCTGTACTTGGAGAAGCATGACATCAGGGCTGCCAACTAACGGTGCTTCATTTATTCTCACACATTCATAACACCAAAAAATGTTTTAGTCTCGCTTTTAAACTTGAGAGCAGATTGCGAAATCAACCCACAGAGATGAGAGAAATTTTAAATCACCAAACAAGTCTTTATGCATACCAAGTGACACCAAAGCATACAATAAATCTAAATGAGAGAACATATCGACATCCCTAATCAAACCAGAAATACAAATAATGTATGCCACTGCACTGCAAATGATCACACCACAGTGTAACTCTGAAACCGCTGCAACCAATTCACACATGGGTACACACATCATAGACAACTTAGGTTTCAGTACTACTAAGAATTAGTAGTGTATAATCTGTAGCGGTTTGAGATAGGGAAGTGACACATACAGTACATAACTGGCTGTGTCACTGGAAGAACTGCAATGTAACAATTAGTCTTTAATATTGCTGTGAGGGAATTTGGGTCCACTTTAATCATAACTGATGACTAATAATTTAACAAGAGGGGGCAGTTCCTTTTTCACAAAGAGTCAGGTTCATTTTTCTTTCAGTGCAGTTTACTCAGGTTATCGTTCTCTAATATTAAAATTGTTAATATTTTAAAAAAGAATCAGGCAGGGGCAAATGTTTTTGCAGTACTGTGTGTGCCCACACAGTGTATGTATGTATATATATGTATGTGTTAGGGGTGCAACGATACACAAAATTCACGGTTCGGTTCGATACTTTGGTGTCAAGGTTCGATATTATTTCGATTCAAAAAAATGTTCATGCTTTTTTAATTTGTCATTTATTAAAATTATGAATATATATTTTAACTCAAACCTACAGTTTTTAAATTTAATGTTGCTGAAACAACAAAGGGATAAAATAATAAATCTATCTGATCGAGAAATCAGAAAAGAGAAATCTTTGGAAAAGAGAGTTTATTACAGAGAAATGGCTCTTTCCAAAATAAAAGCTATACTATACGCTTCTTCTGGGCAATACTCTCAGCAGCATATTAAACATATCAGGTCCCCATAAGGAGAATCATGTGCTAACGGCTGTCTAAATGACTCGGGTAAAGTTTGTAGCATGCGTGCTTGTTGTTTTTGTCTGCTTCCACTTGTCTTTGCACTAAGATGATGTCGGAGTAAATGTGCAGTCATATTCGTTGTGTTCCCACTAGTGCTGTCAGCGTTAATCTGAAATGACATTAACGCCACAACACGGCAAATCTCCGTTAACGAGCAACCGAGGATCGCCCCATGCGTGGGGCTGGACAGCATCAACACCTTAACGAGCAAACTGTGCTAACGCACTAGTTCCCACCCATGTAATTGAGCATTGCGTGGCACATCCAACATACTGTTTTACTTTTGTCCATGACGTGCTTACCTTCAGTGTCATACTTCACATGAAGACCAAAACAGTTCCAAAGGCCAGATCTGAATGAGGGTGGGGGAGGTTCAATTTGCCATGTTGCAACGAGCTTTGCTTCTGTCTTGCTAGCTTGCGCTGCGCTCAGTGGATCTGCGCTTGACAGTGCAGCCTAGGCGGAGTAGTCGAACGCAGATCCACTGAGCTCTCAACACAGACAGCATCATCAGAAGAAAAGTTGATAAAATAAATTAAAAATTTTGTATTGTTTGATACATATGCATATCTAACCGAAAGCACTGTATCAAACGGTTCAATATCGATACGTATTGTTGCACCCTAGTATGTGTGTGTGTGTGTGTGTGTATACATATATATACACACACACATACATATATAAATATATACATATACATATATATCAGATATCAGAACCATCATTGGCTCTTCTGTGATGCAAATGCCCCCTTTTTAAAAAAAACAAACAAACCCAGAATGGTTTGTTGGCCTAGCATGATGAAACCAGATAATCTTGCACATTGGTTGGGAAACACTGCTTTAATCAATATGGCGAAGAGGACCTTATTTAACATTTAAAGAACATAGGACTGGCTCTGCCTTGATGGTCTTTATTGACATAAAACATTTAGAAAAAAAAGCAGTGTAATGAAAGAAAAACAGACGCTGGAAAAATGATCAAATAACAGAAAAAACGTAAAAACTTAGATGACATTTATTGTGAAAATAAGCAAACTAAACAAAAAATACCATAAATAGCATTATTTGGTATTATCCTGTAATAACATATTCTCTGTTTAACATTTTTGTTTTTAATTTTTAAAAATGTATTTGTACTGGACATTTTGGATCAAGACTTAGCACATAAGAAAGAACTAAACAAAGATGAACATGTCTGTGTTATTACACGTGTCAAAATACGGTTGAAAGTAGAAAAAAAGAATATTTTCTGTAATGCAAACCATCTTATAGTTACACTGGATTTGATAACTACAGAATATGACATAAGCAAAGTCATAAAGTATAAACAAATGTTTATTTAGCTCATTTACATGGAGTGAAAGAAATATCTTGAACATAAAAGAATCAAATATAAAAGGATCATCTGAATGACTTCCACACAGAAGAATGTGATTTTGTGTAAAATGAAACACAAAAGACAAGTCAGGTATCTCTGTGTATCTCTGTGACTACACTCAAACACGTGTAATGTCACATTTCTTCTTTAGTATTGCACTGGCAAGTTTTCATATCTTTCTCACATTTGAGTCACGTGGAATAAAAACCTTAAGATTAAAAGTCCCGTTCTGACTTTCTGAGTCATCGTCAATAATTTACATTTACATTTTATCACATTAATTTATGTGACCGCAAATTAAGTAAATGAAAACACAAAGTAGCCTACATGTTCACGTCTATCTTAATTTAAATATTTAAAAAGGAAGTGATCTTTAGTCACACTGTGGGCATAAATATGTATAGATGGGTTACAAATTAAAAGATGTTGGGCAGGTCCAGTTGATTTCGCTTTTGCATGAAGAAGAAAGGAAGCTTTGGTCGCCGAGACTGCTCGACTGGCTGGTGTTTCACAGGGAACAGTGACTAAAGTGACATCTGCATTTAGCCGAGTAGGGAAACAAATCAGTGGGTAGGTTTAAAAACAACAACTGATGGCGCATATTTGATGTGTGTAAACGGAGCGACTCTTCCTCAGGTGACAGAGTGTCAGCGATCTGACGACATCAGCATAACAATCCATCGTCAGCTACACAGACAGGGATGCTGCTGTGGTTTGTATCAAAATGAATGCACAACTTTTTGTGGACAAACCCGCTAAAGCACTATTTGTCAGAAACGTGGAAATAAGTGCCGTGGCCGGATGAGTCATCCTTGATCCCATTCTCATGTCTGGCATCAAAAACTGGTACAGGCCTGAATGCTAGAACCCCACAGCGAGGGGATTTAGTTATTTTATGTTGTGACAGGCATTTCAACCCCACGGCTAATGGTCCACTCATCCCTACTTAGAGGGAAATCTTGCTGCAAGCCAGTGCACCACCTTCAATCGCTTAATGAAACATGCCTATCCAGATGTGATTACAATCCCCCTGTCCACAGGACACGAGGGTTCAAAGTCTCGAAATCTCAGCCTGCTCAAACACATATTTTGGACCAATGTGTGACACCTGACACCTGACAACTGGCAGTCAATTAACTTACTAAGATTCATAACTTTGTGTTGGGTTTTCCTGTCATTTCTAACCCATCAGTATATGCCTACATAACGCCTACACCAAACACTGCCTGAAGCTTGTAGCATTTACAAAAATGAAAAATATTAATAAAACAAAGAAGATCAATAAACAATAATTTATATGTATATATTAAAAACAACCTACAAGGCCATTTAAGGCTTTATAAAAGTCCTTAATTGTTCACAAGCACGTTATTCAACCCCCGCCCACTGGGTGGCAGTGTTCCCCAATTTATATAAAACCTGCAGGAAGGTTCACTAAGTTTTACTGACCATCCAGAGCAGACAGTGTTCAGGAGTTATTCACAGAAGGCACGCAGTTCACAGTCAACTTAAAGCTCAAAATTTTAGGCTCCACGTTTTCTTCTGGAGAGCGCTGAAAAGCACCTTACAGTACAGATGGATGCTGCAGGAAGTGTCTGACTCTCCATTTCAACAGTGAAGATGCACAGCCAAAACAGTTTCTGTTATGTTGAGTCCTTAAAGTCCTCACATCTTGTCATTAAAAGGAGAAGCTTTAGATTTTGGTAACCACGTGTTTGTTTTCTAGGTGTGAGTTAGATGGCAAGACAGACTTAAGCCTGCATTAGCCTAGTGCAAAGACTGGAAATGCAGGTAAAAGAGAACTAGACGGACCCAACCAAAAGATGAACAAAAAAAAACAACTTTTTTTTTTTTTTTTTTTTACAGGTCAGCATAACCCAACAAGACAGGGAGAGATTTCCCAAGTAAACCATCTCAATAGTTCTCAGCAAGACAGCAAACAAGAGCATTTCACAGCAAACTGCTTAAAGCATAAAGTTCAGATCAGCTGGGTTCACCAGCTCCGATTGCACAGAGAGCCACCGTAATTCAGCTCCAGCATTCAAGTCTTCTTAGTTTTCGAGTTTTGCTGCAGTTTCTGCTTGCGGAGGTGAGCTTCAATCTCGTGCCTGAAGAAGAGCATCCCCAGCTGGCCGTGCGAGGCCTCGTTCATGGCCTTGGACTGCATGCACATGCGGTACTGGTCGGGCGGGAGCTCGTCGGCGCAGTGCTTCTCGTGCCACAGGTGGAACAAGCCTCGCGACGGCGCTCGAACCACCAGAAGGTTGCTGTGGAGGTACTTCCTGTAGAGGTGAACATCTTCGCCGCCCCAGCCTTTGATGTCGATGTCAAAACCTCCTAGGCAGAACAGAAGGAGAGCGTGCGATAGGAAACTTTCTGCATTTTTTTTTACATTTTATTTTATTTTTACAATTTAATTTTCTAAACATTTTTTTTAGTTCCAGAGTTTTTGGATGCTGATTATGAAATCTGATTAGAGTTTGTGGTGTGTGATCATAATCACGGCCTTGTTTTGTTGTTTCTTGTGGGGACAGAAAAGACATTTGGACTTTGTGACCAGGCGAGCTTAAACCTGTCACATTAGACGCCAGAACTCCTCGTGCCTGCTTTCAGTTGCACTTTGTACCTCCCTGCAGTTTTATTTTGTTTATGCCGTCTCTCCCTGTCTGCCTTATTTTGTTATTTTGCATTTTTTTGTTTTAAATTCAAGCTGCAGGGGCAAACACAGATAAGACACAACATTTGCACAAATGGATGCATTGTGCTTCTTTCTGAATATGCACTCGTGGCCTAAAAAAACAAAAGGACATCCTTATGATGAAACAAAGAGTGCAAACATGAACCACTAAATTATGCTTTTATAAAGGAATACGTTTGGGGAGACACATAATTTCATTTCACATCAAGAGTTCGGTGAGAAAGGAAACTGTGGACGCTAATCGTGTTTAGCTCTCGCACGTGTTACCTTGTTCCCCGTCTCATTTTAAAGATTCCTTTAGAAATCTGTGATACAAACACAGAAGCAGACCCACTTACCACATTATTTGTTTCTCTTACCCACTTTACAGCTGAGTGGAAATAATTAGGATGTAATTGTTTTTCTCAGTTTGTTGTTGTTGTTTACCCAGATGGAAATCCTCTTTCCCCCATCTCATGCTCTTTGGATTAAAACTGTTTTTTTTTAACAAATGAAATTTGTTTAAAATTTCATTTGTTTTGTAAACTTCATCAGTCTACAAAGACGTTACATGCATTCCTTCTTTTCCTAACAGATTCCTTTTACCGGTAGTTCTCCCTCTGCTGTTACTGCAAATTACTGCAACTTCTGCATGCATGTACATTTACGTTTTAGAAATCCAAAGGGGGAAATGAACACGGCGGACCAGTGTGTCTGTTACACGCTTTGCCTTGATGCGTGTGGTTGGACTGGTTTCATTAACGTGACATTCAGTTCGGTGCCTCCACAGTCACTTGATCTCCATCCAGTCGACTACTTTCAGGACGTGACGGAATGGGAGAGTCACGTCATGGATGTGCAGCCGAAAAGTCTGCACCAAATGTGTGATGCTATCATGTCAACACGGACCAAAATCTCTGAGGAATGTTTCCAGCACTTTCTTGAATCTGTGCCAGGAAGAAGAAAGGCAGTTCAGATGGAAAAAAGGGTGTCCAACCTGATACTAACAAGGAGTGCCTAATAACATGGCTAACGAGTGTATTTACATCCTTATAATGACAATAATGATGTGACAAACATCGATTTCTGCACCACCATAATGTGAGTAAAGGTCTCATCCTTGCCCCTGCTCTAAAAACGGTCTGGCTCCACCGCTGAATGATTAAACAGCTGGACTCTGTTTATGTAAAATAATCTGCCAACTTGCCATACCTCAATTAAACTTTTTTTTTTTTAACTGTATATTTATCTTTATATTGTGTTAGTTAATCATCTCTCAGCAGAGCCAGGCTAGCTGTTCATTCTGTTTCTAATGTCTTCTGTGTTTTTTTCTTTAGATCCCATTTAGTTTTCAGCTCTGGGATCGATACGCGCTCATAAATAAATACATGAAGTGGAATACAACTTGGAACATAAAGTGAGTTAACATTACTATTTCCCCATAATGCCAAACTATCCTTTTACAACACTCCTGGCCTTGGAGCTGTGTTTTACAATTTGACATAGTTAAGTGAGGACATTTGCATGAATGTGTGTGCATGTGTGTGGGCCCTAAACAATAAAACACTCCGAGTTCCACAGTAGCTTCTAATTGATTTCACTTTGGAGGCAAACTAAATTGATGTAAATCTGTCTACAGAGCCAATATTCCTTGCCAGATATACAGATGGAGAGGACACGGGGCGATGAGATATGCTAATATATGCTGCTGCAGCTCAGAGCTGTTTCACGCAGAGTGATATAATAAAATCTCCTCCCTGTTAAGAAAAGTAACACAATACTGAACCATTTGGGCCGTGAGGGCTTTTTTTTTTTTTTTTTTACATCCATTAAGCGGTGGCGCCGTTAAGAGTGGCAAAGTGCACATTTTCAGAGCCGTCCAGGAGGACCATTTTCGCCCTGCGTTACGTAACACCTGCACACTGATAATCAGCCCCCAGGAGCAACTGTTTACCAATTCCTTCGCTGCAAAGATGCGCCGATGGGCACGATGCCCGTGTCAGGATTGTAAATAACCGTGCTATTTACCGATGTTGAGGAAGTCGGACCTGTACTGGCAGGTCATGCCGAAACCGAAATCCCTCCAGAAGCCCGTGTCTTTCTTGATCACCTACAGGAGGAAATAAGCGAGTGTTAAACAGCTTGTGGAAAGAAATACCAGTCCAACACACAGGATTTGTCCACTTATAGCAACTGGAGAGGTGAAGTGTTTTTAAACTGTTCTGCAATGCAGCGCCACGCTGAGTGTGGTATTTTCCACAAGTGCGTGGCAGGGTTTGAAAAAGGGACGAGAAGAAGGTGTGTGCATGTGTGTCTGTGTGTGTGTTACCAGCTGTTGTTCTACTGCTGGGATACGATCGGGACTTCCATAGATCACAGTGGGGTTGTACTGGCTGAATAACACCGGGTAGAAGACCTTTTTACCTGAGATGCAGAAAAAAAGAACTGTTAGATGAATCAGCTGTAATCTGATGGGAATGTGTGCATTATTATTACACAATAGAAAATAAGAAGAAAACTTAACAGGCCCACTCAACTCAGGCTGAGATAACTGAAAACAAATACCCAGAGTTGGCATTTTGTCTTGTCATTAAAGTGTTTTGCACGCCGCATGCCTCATGGGAGTTTACAGCAGTCATCTCACCAGGCTGTGCGTTGAGTCGGCAGGTGTTGAGGAAGTCGGCGGTGAAGTAGATGTCCACGTCGCAGAAGAAGAGTAACACGTTGCCTCCCTTCCAAGCTCGGGCGCCGATGTCCAGACCCCGCCCCCGAGAGAACTCCTCGTCCAGCTGCATCAGCGTGTAGTTCTTAAAATTTGCTTCCCTTTAGAAAGGCAAAGAGAAGTAGTTTGGGTAGTTTACCCAACTTTAGAAGCACTTTAGAAGCTAGAAAAAAGCCTCACAATTTAACGAATTAATAGGAAAAAAAGTTGAATTCCAGTGAAATAACAAACAGCATGGTGTTATCTGCAAGCACTGCTGTTTATTTTGCCTACAAAAATCATATCAAGCAGCAGACTCAATAAGAGAGGTTAAGAAGAAAGTGCAGGCAGGGTGGAGTGGGCAGACATGAATGTCAGGAGTGAATTGCAACAGAAGGAAAGCAGCAAGAGTGAAAAGGAAGGTTTACAAGATGGTAGTGAGACCTGCTATAATGTATGTTCTGTAGACGGAGGCACCGACACAAAGAAGAAGAGTCTACAAAAATCATATTCACTCAACTTTGCTCGCTTCACATTTTGTCCCCAGTTATCCTCATGCCACAATTTACCCACTACAGAAGCAGAACTTACTTCTCTTATTGATTGCACTCAAATAAATAAAGTTTTTAATGATTTCATCTGAACAAATGTAGTTTATGAGCATCTGTAATCACTCATCTGCCTGCTTGCCTGGATGTTGGGCTGCGAGTGTATTTTTCAAGTCACTTTCCCACGCCATCAAACTCAGTGCTGACATCATCGCATCATTCATGCAACCAGCTTCCTCCCCATCACTGCTACACCCCGGTAACAGAGCTCCATCCAAGCCTCCATCTTCATCTTCACCACTAGTGTCTAGATTCGGGTGGGTCCTGTTATTATTCCTGTCACCTCCGACAAGCCGTTCTCCCACGATGGGTCATTGGAGTCTAATCACTAATCAGCTTAATTAAATCCCACATCTCAATAAGTCATGTTCAATTCTTCCAAATGCTCTCCCCTTATATCGAAATGAAACTGTTCTTGCGGCATAATTTGAAGGCCATCTTTTCTATCCGTTCTCTTAATCGCTTCTCTGGTTCAGGTCCGGTCACCAGTCTGATGCAGGCTAACATATAGAGACATAAAATCTTTCACACCTGCAGCTAATTTAAAATCACCAGTTATCCCAACATGCATGTCTTTGCACAATGAGGGGAAGCCGGAGTACCCAATGCAAATCCGTGAAAGGTGCAGGAGAACAGAAAGGCCACAGCCGGCCAGTGGATTCAGAGACAGGAGTTACTTGCTGTGAGGTGAGGCTGCACTACTACCACTGCAGTGTTGTCAGACATTTTCTATACATTATTATATAACATACGGCAGATCTTTCCTATATTTGCAGATTCTGTGCTCCATATATGACTCTGTTTTATCTACATACCACATATTAAGCATTAATTGCCGTATTTATGCTGCTGAATAAATTCTAGCTGTAATCTCGGCTGTAGGGCTCTGCTGTTGATTGAGTAATTTTTCTAGCACACTTTAATTTCCCCTCACAAAACATTACTGCGCTGCAACTGTGTTTCTAATTTATGATTTCTACTTAGCTGAATTGTGTTTAAATCTTACTTGGTGGTAATGAACTTTGGTAATGGTGATTTGACTGTTTGATATGCAGCCACTTTAACACTGAAATATAGCGCAGCTCCCACATTTTTCACAAATCTTGAGAGCTCATCTCGCTGAAGGGCCCTGCGCCACAATTCAGCTTAACCAACTTTAGAATTTCTAATCCTCTGATTTCTGCTTTTTGAACGTTCCACCCAAAGATTAAACACGATGACGCACAAAAGTGCACATCAGCTCAAATTCCCACTCTTTTTACTCCGCTTCATGGGAAACTCAGCTGGTTCTGTCACTGGCCACTGAGTTGTTCAAGGCTGAAGCACGAGTAAAGAGAAACAGCTGGATCCAGATGTACACAGCTGTGGCTTTTCCTTAAGCATAACAATTTACACTGTTTGTGACTAATCCGTTCCTCATGCATGCGCATTCACAGACTCAGACAAAAACACACACACACACACACACAACTGCATGGGCTTTGAATAAAGGATGAATAAGAAAGAAAAAAAAAAACAGTTCTCATATCTTAGTGTGAAGCAGAACAAACTGCATCCATCACCCTCCTTCATCCATGCGATGCTGGGAAACACGCGGGAAAGAAAGAAAGCGCGCCGGGGCAGACGCACTCAGCTCTGTCAAGGAAAATCTGGATGACCAGAAGAAACATTTGGCCTGAGGTGGTTTGAATCATACTCCCCACATTTCCAAATCCCCGCTGTGCAAGTGTGTCACGTTTGCAACAATGTTCAGTGTGTGAAATTGATTCATGTATAATGCTGTGTAAAGCTTTTGTCTCGTTCCCTTCCGTTCAGCCTCCCCCATAAATAAGGCATTATGAAACCCTCTGGTCCCCAATGGCTCTAAATTCTAAAGAAACAAAAACATGACACCAGTAATGAGACTATTTTATATAGTCTGAAAAACCACTTCTGCCTGTCATTAAAAGAAACAGACAATAAAAAAAAGCTTTCACATCCCAGAACTATCATAACTTTAGAAAATCTGCGAAATTTTCCATACACAGGTAGAAATATCTGGATATCTGTACTAACCTGCCCGCTCTGTGCTGTCAGTGCACAGAGCCTGGCCTCCACATCTACATCTCGAGTCTATAAACTCAAGCCGAGTCAGTCTGTTTCACTGTCTACACACAAGAGTCCCCGCGGACCCACCCGCTGGCACTAAACTGTCCACAGATGGCAGAGACGGAGAACAATAGCTCTGTTTGTCTTAAACAATGTTAACGCAACAGGAGCTTTATTCACATGTTGACTCAGGCTTTACTTTAATGGGAGACGAGCTTCCCATCGGCTCAGTCAGCAAATACATCATGATTTCTCGCAAACAAACCAGAACGCACAGTAACGTCGAGAATTTATGTGAAGTTGCCGGACGTCCTTCTGCTCTTTGTTTCTGTGTCTTTAGTTTTAAAGCTGTAGTTTATCCCTGTTTGCTGGGAAATCCACTCAGAATAACTAAAGTCATTTTCGCATTGAAGATTTTAAAAGAATGAAACAAAAACTGGGATCATCATTTCAGAATGAACAAACAATACAGAAGGCGTGAACATTATAGATACCATTTTTAAGGACGTTTGGACAGAGACGTGGAGCTAGACGTTTTCCCCAGTTTCCAGTATTTATGCCAAGCTAAGCTAAACTACTGTGAGGACTTGTAAAGTTAGTGGTACCACTAACTATATACCTGCTACCAAGAAGATGTCAGATGCCCGACTATTTCTTTAAAACTGATTTTAGATGTCAGATTGTTGGCTCCATTGGTGTAGTGGTTGACACTTTGGTTGTACATGTGAAAGGTCCCTTGTTAGAGACTGGAAGGAGACACAAACCCAGCATTAGTGGGCCACAAGCTAGTTCACTTCTATTGCTGGTCCCAAGCCCAGATGAAAACGGGAGCGCTGCATCTGGAAAATCTGTGCCAAATCAAACATGCGGATCCATCCCTTGGGAGATTAAGGAGCAGCTTAAAATACGCCTAAAATAACTTTTACTTTTGGACAGAGCCAGGCTAACTCGCCCTTGTTTCCAGTCTTTATGCTAATCTAGCTGCTTAGTGTGTTTAATATTTACAGAGACATTTAGCTTAGTCAGAATATCCTGATTACTAATATTATTCAGGAACAAAATGCTACCCTCCCCAGTTGTTTCCAGGAGTTTGTCTCTTGCTCAATCCTATAAGCATGCGGTATAAGTGTTCCTTCTGGTCCGCGAGTGGGTGGTGCTTTTAAAAATATTTCCACAATCAAGCACATGGTAGAGGTATGTTTGTGGGCGGGGGGATAACTGACTTGATTGCATTTCCTTTTCTGGAGTGACTGACAAAAAGCTTGGATGAGGCAGCCTGTGAGGGCCTTTCAACGGGGAATTTGAGTTAATTTATTTGTAATATAATCAACGTTATTGTCTTGTAATTTGATACTGGAGTAAGCGGTTTATTTTCAAGGCATTTTGCTGTTCATTATCTTGTTTTAATCAGTTGTGATTATCATGGCTTGTTCTTTGGTTCATTTTAATAACAGTTCATCCAGGGATACACTTTTACTGGCTAAGTAAGTGTGTGTGCGTGTTTTATAAAAATCTTGTCATGCATATTTTATTTAATATTAGACATCAAGAGTTTGTATATTGAATGAGTGCCATTACTTAACATACCACTGCTAAAATGCTTCCTGGCTCGAATAGGAAAAGATGAAGCTGACAATAAAGCGGTTTTCTAGGCTTGCAAAGCAGTGGGTGATGCCGCCGCCTGCTACGTCGCTCTTAATACAGAATCTAAGCTTTGCTTCAAGTGATTTTCCTCTCTGAATAATGCTTCCACACATTTATGTATATTTGTGTCTCATGACTGCAAGTCCAGAAATATGAGCATAGACCCCACATTTGTGTGTCAACTTAATCCAGAAATAAAATCTTGTTTTCTAAATTACTTTTTATATCTGCTCTTTTTCTCCCTTCCTACCCACAGGCATCAGCCTCCTCCTCCCAACACACACACTTTTATGATCTAAAATAGTCAATTTGTTTACTGTAGGCGTGATGGTACCTAATGGTACTTAGTAGGAGTGAAATTGTTGAAATTGTGTCAGATTGAGTGAGTCTGTAAAGAGCTTCCCTGTTGTGTCTAAGCAGCAGGTCTGATCCTGTTAGTTCTGCTCAGTCAGGACATGGAGGGGAGGACTGACTGCAAATATGGTGCATCTAATATGAGGCCATATACACATTTCTCTTCATTTTCAACACTTCTTGAAGATATCACAGAAGCAAGCTTGCAATTTAGTCATGCGGTATGTCTGAATGATTTGCCAAAGTGTAACCCCATTTCTTTGGACTATGGGAGGAAGCCAGAGTAATCAGAAGGAATCCATAAAGAATATACGCAGACTGGATTAGAATCCAGGACTAACCAAAGTTGGCACCCTATTTAATATTACATCAGGCTGACAAATAAACAGCCTAATCAAAATAAATAGCTAGTGCTAGTCAATCTGT
This sequence comes from Neolamprologus brichardi, assembly GCF_056152115.1. NCBI lineage: Eukaryota > Metazoa > Chordata > Actinopteri > Cichliformes > Cichlidae > Neolamprologus > Neolamprologus brichardi. The sequence continues at coordinate 50,546,408 of NC_142110.1, read as the reverse complement.
TAGCTGTGACGCCGTTAGCGTGATACCATGAGAGAGTTGTTTGACATATTGTTGGATGCTGCTAGATTACATCTGTCCCCCGCATTAAAAGCCTCAGTCGATAGTAGTTTACATAGAAGATGTTGACCTGTCTGCAAACAAATTCTAACTACTAGCCGTGCAGTGGCAAAACTTGACACAAACCGGACATGGAAAACATCCTTAAAAGCAAAAGCTGTGCTAACATGTTTCAAGAGGCACAAGTTTTACTTTGAAGGAATAGGGTCTCCTGTGGGTTTCCAGTTTGAGTCGCACTTTTCACAGTTTCACTCCAGCTTGGATAGTAGCCAAGTGTTTCCGGACAAGTTGGCGCCTTTCATGCAAACTACGGGACACAATCTGCTAGCGACCAAAGCAGTTGCTAGGAAGTCTTGGTCAACCAGTTAATAAAAGGCAAAAAAGAATATATGCATATTTGTAGGAAATACATATTCTTAGTAATGTGCATTTTTTTCCAACGTTTGCCAATTGGCTGCAAGCGAGTCACTCTACACTGTCACCATGATTGCTGTACGTCCAAAAAGTTAACATCATATGCATCTGCAAAACTTCGCCACCCTCTAATCCAGTTTCTGTAATAACAGAAAAATAAAGCAATTCAACACTAAGAACATATTAAAATGTATATTGCATCAGAAATTTAGTGATAAAACCCACATACACACATTTCTCCCTAAAGTACAGTGAAAAAAGGTCCACGTTTTCATTCACACAAAACTTTGATCAAAACTGAAATGTTGAAAATAAGAACATTCCTATCAGCCTCAGCTATAAATTGTCTTTAGTGCTGATTTACTAATATTAGCAAAATAAAGATGTGGAATTGCACCTGCTAAATATTAATATGTGAGCATTTAGCATTTAGGCCAGCCTCACAGACTCACTGGTACAACTGTAGTTTCCACCTAATACATACATAAAAATATAAATAAAAAAGTCAACTTCCAATTACTCAACATCTCTCAAGTGTTTTCTGTATTCAGCAATGCCAGTAGCTGTGTTATTTTTTTTTTATTATGATTTTTTTTACGTGCAATAAATTTTAAACGACTCATACTTTTTTGGCTGTCTTCTGTTTACAGAGCAGGGGGTGGCATGCATAACCTCTCTGGATGCTTGTTCTTTATGGCGAGCAGGGGAATCAGCAGTCCACGCATGTAATAAAGGATTAAGTACAAACTATAAAAAATGTAGACTCATGATCACTCTCTGACTGAGGCCCTTAGGCAAGACACCTACCAAAGTTAATAACGCTTTTTCAAAATAGATCTGTATTAAAGGCATCAGATCTCTTCATAATGAATATTGGACAGCTTTCAAACTCATGAGAGATTTGGATATTATTTCATACACTTATAATCTTCTTCCAACTTCTGCTCAACTTTATTTTCGTGCTCACTCAAAGCTCCCAGTGGGTTTTTCTGAGATCGTTAACCCTTCTGTGCAATGAAGTAATGGCACAAATTGCAAAAGGCAAGTTGCTACAAGATAAAAAGAAAGGAATGACAAAGTGATCTCATCCTTTGATGCTTTGTCTCTCCAAATTTCTGGGCCTTTTATCTTTGTGAGATTTTCATGTATAATCCTTGGTGACACCCTTTTTCCATCCCCGGAAAAATCTGTGGTTTGTTCAAGTTCTTTCAGCTCTTATATCTTATCTTTACACCTCTCCTCTTACTTCCTCTCCCTCTGTTTTTCCCTCAGCCTTTGGCTCCCCTCTGCATCTGAAACACAGTAATTATTCATATGTATCGACTGGTATCTCCACAGAACAGATCACTCATTCTTCTCCATCCTTTACACACAATCCGCCCCCCTCTCCGTCTCCATTGGTTTCTGCTCCACTCATGTTGTGTTGAATCATTATTTTCTAGCATGTAAGGCTCGAAAACATACAAGGCCCTGTTGGTTTGAGTCTGAGTTTAGGCTTTGAAGTGTGCATGTGTGAAGAACCACATTTGAAAGCTGCAACTGATTTTCTGTATGTTTAAAAAAAGACAGAATCGCTGGAGAGTAAGGCCCTGCTTTCTGGAATCTTGCTTTTTAATAGCAAATACTTTTATACTGACTTTTAATACGTATACTCTTAAATAATGATCACCTGCAGTAAAAAAAAGGTAATAATTTAAACCATGTAGAGAGGTTGATATGGGCTGAAAAGCTGCCTGAGAGCCAGGACAATTTAGATCTTGTTAGGCTCTTGGGAAATTGGCCTCAAGTAGTTTATATTGGCTGTGGGTAGTCATGTAAATGCTTCCCAAACAAATTTGAGCAGGGACACAGCGCTATTTAAAAGTGGGGAGTGTGACTGCAATGTGATTTAATAGAAAAAACAAAAAAACTCCAAGACAAATAGCTAGAGGTGATATGTGACAAACTAAACCAAGTTATAGTGTTAAATTGAATTTGCTGGAAGTGCAGAATCTTATCAGTCGCTAATGATGCCAACATGCTGCAAACAGATATTGACTTGCTGGCCAATTAAGGCATGTGCTCTGTGTGAACCAGTTTCGTTTTACAGAAACAGCCCTCTGGTCAGTCCTCTCCTTGACTTGGTTTTTAGGGTGGAATCTGGATAAACTGAAGAAAATAAGAAAATGTTGCAGGGTATATAATATAATGTACTTAGAAAGTACTATTGTAAGTCGGAGCTATGTATGTATAAAGGAAAAAAATTAATAAAAACAAAAAACGGAAAAATAAAATAAGCATTAGCTCACATTTGGGAGATGTAATTTAGCTTAAAAAAGCTTAGAAGATTTGCGACACCTTGCTCTTTAATTAAATCATTGTATAACTGCATGTATCAGGGCTTGGCTGTGCTTTGTGTTTAGTGAGGAGATGTTAACCCTAAAATGTTAAAGTATATTGGTTAACATAAAAGCATGCTAGCATCATTAGCATGCTAACATTAATGTTTACCTCATGGTATCAACCTGTCTGTTTGGTTACCTGGTAAATCCTTCTACACTGCCAATTTCTGAGCAACCAAAATAGGCAAAAAGGTAAATGTTAAACCCCTGAAGGTTCATTTCTATATCTGATATAGGCAACCATTTACCAAAGGGCTAAAATGGTGCATTTATAGCAATTATGCATCTATAACACTTTATAAAAGCATTGTGTCATTTTGATTTCATGACAAAGTGGCGTGATGGTTAGCACCATGGTCTCATAACAAGAAGGTGTTGTGTTTGGCTGGCCTTACTGTGTGCTGTTTACACGCTCTCCCAGTGCCTGGGTTCTCTCTGCACTTCACCTTTGCATTTGCATGTTGGGTAAATGTGTGCTTCTAAATTGGCTACAGGTGTGTATGTGAGTGAGAATAGTTGTCTGCCTATGTAAAACATCATTTTACTATATTCACTGTATTTATAGACTATATGAAAAGTCTAAAATATAGCTATACAGAATTCAAGCCATGTGATTTAGCCCAGCTCATCTTTCCTTCCAACATTTCATTTCCTGCATTTTTAAGATGCATGTTTTAGATGTATGATATATATGGTTTACCCATAGATATCATACTATGCAATCATGATGAAAGTTATTATACCAATAATTTATTACACACTTAATGGGGGTGGGCAGTGTTTGGATGATGACTGTACAACAAATACACTTGTTTTTTAGACAACCAGACAATGACTGGTTGATGTGGTCCCTTAATTACACAGATGTAAATCCATTTTGCACAGAGTGACTCTATTTATCTATTTATTTATATAAACAGGAAGTACCACTGCTATTTTTGACTTTTCTCATAGTGATTAGCTTAACAACTGCACAAACACAGCAAACAATACTGCTGCGTGGCCATGTACTAGTTTATGTAAATTCATCTAATCTTTATAGCTGTACAAAAAAAAAAAAAAAAAAACCCTGACAGTTTTAAAAGCAGTGAGCAGGGTATTATATAGTTAAAGCTAATTTCCAACACCAGTCCATTCATGTACGCTATAAATGGGTGACAACAGTTAAAGTGTCAGATTAGAGCTGGGATGTAATTCTGTCACTATACTTGGCATTTATAGACTCCAGTCCACTTATAAAAAAAGAATAATGCTTAACTCTTAAAAATAAATCATTACCTGCAGCAACACATACGGACGTGCACCTCTCCTTGCAAGCTAAAGGTTACATTTTATTGTATCTGTGCTTAGTCTGTCTGTGTCAGATCCCAGATACGAGAACAACAAGCCATGATAATTCCCAGTCATTTCAACCACAGCCTGAATGTTAGATAAAAGGGAAGAGGAGTGCAGGCTTGATTACAGCCAGTGATTCACACCCAGATATGTTTCCACACAGCTCAGGAATACAGTAGAATGAGAAGAGTACAAAGAGACGGAAGTTCAAAGCAGAAAAACTACCGGAAATTCCAGTTTATTTAATGCCGTTCTTTCCCAGACTGCACCTTCAGCTCCAACTCTTTTCAATTTCTGTTTTGTACAAACTTTCACTGTCACTTATTTAAGAAGGCTCCCACACTAAAATCAACGAGGCCTCGGGTTAACTGTATGTTTTTTGTGTCTGCCTTTCCACATTCACAGGTTCTAAATTTGCCTTCTTTACACTTGATCTGACACTTTGCTCTAAGACCGTGCAATGCTATCTTTTTTTTTAATCTCCACGGTTTCCTCTCAGCACGGTGAGACAAAGACACGCTGTGTGATCCCGGTGATAGTCCTACTGATTCAAGGCCACACAAAAACCTTCAAGGCTGGGGAATCGACAAGTGTCACCATAGCAACCCCCTCAGGGAATCTGCGGCGCAGTGGATCTGACTCCCGATTGGGCGACAGCGATCCCTCTCCGAGAGATGTGGGTGTCCGTGCGAGAGGGCAACAGGATCACAGGCTTGTTGTAATTTATCTGTGCTGGCTGGTAGCTCTCAGCTACCCGGCATGGGTGGCACACTGCTCTATTATTTATCAGACAGATGAGTGGCTGTGCCAGAATGGCGAGCCAGGAGGTGTGTGCGCTTTGTGCACCAAGGAAATGTTTATAGGGTAAGAGTTGAAACAGTGGAAACATTTCTACAGCGCATTCCAAAAGCGGCTACACGGCTGGGGCTGCGTTCACTTCATTATGTAAATTGCATTTCATACTCTTGTGTTGGGAATTATAATTCAAAGACCTCTTCTTGGCTCCACTTCCAACCCACCTGGATGTGTTCTCCAGAGTGCTCTGGACTTCGCTCATCTGCTCTTTCCCAAAATACACCACCGTCAGATGAACCCGGCCGTCCTGATGCACGCAGACTTCCCTGTACATAAACACAAACATGCAAAGGAAGCGATATTAAGGATGAAAGTGTGTGAGGAGAATGGGATTTGGGGGTGTGCAGGAAGGAAGAGGACATGAGGGGTTTTAAAAATACAGCTTTGGTTGGAGGATCTATCCATGCAGTGCCAAAACACAACAACTGTAATAATGAAGTGAATAGCTGCTTAAGTAGTTCATCATAAGAGCCAAGTATTTTCTGATTTCTGCTTTATAAAGCTGAATTTCTTTGGGCTTTGGCCAGCAGACTGAATACTGGATCTTGGAACCTAAACATTCACTATTTCCTGATGATTTATTCTAAAAAAGGAAATAAAATTCATCGTTTGGATCTGTATTCAAGGCTTTCCCCCCATTTTGACCCCGTGTTAACACACAGAGGAAGCTCTTATTGTGAGTAAAACAGACACCAGGTGGAGATGCCTGAAGGCTCTTTGATGGAGACGTGTCAAATATATCACAAGCACACGCTGCAGATAATTCACCTCTCCCACGAGGTACGCATGCAAATGCGCAGATGTGCACACGCAGTTTGTCAACATCTTCCCCAAAGGGACGTTAGGGCAGGCGATTCATAGCATTCATAGCACACAACATGAGGCAAAAATGCTTGGAAAAAAATGTGCGGGGAATATTGAGCCAACATTTTTGCTGCAATTATTGATGTCGCATAAAAGGCCCTCTATAAATGTTGGTCTAGAAGTAAATTGGAATAAATTGATTTTTTGTTGGGATCTGATGAGACAGTCTAATTCTGTGCTGGGGCCACGGAGCAGACAAAAACCCATCTCTTAATTATTTGAGTGTGTAAAAAGCAAGAAATCAATTTAAAAATCTGCCTGCATACAAACAAATCTCACAAGCAGGACTTTTTATCTCCATAGTCTTTCCTTTTAATATATTAAGCATATTTTCAAGTCCAACTGTGGACAAAGAACTCATAATAAGCATGGATTTACCCAATGTTATCTCGAACACACACACACACACACACACTCACTCTTCTCTTACTCAGTGCACTTTTATAATAGATGAGGGTGAAGTGTTTGCTCAGCGACTCCCCAAGTCTTTCAAGTAAGTACACTCCTTGCCGTGCTGTATATCAAGTACCGCTGGTCTGCCAGGGGGGCATTTTAATGGGCTGCAACACTGCCACTAAAGTAGGATTTACCATGTAAAAAGAGCTGTGATAAGCAGCAGCAGCAGCAGCACAATAAATCACAGACATTAAGGAAGACATTTCCTCAGCTTTGACGGGCTGCAGGGCTGAACCAAGCATGTTTTGCTCTCAGGTGATTAGATTTGAGAGCTGTGAGTGTGAATTATTACAAAAATTATGGAAATGACTCATTTTATTTTCACCTTAGAAAACTCCATTAACCCCGACCCTTTTTCTTAAAGAAAAAATCTGTTGTGATTTTGTGTCATGCGCGCACCCGCTCGGCTCTACTTGTGGTTGAAGCTACAGTGCAGTGTGTTTGAGGTGTTAGTCATACGCGTTAAAAGTGTGTATGAAAATAGATTCCCTATGGTAATGAGGTGACAAAAATGGCTGTGATCACCGAGAACATCTTTATTCATGTTCTGGTCTGAGTCATTTTAAGTCTCTCAGATTTGTTTACATTCAGATTATGCCTACCAGCAGCAAAATAAATTAACTGATAAGACAACGCATGCAGTTTCAAAAATGTTAATTACATGCCCCCCTCCCAAAAAAAGTAAAAATAAAATCTCTCTGATGTTAATTTTCTTCCCTCTAATCTCCTCAGCCCCTGTCTCTGTCTGGTTGATCCTTAATTAAAGTTTGAAACTTGGTTTGAATAACACTGAGTATCGCATTTTTCTGAATTAGTAACATGCGATAGAAAGAGCCGCCATGAATAATTTATAGGGGCGCATCTGTCTGTCGACTTTGCAGGTCAAAACATCTAACTCACCTGAAGTTGTGCATGAACTGCTTGAACTTGTCCGTGCGTCGGGAGAGCGGGACGATGATGTTGATGAGCACATTGGTTGTGTCCACTCTCTCGTTTTTCACCTTCAGGAGTGGTCCGAAGGGCCGGAAGAGGACCAGGCGTCTGAATCCATTACTTGACTCCCCTCTGAAGGTCAGCTCGTACAACGTACCTTTGTCCTTTTCTGTACGCGTGATACCTGGCGGGGGGAGATTTAGAGCATGAAATCAGGAGCAGATAAGTTAAATACAGTCAACATCATTGTTTCTTCTTATAAAACAGTAGGGGTGTAATTTCTTTCCACTATATACTCACTCATCCACCTGTTGAACTGCTTCTTATTACAAATATCTAATCAGCTAATCAAATGGCATAAACTCAATTAATTTAAATGTGTAAACATGTTAAAGATGATCATACCACTTTTTTCAGGTAAGAAAAGTAAACTGCGACTGCAGTTGGCACAGGCTCACCAAAACTGGACAAATAAGATTGGAAAAAGACTACCCAGTGTGGTGCCTCGATTTCTGCTGAGACTTTCAGATGGCAGGGTAGGAATTTGGAAAGTTTTTGTCTTCTATCAAAGGTTCAGACAGATGGTGGATAATGGTCCTGGGGCCTAGTTTCTTTTTTTTCTCATATTTTTATTGAGAGACACGTGTACATTAGTTTACAATGACAATACAATCTGTTCCCCTCACATATTTTTTAGTTTTTCTTACATGAACAGATACGATAATACACACACACACACCCACACACACGCTTAAATAAAATTGAAAAAACAAACAAACAAACAAAACAAAACCTAAGAAGAAACCCAAAACAAACACAAACAACAAACCCCAAAACACACACACAAAAAAAAAAAAAGGGGGGGGGGGGATATGATATTAATCAGCTGGTAGAGCGTTTAATGACTTGCAATAGTTTACGAAGGGGCTCCAGATACGATAAAATTCTCTGTATTTGCCCTTCGCCACAAGGCCTATCTTTTGCAATTTAAGAAATGACATCACATCTCTAAACCAAAAAGAAACTGAAGGTGGCTTTGAAGATTTCCAAAGGAGTAAGATGCAACGTCTAGCCAAAAGTGATGTAAAGGCTAATATTTTGAAGTGTGTAGGGTCGGTTAGACCAGTGTTGACTGGAAGCCCAAAAACAGCTAGAAAAGGGTCCATGCAGATTTGGGTTGGGGGCCTAGTTTCTTGACACACCTTGGGCATCTTAGTACCAGTTGAATATCATGTAAACACCCCAGCTTACTGGACCATGTACATTCCTTTATGTGTTGTAACTTTATTGCAGTTTATTGTTTGATAACAGCATTTTGGTTATTTTGTAAGTGATTTAAGTGTTAGCCACATGTTTAGTGAGAGCTGTTAACTATAGATTTAATTTTCTGCCAAAAGGGAGCATAGGGTAGACGAAAGTTACTCTGGGTTTAGCTAGCAAAGAAAGTTTCGGGATACCATTATATGTTGCTCTGATGTCGAGAAGTTTATTTGTTGTACATTCCCCTTTTTGAAACCTTATATAAAGACTATTGTTTCTACAATTGATGTTCGATCCATTTTTTCGGCTAAGTGGATTCGCCACAACATTATGATCTTACTGGACCATGTACATTCCTTTATGATCATGGTGTATCAATCTTCTGATGGTTGCTTCCAGCAGGATAACATGTCATTTATTTGAGCATCAAAGCAAACTGTTTTTTTGAACATGACAATACGTTCATAGTCCATACTCACCAGATCTCAATACAATACAACATACAAGAATACCATTGTGTATGTGCGGCTAACATATGTGCAGCAACTGTGTGATGCTATCATGTCAATATGGACCAGATTTTCAGAGGAATGGTTCCAGCACCTTGCTAAATCGAATCCAGGAAGAATAAAAGCAACTCTGAAGGCAAAAGAGGTCCAGTATTAGCAAGTTGTAACATATAAATTGTCCACCGAGTCTAGATTTGGGTAAGCACCACTAAAAGAATAGAGAACCATTCAAGTAGCTAGCAGTAACAGAGATTCTGGGATTAGATCATTAAAATCCTGGAGGGATGGATCTACAGGGTGGGCCATTTATATGGATACACCATAATAAAATGGGAATGGTTGGTGATATTAAAGTCCTGTTTGTGGCACATTAGTATATGTGAGGGGGCAAACTCCTCAAGATGGGTGGTGACCATGGTCGCCATTTAGAAGTCGGCCATCTTGGATACAACTTTTGTTTTTTCAATAGGAAGAGGGCCATGTGACACATCAAACTTATTGGCAATGTCACAAAAAAAAACAATGGTGTGCTTGGACTTTAATATCACCAACCATTCCCATTTTATTACAGTGTATCCATATAAATGGCCCACCCTGCACATTAAGAATTTGTGGGACTCATTTAAATAATTTTCATTTCAGTTTTTCAATTATTTAAAAGCTGTTTTTGTTTCTCTGCTGATTTGCCATTATCATCTGCTTGCAGTGTTTGAGCTAGGCTTAGCTAACAGGAAAGCCTAGCTCTGTGTTCATCCCTCAGGTAAAAGAGTGATATCACACTTCTAATGTAACTGCTGACAATATAATACAATACAATATATATATATATATAATACAATATAATACAATCCAGAATCAAAGGCAGATTTTAATTTTTGTGCTTGAGTTCACTTTGTTTTATTTTGTTGTAATAATTTTGTTTTCCTGGTTTCTCCACAGTGCATCTTTCTTTTGACTCCCCATAAGAATTCTGTGTGCTAAGTAAAATATTTTTCCATCTCTAGTTTTTAAATGTAAAAAATTTCAATTTTTTTCATGGAATCCTATTTTCATCTCTGTCATTAATACTTTTTTTACTGGACTAATATAATTTGTGTGGGAAAAAAATAAGAGGGCAAATGAGGCCACGTAAACCACACACATTCTCCACGGTCTCTGTCAGTTATCTTGATGGACGCTGTATGTCAGCTTGTTTCCCCATAGAGAGGTTGTTTTCCAATTACTCTGACATTACTAACAGATTACTGCTTGCAAACATACCCCATGAGGCTAGTGGAACAAAAAATTGGAAATTGGATGCGAAAAAACTCATTCCTGCAAAGAGGCATTTGGTGTTCAAAGACAGAAGACAGACAGACAGATGGAAGAGAGTCAAAAGACTACTGATGTAAAAAGAAGAAGAGAACAGAGGGATATCTGCAGCCATAGATTTTGCCTAATAGCAGCTTGAATTAAGGCCTTCCTGTTAAATTGGCCTGCTTCCTGTGAGCCAAGGCCTCATTTCCCAAAGGGACACCATAATCTTTCATTTAGTAAATACGTTAAACTATTTAGACTGAGTGCCGCCACTTCCTGTCTCTGTCTTTTTAGTCTAACTGCACTTCTTTTTCTCTTTGTGAGGCCACAACATAGTTGCTGGCAAGTTCATTTTGCATACCTCTAGTGTTTGTGTACAGTTTCAGCTCACTAGATTGCTAATGCAGCCCTCAAACTCCCCAAAGATGCTTGTGTTAGTCTTGACTGGCTTTCACTTGTCTGACTGGTTGGATAAAATGTTGTTTGTTCGAGAATCACTTAAAATCGATGTCCAAGCCCATTAAAGGGAAAAAAGCACAAGAGATGTGAGCAAGCGTCTCCATTTCATTTAAAAAAAAAAAATGCATTTCCCTGCTGCTGACTTAAAGAAATGTGGAGACCGCTTGCGTGAACACAAACAGATGCACAAATGCATGCACATCCTTTAAAGCCACAACCACATAAACACAGACCTAGATTGCGCAGGACCACACACAAGCTAATACGGATGCATGGAGCTCCACATGGTGACCTTTAGCTCATTTCTACAGAGCTAGGTGCCCCATCACTCTCTTTAAAACCTCCACCCACTCACACAGTGAAGATAGTGACCTTCAAAGAGCAGGCACACACACACTAAAACACCGTGTTTGAAGAGATCCTGCGCTGTGATTGAGCAGCAGCTGTGCTCATTTCCTGAGGTTATGATCATAGCTGCAGAAGAACAAACTAGGAGGATATAATGACTGTGGTTTTACACAAATACACATATTTCTGACCTTCCAGGGATTCATGTTGACAAAAGAAAAGGAGAGAAAGGTAAAGCAAGATAGCAGAAGATATTAGAGTAATTGTGTTCTGAGGAGAAAAGCTGTTGACAGTAAAACAAATGTGGTTAGGGGAGTTTAGATTTAACACAGTGTAACAAAGAAATATGCATTTAATTCTATTATTATTAATTATTTAACGTGTAATTTGTTAAATTCAAAGGCAAAGAGTGAAATCAGCGGTAGAACACAACCAAGTAGCTCTTAAGGAACTTGAATTTCAATGATTGCCATTATACATTAGTTATACAATATCCCAGTAGCCAACAGTAGCAGGGCAATTTAGCACATTCAAATACAATTACATAACAATAAAAAATAGGATGATCATTGTGTTGCTGGCCCTCATATTATCTTGCATTACAAATCCAGTGTGGCGCTATCCTTTACAGCGATGCACTGTGGGTATTTGCCACTGGTATTGGTTGGTTGCAAAGAAGGTGCTACAACAAAAACCTCCTTATGATTGCTTTGGCTGCTCCGTAGCTTGCATGGAAGACGCTGCCTTGTCTGCCAACACTCTCTGAGCTGTAGTGAAACTTGAAGTGCAACGCAAATTAGAAACATTCACCCTTCAAGTGCTTCTGTTGATACCATACACATTTACCTTTGATAAAATATTTGCAGATAAACACATATTTCAGGAGATTGGGTTGAGATTTAACATGCTCTCACCTTCTATGAAGTCAGATGGTGTGTAGACTTGGGCCTTTTCCGCTGCACTCCTGTGGTCCTGCTCAGATGAAGGCGTATTGAGGCTATGCAGAGCCGTCTCCAGGACCTCCGCAAGCTCCTCTCGTTTGTCCTTTCTCACAGGCTTCTCCTCCGGATGACGTGTCAGCCCCATCTCCAGCTGGTATACTCTTTGCAGGGTGAAGCTCTCAAATGGCACTACAGCGTACTCGCTGGGCAACCTGATGCCAGAGGTCACCTCAGCTTTTGACAACTGGGCCTTCAGGAACTCCTGTAGGTCCGCAGGCTGGCTCTTGGCTACCTGAGCTTCTCCAACACCACCTCCTTGTGAGGCAGCGCCTCCTTCCTGCCCCTCTGCTGGGCCTCCATTGGCTTTTTTCAGGCTTTCCTGTACTCCTTTCAACTGCTGACTGCGCTCCTGCAATGCCTCTTTCAACTGAGCTATCTGTTTCTTCAAGGAGGAGATGTGGAGGCGGTGCTGCTCCTCACGCTCTTGGAGGAGCACCTGGTAAGAGTGGGCACTCGGAGGACCGCCGCTGTGGGCAGGCCCAGCTCCTCCGACCCCAGCGGCTCCCGCTCCGGTCTCCGGCCTCGTGCCTCCCAGGCTGGGATGATTAGATCCAGCGTGGGGTAATATATGACTCAGTGGAGGGTCATTAGAGTATGGCGGGCTGCATCTCATCACATAAAGGAGCGAAAGTGAGCAGCAGAGGAGCACCAGAAGCCCCCCGACACGGGACACCCACAACAGTAGTCCGCGCCGTAACATCACTGCACGCAACATCAAAACTCACTCCTCCTGGTTAAACCCACAGAGGTATCATGTAACCTCACACACTCTGGCCTTAATGATGTCTGACTTGTGTTTATGTTCCATCACCCGGTGAGCAGGCGGGCTACATATCAGTGTGAGGTCATTTAATTTGAATTAGGTCATTGGTTCCCAACTGCCTGAGACTGTTGTGTCACTGGCAAAATAATGGAAAAAAAAGAAAAAAGGCAGACACTTGTGAAAAAACACTTTCTCCCTTTCTCTTGGTCCAATTAGCTCCATGGTCTGTGAGAAGAAACTGTTCCAGACACTGTTGCATCATCTGTCACTCATAAGTGACTCATCTGTTTGCTCTGACTCTCCCACTAAGTCCATGTTGTCCTCTTCCTGTCCTCCTTCCAGTATCCAAATGCTCAGCCAAATAGTCTCCAATACAAATGTGACTGATGCAGAAAGAAAGAAAGAAGAAAAAAAATTCATAGAACTCTAATCCTCAGTAGTCATCTGTTTGTTTTTTTTCCAAAGCCGTTTTCCTGACAAAGGAAACAGAAAGGAGACAGAAAGGACTGTTATTGGAAACAATTCTTTTTAACATTTTGACGTGCACCAGCTTTCTCTAAACACTGGAGGGTGTGTCTTTAAATATGCACTGAATCAGAAACCGACCAGGCTACTCTGACATGTTAGTTTTAGGGTGGCAAGAAGTTGCCAAACCAAGCATTGCTTCAGGACTAAAGCTCCTGGAAAACAATGTTGTCACTGAAGATATGACGCAGTAAGTAAGGGTGCGTGAGCTTGAAACTCCAGAAGTTATAGTTCATATGTGCTAAGGGGTGTGTGTGTGTGTGTGTGTGTGTGTGTGTGTGTGTGTGTGTGTGTGTGTGTGTGTGTGTGTGTGAGAGAGAGAGATCAGGGAATAGAGAGGAAAATATGTATACACCTATGCAGCTATTTGTACCTGCAGTGTGTGTATTGGTATGTGCACATGAAGTGGACTGTAGTGTCATATTATTGCTCTTTATGTATCCACAGTCATGCAATAAAGACAGTAAAGTAAATACTCCCTTACTTTCTCCATATGAATTAAGAGAGTTATTATCAGCCAGGTGCTGTTGATGCAATTGATGAACTTATTGCCATATTTTCTGACCACCTGTATAAAAGTAAATGTTGGCATTCTGCTGGTCGGGAGCATCCAAAATACCACAAGTTTCCCAGGAATTAATGTTCCAGCAAATTCACCTGAAGCTCAGATTATGCAATGCTCAGACAAACTGCAAAAAATAAAAAAGCTACATCTCCGACTCTGCAGTCCTCATTTAACATGTTAATGTTAAAGTTAACCACAAGATGTCTGGTTTGTCCACCATTTGGCAAAAACCAAACACAGCATATTGGCACAAACACCTCATACCGAATGTCAAGCACTGCACAGTGGAGTGTTGACTTAGATTGCATACTTGGGACCTGGGCACCTTGCAGTCATTGAGTCAACCATGAACTCTGTAGAGTCTTCTGGAGACAAATGTGACGCCATGTGACAATTTGTCAACTGGCACAAAATTGTCATGCAATAGGACAAAGATCTCAAGAACAGCAGCAAATCTAAAACAGAATGGCTGAAAAAGAAAAGAATCAAGGTGTTGCAATGACACAGTCAAAGTCCAGACCTCACCTGGACTGAGGTGCCGCAGTAGGCCCTTCAAAGACAAATAAATGTATATAATGAATGCTTGCAAAACTCAACAAGCAACATTGTAAAGAAAAGTGGTTTAAATTTCCTTTATAGCAATGTGAGAGACTGATAGCCACATAGAAAACCATTAGTTCATGTTATTGCCTCGACATGCTTCTGAATGATGGGGAATGCATTGTTGTTTTTTCGAGGACTATATTTAAACTTTACTCACAAAAGCTCTTGAGCAGCATTTTTACTGGGATGGCTTTGTGGATAGCAACGTTAGTTGTTTGGACCACCGTTTTAGTCCCCAGATGATGAATTATAACAAATTTTGTGGGCTTGGTTAGAATATCCCGTCGATTTATGTTACGAAAGAAAAACTGTAATGAAAGTGATGATCTTATGACTTTTTGTCTGGCACAGATGGTAAAATAACTTGTCCCAAAAAAGGAACCGTCATCCCAAAAAGACTTTATCTAGCCATGTTAGAACATTTAGTCAGCACAAAATTGATCTTACACAACAGACAAACATTCACCGCTACCAGCCAAATGCAGATACAACCACTGACACGATCAGCACCAGACGTGCTTTGTGTTTTGTGGTAATCCAAAAACGTCACTTGAAACAAAGTAGTACTAAGTGGTGAACAACAAGCTATAAAGTTTAAGCAATAACTCTGTACTTTATGTCTTCTGCGTGGGAAAGGTGAGCAGCAGTATGGTGTATCTGGATGTCTGAATGCAAGTCTTGAGCATAAGTAGACGTTTTGTGTGCGTGTCTATGCATATATATGTTCTTGTGGGAAGGTGTTTCAGTGTTCCTGTATGTATCTGTAAATGTATCTCTGTGTATCAGTCACGGTCTCTCTTGACTCCCCACACAGTCAGCTCTTTGACAGGACAGCCTGAAGCTGAGCGTAATGAAAGGATTAGTATATGGCAGAAGTGAATACTGGACTGTGCTCTAACAGATGGCTGAATCAGGACAGACAGAGCGTCTCTCCAGCAGGACCTCCGCTGCTGACTTAAAAAATGTTTGAGGAGAGGACGCTCGGGGAAAAGTGGCTGAGTTAGTGCTGGAGAGCGTGCTGCGGCTCCTCACATCGAGTATCGTCCTTTGAATTACAGAAAAAGTTCTCATGATATCATTATATGGAGCCATGGATCTTCCAAAAATGTGGCATGACATTAATGGCAGTTTAATCAGTTCATTTTGGCTCGTTCACAAAAGCTTCTCATTAGCTGAGAGTTGTGGCCGCATGCAGGGAACCTGTAGCACAGTTGCGCTCGAACTAATGCCAGTAAATGTGATCACAAGCCATTCACACGAATTAAAGCGTGTGCCTGGGTCTGGCATTGTGATGGTCAATTTCCTGTTTTTACTGAGGAACAAATGCACTGCTTTGCATTGTCAAATGCAAGCTCGTGGTGGGAGGAGAGTATGAAGCTACAGCCAGCAGGTGATTAGGTTAGCATGCAGAACTTTTCGCGAAATGTCAAGTTCTTCTATTTGATTATCGTCAACTGAGCCATCAGCTGACTAAGGCTGGGGTGATTGTTCTCTCCCTGCGCTATTTTAGTTTGGTTCAGCTTCTTGAAACCTTTGTAAATGTACCCCTAACAGAACAAAAGTATATGTTGTCTATGGCAATGTGGTCATTCCAAGTCATACAGGTATGTGAGAAAGATTCATCACTGCAAAGAAGGCTGGTGTAACTTTGATTTATGAGCAGAGCCCCGCAGTCAAACCACCGAGTCCCACCGGAATGAATGAATTGATTCAGCCCTGGTTATTTGACTCCCCACGGGGATAGCCGTGGCCTCAACACAAGAACACCGCAGAGAAATAATTACAGGCATATAGTTTCCTGTTACCATCTAGCACTAAAGTAAACGCATGCTCATAAAATGTTTATTCTCACAATGTGTCTGACATGTGCTACATCTGTGCTAACAAGCTATGGTAAAATAGTGAGAGACATTATTCAGGCCTGTGAAAAAGAAAGTAGAACCACCTTTACTTACTTAATGTAATCATTTATCATTTTCTGTGCGACTTTATCAGTCTCTCTTAAGGCTCTGGAGGAAATTTAGCATGCTCTTCTTTAAAGCGTTGCTTCAGTCCATTGAGGTTTGTGGACATCCGTTTATGCATAGATCTCTTAGGTTTTGTGGTTTGTTCTTTTGCAGCTTTGCAAAGCTAAGCTGTGCTGCGATCCTCTTTTTAGACAAAAGACACTGTCCTCTGGTAAACCGGCCAAACAAGTCATACTTGTTCAGTCTTTTTCTAATTGTACTGTCCTGAACTTAAACATTTAACATGCTAACTAAGGCATGCAGAGTTCGGCAAGCAGCTCTTGGACTTTCTGCAGTATTGCAGGGTCAGGTCCACTGTGATATTGTGTTAACAATGTCACAATATCACACCAGCAAAAAACCACCAAATGTTTTTGCAGAGAGACTCACAGATACAGTGTGAGTCTATCTAATGATGTTCATTTAATCAAGTAGTAGCAGCACTTGGCTGCTACTCATCCTCTTAATTTCTATGGAAGCAGTTAAGGATAAATTAAAAGTTTGACAGGACTGCACAGAGTCCTCTGAAAAACTTTCTTCTTCACTTTGCCATTAGTTATCATTAGTCATTATGATCTCCACCTCTCTTCCACAGTATGTCTTTTGTCCCGTTTTACTCCCCTCACCCTCAGCCGGTGCGGCAAATGCCTGCCCCTCCTTGACCCTGGTTCTGCTGGAGGTTTCTTCCAGTTAAAAGGAGAGTTTTTCCTTCCCACTGTCACTCAGTGCTCGCTAATAGGTGGTCATTTGAATGCTGGGGTTTTCTTTACCTTACAATGTAAATTCCTTGAGATGACTGTTGCCGTGATTTGGCGCTACATAAATAAAACTGAACTGAATTGACTGCATGTGTTTAAGAGGAGCATATCACCACTGATACTGTTAGGATTCTTGTGTTAGCACTTCAAGCTTCAAATCCCTTAGCCAAGTAAAGCCTCAAGTACTCTGTGCAGGTGTGGCTATAAAGTTAGAAATGTTTTTTAATCTATTTAGTTTTCGTCTGTGCTAGCAGAAAACTTTGTTGTGGAGATCCTTCAGAGACCTGAAAACCACAGATGTCTGGATCTACCGTAAATCCAAACATACAGTTTCTCAGAAAGGAAATTATATAAACTGATCACGTGACTTTTTGTAAACATCAGATTCTCAGTATAAATCAATTTCAACAGCGCAAGCCCCCCCCCCCAAAACAAACCTGCCGTGAAGTTTACCACAATAGTTCCTGTGTTTTCTCTCTGCCTCCGTGTCTCTTCAACCTCCACCTTTAAGTCAGTGCTTGGCAGGGCCGACACCTGATAACAGTTTCCTGATGGTTGTTTCAGTCCTCATAGTACACTGAGCTACTCTGTTTGAAAAAGCTTTTTCCCGCTTTCCTTTTGCAGAATGCATCGAATACATCTACAGGCAATACGAACGATAGTTTGTTTACCAACACATTACATTTCTTCACTTTTTGAGATGTCACAGCTGATAAATGTGCTGTCTCCATTATTAGATATGCCGGAAATAGAAACACAGATGCAGAGAGACATCCAGTAGAGAGCGGAAAATAATCTGCCTGTCACAAAGAAAAGAAAGTAAGGACCGAGAAAAAGAATGATTTAGTATTTGGTGACCAGAGATATTCCCAGCAGCAGCATCTGGGTCAGCCGCTAAAATCACTTCCTCCCCTCCCGCTGCTGTTTCCTGCCCCCAGGGGATTTATGCCTGTTTGTTTCACTTTGTTTGTTTCTACTGAAATCGGCGCATCTGTGCATCAAAAATATTGTCTTCCTCTTGACACCTGTTAGAAGTGTTGTGCTCATCTTTGTGAAAATAAGTCAGAGAGGAGATAACGTGTGAGCAAAGTGTAGCAACGAGTATTGAGAGAGTAGCTGAAGCTGCAGGAGTTTGCACTTAGAAAAAAAAAAAAGGGGGGGGGGGGGAAGAGAAAGAATGAATTTCTTCTCTGTCCGTTGCCCCATTTTGTGAGTCTCAGTCGCACTGGTGAAGCAGAAATCACACGCGGGTGACAGCATATCTCTGTTTGTGTGCTCCTCTCTGTGCTTCAGGCCAACCTTTAAGTGCCTGAGGCATTTGAGAAGCAACCTCGTGACCGCAACGTCGCGACAAACGAAGCATCTTAATCCCCGCTGTCATTTTTAAAGAGCAGACTGTCTTTGTTGTCTCCATCAGACTGCTCTTTCATAAAAATGTATGCACTGGGAATTCACAGTATATGTATCTTTTCAAAGGGTGTGAGTGTTTGTGTGAAAGAGAGTGCAATGGCCTGGAAAATTAGGCGGGGTGGTTGTAAAGCAGAAACACACAGAAGACACTGTACTTATATTGTTCAGGATTTTATCAGCACTTTCGCACATTTAAGCTTTTTATCTCTCACATCTGCATCTCCTATTGAATTATTATATAGTTGCACTTCAAAGTTGTAGATTTTTTCTTTCCTGTTCATGGCAGCCACTGTTTTCCATTACTTTGTGCATTTTGGGTTTTGATCGTTTTCAGATCCACAGTGCACATGAGGGGAAATCTTAACATGCTCATGCCAGAACACGCTCTGAAAAACCACATTTTACTAAACAAACAAACAAGCAAACTGTTCATAAATCTTAGTCTCTGAAAAAGAGACTTCAATACTCACCCTACTTCGCATTCAGCTGTTTTCAAGATGTGCTTGTTTATACTCCCCCACAGACATCAGTGGGGATGGTGGCAGCGCCAGACTGAAGATATAAAAGGAATGCCAGCACAGATTGCATGATTATGAGAGAAAGATAGATGCAGCCAAAGTGACGTCACCCCACAGTTTGTGGACTCCCATCTTAAGCCCAGCTGTTTTGCCTAGTGCCATGTTGGGTTTGGAAAGTAGATGTGACCATATTTTCATGCTCTCAGCTCATGACAGCACTGGCTTTCTAGCTTAGTTCCTTTATCTGTCATTCACTGTGGAATGCTAATTTTGGCAAATAGGAAGCAGCTCAAAAACAAAACCCTAAACAAAGAAAAATGGCACTCGTGAATTATTCAAAGTGGCCGCGCCCTTAGTTATGCATTCATTTTAAACCTTAAAACAATTTAAAGAAGCGGGCTAGACATAGGGAGGCACAGTGGTGGAGTCGTTACCACTGTTGCCTCACAGTAAAAAGGTCCTGGGTTTGAATCAAATGCTGGGGGGTTTCTGTCTTTGCATGTTTTTTCATGCCTATTTTTCATATCAAAACTGATTTTGTAACAGGCTCCAAACACGCCGGTCATTAAGACGGAAGATTATAACCCACTCACCTTTAGGGAACTGCAAATTATGCCACTTCCCGTTGACTTCAGAGGTCACAGCTTGAGTGTAATGACTTGACATATCAGGAGAGGCTGCAGAGCCTCTGGTCAAGTCCAGCTCTGCCTCTCCAATCACACCCATGTGATTGTCTACACAGAGCCTGCACGCAACTGTTGTCTACATGTTTCAGCCCTCTAATTGTCACTAGAGGGCAGTGTCCAAAATATGTGTTGCAGCACAGGAAAAGGTGACAAAGTTGTTTTGTTTTTTAAATGAACAATTAAGAATAATACAATCTAGCACAAAGGTGAGCACAGTGTAGCCTGAGAAAACAGAGAATGTCGGCTGCACACAAAAACAGTCAAGCGCCAGACTTTCCGATATTTCCGAGGTTTGTTATTTTAACAGACTGCAAAATCTCTCAAAACAATCTATAAAAATAAATAAATAAATAGATTACTGAACAGTTTCTGATGCATAAACTGTCCTCCAGCAGAGCTCTTGTTGTTTTTTATTTTGTTTTTTTGGCCACCCAGCCAGCAACTTCTCTGGAGAAAACTGTATGGATTGTGACTGATCGACTGTTTCTTGTAAAAATGGTAAAATGGTAAATGGCCTGTATTTGTATAGCGCTTTACACATCCAGTCATCCACCCATTCACACACACATTCATACACTGGTGAACCTAGTGGACTTTTTTTTTTTTTTTTTTTTTTAATCAGCTATTAATCATTAACAAATGTGCTTTAAGTGATTCATTTATCTATTTGCACTGTTACTAAACCACAATAAGAAAGAAAGCCAAGCTTCAAAGAGTGGATCCAAGTTGACGTCTTCAAGATAAAAAAAAAAAAAAAAAAATCTTTTCAGATAATCAGCGTTCAACTTGAACATATCATAGATTGCATTTCTTCACGTCATATAATCCATGTCGAGCTACATCCGGTTGGTTTCTTTCTCTGCGCACAAGCAAGCTTGTGTAGGTTGCATGCCCAGAATCCTTCAGTGGGTGTAGTCAAATACCTACACAAACAGTCACAAGCACGATAATTCAATTCAATTCAATTCAATTCAATTTTATTTATATAGCGCCAAATCACAACAAATGTCGCCTCAAGGCGCTTCATAGATACAGAGAAAAACCCAACAATCATATGACCCCCTATGAGCAAGCACTTTGGCGACAGTGGGAAGGAAAAACTCCCTTTTAACAGGAAGAAACCTCCGGCAGAACCAGGCTCAGGGAGGGGCGATACCATGTGAATCCTAGAGGGGTGTACTAAGAAGCAAGATTAATGGTTTAGCTTAAAGTCAGAGTTTCTGTGTCATGTGGCTCTCTTTTTACCTAAATCACCAACTGGTAACTTATGGTGAACACATAAGCTGGTAGGGAGCAAACTATGGTCAGACTTTGCATTAATTTCATCCTTTTATTTACAGCATTTGTTGAGTCCAATATCGATTCCTTAATGGGCGAGTACATTTACATGTGCAAATTGTTAAGCCGCTTTTACTAACATCACAAATTAAACCGAGCTGGAGAGTTACACTAGTGCAAACTGTGTGTTGTGTTATTTGGTGACTGGGGAAATGTATAAATGTTTTTATATGTATATATTTTTTAAAAATCTGCTTCTAAGCTTCTTTCACACTGCTGGAGTTGCAGCTACCGGAACACACAACACGTCTATCAAGTCATAAAATTTATCTCACTTTATTGTGCTGGGAAGCTAACGTCTCTGTTATCAGGATACGCAACCATTAATGTTTAAATGGATCCAGTTTAAAGTTTCAGGGCTCTAATGAGCAGTCGTCATCTCAGAAATAAACAGCAGCACTGAGAGGGCGCTCAGCGATAAATTAACTTAATTAAAATGTTTACCGCTCTGTGCTTTAAATTCCAAATTAACAGTTTTTTTCTCGCCTTATTTGCAAACGTGTCATATTTTAATTTTGTGTTATTAATGTTTTTCATAGAATTTTATCACCATTTTATTATCATCGTCATCCCCAATTGGAGTGGGTGCACTCATAGGGATCACTTTGTGCGGAAGAAGAGCCACATGACCCGCAAAGCAGCCACTTTTATCTCTGACTGGTATTTGTCGAGCCAGCTAATACAAAGAAAGCCTGGCTGTGTTCAACTCCCTTCATAGTAAACCCACCCAGATGCAGCAGTGCCCACTCCTCCAATCACATTTGGCGCTGCAGTGAGCAAAACTAAATATTGAAGGCAAAAAACAGGAATCTCACAATACAGGCAGGCTTCCAGGCAGGCTTCTAGGAGCAATAGCTTTATCTACTGTATGCAAATAAATAAATCATAAAATTCAGTATATTGCTATGCTTTTTACTGACCATATACAATTATGTTGCGTTCTTTAAATCTTCCTTTAAGTCCCATCATTTCATATACTCATCTGAAAAGCACGTTCATATGAGAGAATATTAATCTTTTAAAAACAACCTTCTCCTCCTACCTCGGCCCTTTCCTTCCATACACATAAACTGTCTGTGAGTAACTGACCCCTGAGGTCTCTACAAGCAACCGTACAAACCACAGAAGCATGCATGCTTAAACTCTGCTCCATACTGTCGGTCTCTCCGTCATCCTAGCTCTGCAGCCTCTGCCGAGTGGTGTACTTGTTACCGTGCAGGGCAGGGATGTTAATGTGTTTGTGTGCTTGTTGGCCTCACTGAGTGTCTTCTTTTCACACAGTGCTGTCTGAACCTGCCCTCTGGCTATCTTACTGGAAAATTGGGGAACATCCTCTAGGGAAGGACAGCAGAGGAGAGGAAAGGAAAGGAGAGGAGAGGAGGAGAGATTAATTAAGATAAAATTTGAAAACGAGTGGGAAAAGAAAGTGGGTGGCGAGTTTGACAACTATATCCTCAGATAACTCGAGGGGAACTATTAAGCGAGTAGATGAGATACATGCTCCAAGGACAAAATGAAGCAGAGAGAGGAAAAAGTCGGGATTAAAAGAGCCTGTTGGAGGGTAAGAAGGTGAGAGAAAGGTTTCTTTGATGTTTCTTGTCCCCTCAGGTGATTCTCCCTCCCATTCATTAGGGGCCGGTTTCTCCGGATCCTTCCAGTTGGCGTGCCATCTGGAAGGCCCTTAAAAAAAACGAAAACAACGAAAAAGCCTACACTCCTCTACTTCACTACAAGTGTCTGTGTTAACATGCACCGTCTAACCCCGCCCCCTGCTTTCCCTCTCTTCAAGTGCTCCATTTCTTCACGGTTAGGTTAGATTGTATCAGATTAAGCATTAATGGTCCCCATGGGGAAAATGGGTCATTGCAGCAGGGAATAAAGAGTGGCAACTCTTCTGATAATAAAGCAGACACTTCTTAAGTTAAAAAAAAAAAATCTAATTACTTCCCACATTCTCCTTCACTGATGTCAGAAATTTCAACCTTTTCCTGCTTTTTATGAATGTGAAATGTACATTAGTGCAAGTGGACCTTTTATAATAGGGGAATTAATGGTACAGACTAACACACTGATATCTGACGCACTTGTTCTCCCCCCCAGCTTTCCTGCCGGCCAGCAGCAGCAGCAGCAAGCCTCTCACCTTATTACAGCTGGGAGAGGCTCCAGCCAGTGCAACACTGGATCTGATAAGCAGTTAAGGAAATGGATGGATGGTTATATACACATATATACAGTGCCCGCTAATTTGCCCTTTCTGAGATGGCAGTAAATCATCCACAGAAGCACAATGAAAACCGCAATCCAATTCATAGAGGGCACAGTAAGCCTCTGCATAATCGCAATGTAATATAATAAATCGTGGTTTGCACAGTGAGACACTCCCTGTGTCACGGGTCTTATCGTTGTTGACGGTGACGGTTGCAAGTGGACAGTTATAAATAGATGACAACAGATTATGGCAAGACTGCAAACAATTGAAGCTGACAGAAAATGAAGAAATCCGGCGCATCAACATTTTTTACACCTGCTCATCTCAACCAGAAACACCTGCAGCGCATTCACCGTTGCTTTTCTTGTGCAATGGGAAAAAACTAAACAATTATGAGGCAAACTCACAACTTCCCTGTTCTCCCTGAAGCAGCACACCGCAGAACAGAAATTACCATCAGACGTTTCTCAACTCTAACCTCGCAGCAAGGCTAAGGTGAAGGCTTGTGGTTTGGCTTTAAGGGGTTACAACAGGTTTCTTTAACTGCTACCAAACCAGCTCCACCATCTGCTGTTGATAATTTATACTGTTAACTGTCAGCCGGCCCTACCAACGCAGGGCGATAAATCAGTGCCATTTATGCGATCTGCATTTAACTCAATAGTTTACTCAAGACTGGAACCATCTGAAAGAATAAAAAGACACATAGCGAGGGTGACTGTAATATCATCAGATCTCATTTGTCACTGTGCTGCAGGGATGTTACATCAGAGCATTTGAAATGTCAATGGCTAATTACCTCGCATGACGCTGTTATCTGAAATGTGAAACACGATGGTGCAGCATGGGAAAGCGAAACTGTAAACATTCACAGACGTGCACTTAACACATAAAAGCTGATGTTATTGTCACATCAGCTTTTAAAAAGTGCACACCATGACAGACCTGTAGCACACACACACAGACACACGGTCTGCCTCCCAAACAAACTCACACGCTGAGTAATCCCTCAAGTTTCACTCTTCAAGTCTGAGGAAAAAACAATCTACTCTGCCAGCATGCAAACCAAATATTTCAGGGTGCTAGGTACTTGTTAGTAAGCGCACTAAGCAGGATTAGAGCCTTTTCTGTGATAAAAACCTCCAGCAGTGTGTACTGGATGTATGCATGTGTGTGTGTGAGAGAGAGTGAGAGAGAGCAGGAGACAGAGAGAGAGAGAATGAGAGAGAGCAGGAGAGAGAGAGAGAGCAGGAGAGAGAGAGAGAGCAGGAGAGAGAGAGAGAGCAGGAGAGAGAGAGTGAGTGAGATTCAGTGGGATACTGTTAGAAAGAAGCCTACACTTTGACTGAGTGCATGTAATTTTATTATCTGGGTCTGCTCAGCTGAAATTATTGTAGGTGATGTTTTGTTCAGATCCTCTATGTGGTTTTGGTCTGGAGTGACCTTAAACATGAGTCACTGATTGGACCCTGTCAGTGAGTAGTGCTGCATTGGTATTAAATATTAGTGTGGGATGGATGAATTAAATGTCAGAAAAGGCGCTGCTGCAAAAACAAACACAAGTTAAATTCAAAATTGTGGACAATTTTTTGCACGTTTCCTTGACTCTTCCTGATATCTGCATAAAGCGCATTGTGGGGGGAAATGACCTGATAAGTTCGGCGTAATTACGCACAAAAAGTTGCTCGCTAAACCCTGTAATTACAGACAATCCAAATATAAACTAACAATTTACACTGATAGAGAATAAGTGAGAATAACTCCGCACATGTTCCCTATTAAAATATTAGGCTTTTGTTATTTTACAGTACGGCTATCGACAGGCTACATCTGTATATCAGCAGTGTCCTCTCATGCGGACAACTTACCTCTTGTCCCAGCAGTCGTCAGTCCGGTCCACTGTGAGCGGTGTCCCGGTGCTGCGGAACCGTCCTGCAGCCCTCCACCGGTCCACAGACGACTCTTCGGTTGTCCAGGAGCGGGTGTGAGCGTTTGTACCGCGGAGCAGCGAGAACAGCACCGGAACACGAGAAGCCTACTGCCTTCACAATAAAATGCACTAATTACGTATCAAGCTTTGCTAAAGCTTTTCATCTAAGCCAGTTACATTAGCTTAAAAAGAGAAATAAAAATAAAAGCACTAAAAATGGAAAATAGTATAGTTACCTGCACTTATTCAAAGCTCCCCAGTTCATATTAGTTATTCGATTTTTGTTCAATTAAACCACAAACTCTTAAAAGCAACAATTTCTGATAATGAAACGTGGTTAAGAGCAGAAGTGATACCAAGTAAATACAGGGCCAGTATTGGCGATGCTGATCGATACTGATACTTTTAACCCATAAAGGAAACTTCTGGGAGAGCAGTGTGTCATAATTTATGAAATGAATCATGATATTATTTTTGCAACTTTTGAACACGTTATAATGACCACTAAATCAATGTAATGTTGTTGTTGTTTTCATTTCCAAGAAAACGACTTATTTAATACAGTCCAGTGGGCTACATACTGAACTTAAGGGTTAAAAACTAGGTACTGATCCGCTAGTAATTAAGAGATGATGTGGCTTGTTGCCATCATGATTGGAAAGTGGAAACCAGCAACAACTTAAAAAACAAAAACAAAAAAAGCTCAGCTCTTAGCAGTGAAGACTGTGTGCCAAACTTCTGCTTTTTAATTGAATGGTGATTAAAAAAAAAAAAAAAAGTATCCCAGCCGACTGGGGAAATTACATTTAACATAGGGTAACTTTCCCCATTCCTTCCCCTCAAGTTGTCTGGTTTGCAGTACAAAATACTAGCGTTCTGTTTGCGAAAAGTCTCATAATGCTCCTCTGGAAGTCGTCCAGTTACTTCTTTGTGCCTTAAGTCATGTAAAAATCAGTTTAACAGTGAAAGGTTGTAGGTTTTTTCAAAGATGAAATTATGAAATATTTATCTAATCTCACTGTACATTAACCCCCACATGCAATGTCTACTTGTTTAACTTTACCCTTACTATTTTTATTCTGTTCATTCAGTGAGAAAGACATTGTTAGTCGCTCTCTGTGTTCTGTGTGTTTGGAAAACCAAAAAGAGTTTGTATTGCTGTATTGTTTGTTTTTCTTATGATATTGCTCAAAACAGGAAAACAATCTGTATATTCCTGGCACTACTGTAGTTTTTTTGTTTTTAAACTCAAGAGCTATGATAATACAAAAAAATGTTTTGTCTACATTTTCATTCATCTTTCCATGTATACCTTTCTGGCCACCCTATTATATAACTCTTCAGAAAGCTTTGTCCCCATCATGAAATTATTAATCTTTCTGACTTACCTTAGGTTTTTAAATCCGACAACTTTACTGATTAATGACTAATCTGAATGACAGCAGGTTAAATCTAGCAACAACCTTGGGGGGGAGGGGGGGGGCGACTATATAAAAAAAAAATTTAAACAAGTTTTATTTTGAAGGTTAGGAGCGGAAGTCAGATAGCTAATGTGATCGACTTGACCCCGATGCGCTCCGTGCAGGTCCGCCGGTCCGCCCAGCTCTCCGCCTCCCTCCCTCCAGGTCCTCTCATAAAGACAGCCTTGTTACTCAAGACACCGTTACAGCAGCAGGAAACACTACTGCCTTTCATTTGTAAGGCCAACAAGAAGTCCAAATGTGTAGCCCACATCTTCATCTACAAGTGACCCGAGGGGCTCTCTGAGGACCCAAATCACGTGACAGGCACGGAGCAAAAACTGTTGTCTTTGGAGTAAAAAATGTAGTTGTCTTGTTGAGTACTGATACACAGCGGTGGCAAAGTACTCAGATACACACACAATCTGCATTAATATACAAGTTGTTTATTCAATTTTGGATGAGCAAGTAAGTAGAAACTAGAGATATCTAATAAACAGAAGAGTCCAGCGTTTGCCTCTGAACTTGAAGGAATTACACACTAGGATTAGATGTATATCCTTGGCTACTTGCAAAATGCTTTAACGAGTAGCCTACAAAAAAAGTTACTTTCCATTGCCATTAGAGGACCAGAAAATGAGTGGCCTTTACACGCAAAGTACATAAAGATTTTATATGAATGAATAAAATTCATCCGCACTGCCTTATAAATCGACCGAATAGCGGTAAATAGCGTCCCATGCCGGTGGCTCTCTTTTTAATAACTCCTCAACACAATCAATAAATACTCAAACATTACTCAGATCAGGCCTCTCCCACTCGGATGAAAAATCAATTGACCGCGATAAGCAGATAAATGTGAAAACACCTTTTAATAAGACAAAACTGAACCGCCGGTCTTCACGCTACGCTCATAAATGGTGTTGCAGCTACACCACATGGCACACCGTGGAAATGCACCGTCTTCATCCTTTTTCCCAGAGGAATAATGATGCAAACTGCAGTATATTTTAACAATAAATAATCCATCTAACGTGGCAGTTTGAGTTATGTTACCTTGAAGAGTTGCTTCAATAAACTCAGATCTTTTGGTCTGCACAGTCCTCTGAGATTTGACGAAGGTCCTTGAAGAGACGCTCGATGCTCGACTCAATTCATCTCAGAATTGAGCTTCAGGTCTTGTCTGCTTTTTAAAAAGCAGACAAGACCTGGAGAAGATGGCCCGCGCACACGCATCATTATTCACCAGGTCTGTTGGATGCTTCGTGCACAAAGTGATAACAGCTGTGTCAGCGCACACGAGGGAAACAGGTAATTAGGACCATGCGTGTAGATGTGCCAGCACGATGGAAACACATCCTGTGGGCTTTCCACAGTTTAATGAGGCAAAAGGGAATCGCTCTGTTTGTTCATCAAACAGCTCTTCAGCACTACAACACAAAATCAAACCTTGAAAAAAAAATAGTAATAATAATCATAATTAAAACAGAACAGTTTTCTTCCATTAAATTTTTAATAATAGCCCATCTTAACAACTCATTAAAAACAGAATATAAAAATATACAGGCAGCTTGAGATAGAACTACATTTATGTACAAAGGTAAGTAATATAGAAACAAAATATATATTTAACAGAGGCAAAGTCTGGCTAAATGTTTGAAGAGCGCATTAACTATATACATGTACTTTAACGGCAGCAGCTGGCTTGAATTAGTCACATGAAATGGCCAATTTCTCTATTGGACGAGCCTGAGGGTTTATTGTTAATGCATAGGATGATAGAAGATCTGCAATTTGAGAAGTTTCTTTCCCACTACTTCACAATTTTTCTTTACCATAGATAAAGAGGTGTTTCATCAGCTACCATTTCTTACCATTTCAGGTATTGGGAGTAAAAATAAGAGTGCTGCCCTCGTCGTGTTTTGGTTGTGCAGTCAAGCCTTTACATTACAGGCAGATTTCACATCCAGTGGCAAAAAGAACTGGATGAACCCAGTCTAATCACTGACGGTGTCATTATTCCAACTATATGACCACTACATTGTGCAATCAAGACTGACTCCTTATGCCCAAGTAATAACTGCAAAACCATCATTAGACCAGCTCTTATGAATTAGTGGAATCTAAATACGATTATTCTTTCTCATAATGTTTCATTGAAATTGCATTTTTAACTACTGGTGTTCGACCTCTGACGGGAAAATGGGCAGAAGATGAATTAAAAATAAGCAGATCTTCATCTAACAGAAACATAAGCTGTCCAGTGATCCGGCGACTTCTCAGACGGCTACACTGAAATGGAAAGCGGGAAGATTTTATTAGCTTCGTTAGGCCCTCTATTTTCCTCATCCTTGTTTCCTAACCCTTGAAGTTCTGAAAGATCTCAGCAGCGTCCAACCAGGACCTGAAGCAGGCCAGGCCCCGGTCTCGGATCTGTTTCCTGCCCTTGTCCGTGATCACGTCGCCGTTCTCCTTCACGATCACCAGTTTGGGCACTGCTGTGATCTTGTAGCGATGCTTCAACTCACTGCGAGAGGACAAAAAGACAAAGAAATGCCTTTATTAGAAAAAGACACTTCTTCCACTGTAAAGAATCTATTATACACTTGATAGTTTTCCATGAATACATGTGAGATTCTTGCACATAACAACGCAGTTTGATGGCAACTGCGGCTACAGATATCTCACAAATTCAAATTTTACAAATAAAACATGTTACTGGCTGCAATTAATCAACACACCTAAACAAAATATAAGAAAAACAGCTTCACTGTGCTTAGATACAGCATTCAAATGCTGCTAACTTAAGGGCACATGGATGTTTTTATGTTTGATGTTTTTATTTCAATACTCATCTGCTTTGCTGAATATATTTAAAATCACACTACTGGTATGGTTAAACAGAACATTCAAAGAGTCCAGTTTTAACTTTGGGAAGAAAAAGAAATGAACAGAATAGCTGCAACTCCATCCAAGATTAGAAACTGAACAACTTGATACTCGACTTTAAAGTAGCTATGTAATAAATAACTAACTGCTTTTATTTAAGAAAAAATGTTTGAGAGAAAAGTTTGCACTCACAGGTGTACAGATCTGACTTTCATTTAGTCACGCAACCCTCCAATAACTCAAATCACGTGATCTGGAAATCAAAATAAACAAATAAAGGACACTTTGAAGAGAACAGTCTGGACTTGCTGTCGCTTAAACCTAATCCTCGACAGTGACGCGCATCAGCGTTTTACATAAGCTGGATCACTGCCTAGTAGACTGTACAGACTGCACTGTGTAGGTATAAGATAAATAAAACACCTGATTGTGTTACGTTGAGTTCAAATGAAATATTAGATTATGAAACTCACTTTTTGTAATCATCCGTCCAAGGCAGAGCGAGCCAGTCTCCATGCATGTCGTGGTAATATTCAACCATGTCATCGGTTGACTTGTCAGAAGACACGAAAACTATTTCAAACTGAGCCGGAGGATCCCTCTCCTCCACCAGCTCCGTGTAGAAGTCACACAGGATTGGGGTAAAGTCCCGACACGGCGGGCACCATCCCGCGGAGAAGTAGATCCCCACCACCTTGTTCCGCAGAGCCTCTTCGGGATCCACAAACTCTCCGTCCTTGTTCAGGAGTGTGCGTCCGGAAAATACCTCCACCATGTCTGTTGAAGTCCGGCTGCTTTGAGTTTTGTTGAGAGTTTCGTTTAGCTCATACTTGTTGCCGAGTTTTGAACACAACGCTCAGAAGTGTGGACTCTCCGGGGAAGGTTCCGTTTACCTTTCCGCAAAAGTAGCTTACAGCCAATCCCGATAATCACCTGCGGACCAATGAGGACGCAGAAACCGCCGTAATTCATTAGCCACGTGGGTAACACACACGCGCGAGCGCACGTACACTGCATTCAGAAGCAGTCAGCTAGCATAGTTGTCGTAACTACTACACAGCAATAGGTAAAGCACGACGTCTCGTGACGCTTTCCGGTATCGGTGTACGCATGCGCAAAGCCATAAACTAGACAACATTAAAGAAGTTTCAAAATCACATGTGCGTATGTGTGTTGAGGTTAATTATGATCAAATAGGGTATAATTACTTATCAGTAAATTATTATAAACTTGTTTGATTATTAATTATTAGTTTATACTTCATCTCACTCCTCAGTGTCTTCAGTGTAGTTTTGAAAGCTATTCAGTAATTTTACTTTTATTTATATGTTCGAAACAAAAGACGAAAATAGAGTATATTTTAGTCTCAGTACTAATGCATACAGGCAACGCTGACAGAAAAGGATAAATCATTTTCACAGTAATAATAATTTATTAAAAGAGCTTCCGTATCAACAAACAACAGAAGGGAGAGAAATTTGAAACATAACAGAGGAAAACAACGAAACAAAAATGAAAGAATTCATTAATAATGTCACTAATTACATCATCTGTTATAACAGTATAACAGTACTGGATAACATTTTATGTAAACCTTTATGTACATAAAACTACTTAATACTAAGCCTCATTGGGGAAAATCATCAGAGATATTTAATGGTAGATTCCAGATGTATTTGTGCTATATTTGAGAAAAGCTATATTTTATAAAACCCATATTATTACTTCTGGGGGGGGGGGGGTCAGTTGTATTTCTAAGGAAACACACTATTAAAATGACCACAGTCTTTTTTGAATATACTAGTACTTTTAATCTGGGTGAATGGAGCTTGAATTCCCTTTTAAAATACAGCTCTAAAACACTTTTCTATGAAGTCTCTAGTAGTACACAGGGAGGTCAGTGTGTTTGTATCACTCCTTATTTCTTCAGCTGAGTGCACTGAGGTCATTTGGAAAGAAACCCGGCCACTCTGTTCCTGTCCAGCATTTGCTGCCCATTAGTAAAGGCAACTGCTGAGAGCAAAAGACTAAAGAGACATCTTTTTCCCCCTTTTTCCTTCCCAAGGACTTTTTCTCTCCCAAAACAATTACAAACAACATGACCTCCAATTCCAATTTATCCAACATGCGACGGCTGGTAGAACAACTGAAGCTTGAGGCCAGTGTGGAAAGAATCAAGGTAAAGCTGGCATCTTTACAGAACACGACTGCTTGCTTTCTACAAACTAGCTTTTGTTGATTGATGTAACTATTTTGTTTAATATGTACATTATGAATGTTGGGAAAGTGCAACTTGATTAATTTTAGAATAAGATTTAGAATAAGATTGTTTAATCTATTTTATTTAAAACACTTAGTGTACGGTATTACACTATAGAAAAGTCACTCTGTATAGTTTAATGAATACATACATGCTTTAGATTAATATAACACACACCATTAATTAATCATTAAGTCAAAAAATAATTTTTAATGCAAAAACTCCAAAAAGTTCAAGATTTCTGCTTATAAATATAAGCTGGATAAGCTTTTTTACTACTAAGTTCCAATTTATTGTGAATAATTTTAAGATTTGGGTTATTTACTAAGTATTACTTTTAAAAAATAAACTGGGTAATCAGTATATTCAATATAAAATAGTTAGTGCCACCTCAACTACAACCCTAATAATCTATAAATGTATTTAACTAATTTTGTATTATGTATTTTATTACTATCACGGTATTCTGTATTATAAGCATTATATTATCTTATGAATGTTTTCGTTTTTTTAAATGAAGGAATTTATTAATTTGTCAAATCTGCTCTTGTAAATGCTAATAAACTCTGGGTGTCAGTTACACATATAAGTTTTTGGTTTTGCACAACCTAGAAAACAAAAAGCCTGCACTTGATTTGTGTGTGTGCGGATTTTTTTTTTTAAATCCTTTTAAAGTATATGTGAGTTACAAAGTTGTACCATCTGAGTGTATTTTTCTGTTTCTGCTTCCAGGTGTCCCAGGCAGCTGCAGAGCTCCAGCAGTATTGTCTGCAGAATGCAGGAAAAGACGCCTTGCTGGTTGGAGTCCCCACAGGCAGCAACCCTTTCAGAGAACCACGCTCTTGTGCCATAGTGTGAAGGTCAGGGTCCATAAAATGTGCAGCTTTGTTTCTTTGTAACGCCTGTTATTACGTCTGGATTTCAAATGTGGAATAAAACGTTTTGCACCTTTTGCAGTGGAAGACAAAGCGGATACAAGTGGCATCCCACTCAAAGAAGATATTAATTTTGCTTTGTTTTTTTAATAGTGTAATAGATTTTGATTTCATGTTTTTCTAAAAAAAGTTTTGTAAATCATCAATTTTTTGGTGAAACACATTAAAGCACATCCCGTGAACATACAGTCTTTTCAGTTTTTTCTTTTAAATTGCTTTTACAAAGTGCTGTGAAAACGCCATTTCTGCACCAAACAGTCTTACAGTGATTATCTGTAAAGTTTTCAAAGCGGATGTTTGTTGCTGAGCTCTAAATTATGCCTTGGAATCTCATGGCGTCTGCGCTTCCTGATGTTCAGTCTAAGTCAGGAACACAGCCAGAGAGAGGAAACTGGGTCTTCCTGTTCAAAACTGCAAAGACAAAATGCCACTTTCATTTATCCTTTGAGCCTTTTAAAACTTTTTGGATGTTCCAGCTGAAGAGAATGCTTAGATAAAATAAAATAAATGCACTCTGTGCAGAAGGTGCTTTACAAACTATATAAAAACCATGTTGTTCATTGTATTTGTGCGCGACAGTTTACATAAGTCGTTGTCTGTTTAGTCAGTTCATTTGTATATTTTATTTTAAAACAGAACTTCTATTTTTTTATATGTCTACATTGTTCAAGAAACTGTTTAATCTCCCTAAAACAAGTCTAGCCAGTCATGAGACAGCTCTGCCTTATCACTTCCTTTTCCTGTCGCTGCATGGGCGAGTCTCAATAGCTCTCCTGTCATGATGCCTCCTTTGTTAGCAACCTTTGCTCTGCAAACAAGGCTTTAGTGGTATCTGCAGATGCTTTAAATAAACTCCTAGTTCTCATTTCTCGTGTATCTTTGCAGTTTATTTAGGCAGAAGTCTGGATTTCAGAGTGTCAGAGAAGAGGGATTTAAGACAGTATTGTCATATGTAAGCATGTATTTACAGTCAGTGTGTAGATATATGTTTATATTAAAAAAATAAAATAAAAATAAAATGGGTGTTAAGCTCTGAGCTTTAGAAGTGCTGGTAATTGTTTTATGGGCAAGAATTTCAGTCTCTAGATGTGCAAAGCTGGTAGAGACATACCCTAAAAGACTGGCAGCTGTAATTGCAGCAAAAGGTGGTTCTACAAAGTATTGACTCAGGGGGCTGAATAATTACCCCACTTTTCAGTTATTTATTTTTAAAAAATGTTTGGAATCATGTATGATTTTCGTTCCACTTCTCACGTGTACACCACTTTGTATTGGTCTTTCACGTGGAATTCCAATAAAATTGATTCATGTTTGTGGCTGTAATGTGACAAAATGTGGAAAAGTTCAAGGGGGGGAAAATACTTTTGCAAGCCACTGTAGCTACTGACTGCAAGTTCATGTCTCCAGCTTAAACATCCAGTTTAAACTGATTTAAAGGTGGCAAGGTGGTGAAGTGCTATGCCTTCACAGGATGAAGGCTCCTAGTTTGAATCTTAGCTGGAGCTTTTCTGTATGGAGTTAGCATCCTCTCCTTGTGCCTGCATGGATACACTACTCCGCCTTCCTCTCATGTCCAAAGACATGCCTGTTAGGTTAATTGGTGATTCTAACCTGTATGTGATAAAAGGAGTTAAAGTATGGCATGAGCATCATGATAACTTTGAGATTTTAATGATTTCTTTGAACTATTCTTTTTTTTTTTCCCAATGTGGAATGATTGTGCAGCATTACACATCTTTAATGACTTTAACAAAAACAAGAAATGGGTGCACAAGTTTGAATTGATTTCGGATTTTCTTTCATCCATACAGGGTCATAGTTATGCATATAGACTCAAACATATACAGTGAGCAACATAAGTATTTGAACACCCTGCGATCATGAAGTCATGGAGGGGTCTGAAATTCACACTGTAGGTGCATTCCCACTGTGTCACACAGCATTTAAACAACAATTCAAGAAATCACATTGTATAATTTTTATGACATTATTTGTATAGCACTGCTGCACATAAGTATTTGAACACCTGGCAATCAGCAAGAATTCTGGCTCTCAAAGACCTGTTGCTATGTCTTTAAAAACTCCACCTTTACTCCACTTATTAATGTGTGGAAAAGTGTGAAATTACACCATCTTCTGGTCAGGTTTAGAGTTTACAAAAGAAGAATGGAAGGCAGAGCCTTCAGCTACTGGGCCTCTCTCCTGTGAACAGCTGTGCTTTGAGACACCCTTTCCACTTTTTAAAATTAGAAATAAAACTTTCCCTTTTCATAAAGCTGACAGTTAGGCTTGGATCATGTGACCTTAAAGCTATGCTATTCAATAAGCCCAGGGACTTCCCATGACGCACTGAGTGGTTCTCCACCACTCCTATTTTCTTTTTAAACTCTTTACTCTATTTTTTCTTCTAAAGTTTTCACCTAAAAGTAGTAAAATGAATAAATGAAATGATGTAACTGAAGTTTAAAGTGCAAGTAAAAGAAGGTTGCTACAACCATTTAAACTTCCACATTAAACTTTATTTCACTTTCCTTAAACTCTCCAGGAATCAGTGCAGACCTGCAAGGAATACAGCTGTTCCAGCCATCTATTTTATCAGATTTTATCTCCTACCCATCCACCTACATTTATCTGCTTTCTGTTCCAGGGAATGAGGGAAGGACAGTGGAATGGAAAATTAAAAATAGAATCTAAAGTCCTTTTCAGCTAAACCGGTGCCACGTATTGTCAATGAATGCTCCACCTGTCATTTCATTCTTAAGAAAGCAAACCTCAGGTATAAAGGCAAACTTGTTCTCTAAAGAGAAAATAAACAGAATAGCTTGAATGGAGTTGTCTTCTCCTTTAAAGCTTTAAAGGTATGGGCGGGGATTGGAGTTCAGTTTCAGTGCCGCCTCCTTTTTCTGTTCTCACACCCAGCAGCTCAGGCCAGTCACAGAAGAGTCAGCGAGCTTTGGACTGGACGTGCTTTGGTTATAGAAATTATGAAATTAGCCACCATCAATGAAGAACCACAATACGACACGCCACTGGGGAACTTCCACAGCCTTTCCACACCTTTTTCAAAGGTCGCTGACCCCTGAAAAAGGACTGAACCAGTTTGACTTTTGTTTGTTAATGACACTGAACTTTAATATACTGGATGAAAACTTTTATCAAGTGAGGAGATGGCCAAAGTGTACAGACTCTATGTAGGAATAGTAATCGGTAAGATCTTTTCTCTTGTTCACCTTTCTTTCTCATTGTCCATAAGCAGAAGGCTAAAAACCCAAAAGGATAATATTAAAATGATATGTAAATAGTTCTTGTTTTAAATGCATGTCCTGTACTGTTCCAGTTTTCTTCTCATATCTAGTTTTTAAAGTGTCATTTGAATAGCTCTATGTTGTTTTGACTGGTATTAAAACCATGTGTTATCAAAATAATGGAGCCAAAACAAGTTTACGGGCAATGCCCTGCTAAGCAATTTGTGGAATAATTGTACTTGTACAACAAGCTTCACTTGTGGTTAATGATTAAATGAAGAGCTCATGCACAAGGAATGTGCATCTTCTGTGATCATTAATCATCATCAAATCAGGCTTCCCTTAATATAAGTTTTGGAAACTGTTTGTGACATTGTCCTTTCTATAGGTTTATATATTAAAAAAACAATTATTTGCCAATACAGTCACCAGGAAAAGTAATAAAGGATGTTTATAGAGTAGTAAAAGTCCTGTCATCTCTTATCCAGATCCTGTAAGTACAATGCGGCTAAACACTGGTTAAAATGTGCAGGTGTACGTACGTTGGTTGTGTGTGATTGGCTTTTTGTTTGTGCTCCTGGCTGCAGCTCTGACCTTATGCAAATACTGCCTGGCAGAGTGGAATGCCACAGACGTGCCTCCCACCGGAACTGTGTCCGACTGTCATCTCCATGGCAACAGAGACAATTGCACAGGTAGATATGGAAAGGTGGTGTAGGTGGCGTTTCTGTGACGGTAACTGCTTCTTTGGTTTGACTTTTTCAGTAGTAGAAGTAGTAAGACAGATGTTGGTATGAGACACACATAAGTATATTGTTGAGGAGTCACAATATACAATACACAATATAAAATGTATCAACCCTTAGTACAGAGGTATTGTCAACAACCTCTGCTGGGTAATTTCTGTAATTAAACAAATTTTAACTGCAATCTCATCATTGTTAGATGGATTTTGGGGGAAATAAACCACTAGATAAGACCCATAACATGGGTGTTGTATTTTATATGGGATTAAGTACAATAGCACAAATTCAAACCACCAATATTTTCTTATCTTGTACTACTAACTACTGTAACTACTCAACAACAAAGGTAGTCTCCTACTGTTCCTGGTGTAGTGACAACTTTATGTTAAATAATATACTGCATAGTACTGCATGGGAAAAAAGCATTTTTGGTACCTAAAATATATACATATATATATATGTATATATATATATATGTATATGTGTGTGTGTGTGTGTGTGTGTGTGTGTGTGTGTTCTTTTGGAAAAATGAAGATTAATTTAGATAAGTTTTTGAACTTAGGAAGCTAACTAAAATAAAATAAAAATATTAATTATGCTTAGTTTTAGTATCTGTTGGTGAAAATTTTTATTACGACTTTGCTGATTAGACATTGATGGACATGCTTACTGAGACTGTGGATATCTAGAAGACTGTATGTGAACTTCTTCCAGAAAGTTCAGAGTTGTTATTGTAATACCTTTACTGATTTCCTTATTCTCGCATCTGAATTATGCTCTCTATACAATATGATTAAAAAAGAATAAAACTTACACTTTCACTCTAGAAACTAAAATGAATACAAAACAAAGACACAAAATAAAATTAAAATAATATCTGACTATATAATAGAAAAGCTCTAATCAGTCCAAATTAATAGTTTGAAAAGAATTGAAATTAATAGATTCTATTTAAGATTTGAAACGAAAACACTGACTTTATGTTTGTATATCTATAAAACAATCATCGTTATTTAGCTAAGGTGTGCAGAAAGCGCAGAAACAGGTTGAAACACACCATTTAGCACCGCTTTTCACTTTGATTTGTGATTTTTTTTTTTTTTTTAAAGACGTAGTATTTTAATTTGTGAGCTTTATAGGGTCTAAAGACTTGTTCGGGTTAGCTATGTCCTCTTTTCCACTGTTTCTGCTAAGCAAACCAGCAGCTAGTGTTAGCTTTATAGCTCACGAAGTGACAGGGGTATCGGTTGCCCCATCTCGCCTAATTCTTGGCAAGACAGCAAATAAAGCTACTTCCCAGACTATCTCTTTAAACTTCGTAACATGAGATTTTTCCTTTCAGCACTGAGGTCATGACAGCAAACTGGGTCTCGTGTTTCATCTAACAAGTGAAGCGCTCTCATTGATGTCACAGCACTATTGTTTTACAAGCTCAATATTCAAAGATAATGTCATGAGAGCCGCTTGTAAAGATAGCGGTATTCAGAAGAAGTGTTATGTGAAACCGGTGGTCAGAGGTTCATCTCCATGGCTCACCAGCAGCTGTCAGGGTGTGTTTTATCATGTGTGTCTGTGATAGAGAAAAGGGATGAAAACAGAATCCCATTTCATTTTGTAAAGAATTTTAATGAAACGACTTGATTTCCAAAACAGCTGGGATGCTTCAAAAATGTGAACAAAACCAGGATGATTTCGAAAGTAGGTCAGGTCTTTTAACTGGAATATTTTACTACTACGTGAAAAAATATGAGCTCATTTTGAATTTAATGGCAACAACATGTTTTAAAAAAGTTGTCATGAGGGCAACACAAGACCGGAAAAGTAAGTGGTAAAAAAAACAGCTGGAGGAACATTTTTTAACTAATTGGGTTAACTGGCAATAGGTCACTAACACAATAACGTATTAAAAAAGAGCCTATGAGAGAAGCAGAGTTTCTCTGAAGTAAAGTTGGGCAGAAGTTCACCAATCTGCAAAATAAATGTGGAACAATTTTAGAATGATATTTCTCAAAGCGCTTTTAATATCTCATCATCTACGGTAATAATACTATCATATCATCAAAATAATCAGAGAATCTGGAGAATTCTCTGTGGGTAAGAGACAAGGCTAAAAATCGGTATTGCATTAACAGCAGGTATGATTCTGGCAGGAACGTTTTGGCACGGACTCAGGAGCACTTCAAGACATCAGTGTTTGCGAACACAGTTCACCGTGCCAACTACAAATGCTCTGTCGTGCAAAGAAAAAGCCATGAACATGATCCGGAAATGCAGCCTCAGCCAAAGTTTATTTAAAATGAGGGCAAGTGGAAAACTGTTTTGTCATCGGACAAACTAAAATTTGAAATTCTTTTTGTAAAACAGGATCACGGTGTGCTCCGGATTAAGGAGGACAAAGACAATCTGGTTATGATTAGCATTCAGCTCAAAAGTCTCCAAAGCAAAGCCTAACCCTAACCCCAAGGCCAATAAGTATCATGGTAGAAGAGCTCAGGGGCTAAACTGGCTTGCAGTCCAGATCTTTTACCAGTTGAATACATTTGATGCATCATGAAATGGAAAATAAGACGAGTCAGGACTGTTGAGCAGCTATAATTTCATATCAGATAAGAATGGGAAAACATTCCTTTCCCAAAAGTCATGCAATTGTTTACAGACTGGTGTTAAACATGGCCCAGTCCCAACTTTTTAAAGACATGTTGCTTCCATCAAATTCAACATGAGCCAAACTTTTTCTTAAAGGATTTTTGGTTCATATATTTGATATGTTTTCTATGTTCTATCATGAATAAAATATGGAATAAGGAGATTTGCAAATCATCATATTCAGTTATTATTGAGATGTTGCACAGCATCCCAGCTCTTCTGGAGCTCAAGTTGTAGAGACACGTGTCTAATGAGATCTCGATGACACCAGGCCTTTCCTGGCATGCATTGCACAGTTCTTCAGTGGATTGTGTTACAAACAATCTATATATACACACATCATGCCATGCCAGAAGGTGAGGGTGTACATCAAAGAAGATCATGACACAGTTACAGAAATAGACTGATAGGTTTGTAGCATAAACCTATTCGCTGGAACATTAAGGACAATTTAATTA
This sequence comes from Neolamprologus brichardi, assembly GCF_056152115.1. Taxonomy (NCBI): domain Eukaryota; kingdom Metazoa; phylum Chordata; class Actinopteri; order Cichliformes; family Cichlidae; genus Neolamprologus; species Neolamprologus brichardi. Next base: position 50,506,290 of record NC_142110.1, on the reverse strand, counting down.
CACAGCAAAGCAAGACACGAGTAGGAAAAGTTCTTCATGTTTCTCGTGCACGGGAGAGAACTGGACAAACGCCGTTCCTTCGCTTGACCCCAGTTGCTCTCATCTGCTCCCCCGTAACACTGCTCTTTTATTGAGGTTACATGAATATACATAGGTTCATTAACATATGACGTCTACATACAAACAAAGAGTACCTTGCCTGTGCGTTGTGTAAGTGTGTGTGTGTGTGTGTGTGTGTGTGTGTGTGTGGGGTGAGAGTGTGACCCCATAAACAACTTCCCTAACCCTGCTGGTTTGGAAGTCCAACAGTTCATCTAAACAAAAGGCACTTAGCCTAAAACAGATATAGACACGTTTATCCTACCATAAAACAATAAGAGAAGGCATGCCCTCTCCCATGCTCCCAGAATGTGGGTGTGAATGCCAGAACACTCTAGAATGCACACCAAGCCTTTGCAGACTATTAAGGATCACACATCCCATCACTACACAATCGACTATACACCTCTAAGCATATATGGTTAAATACCTCTAAGCATAAATGACAATAAACAATACAAATCTAACAAGACGTTTGGAGAAATGAGCTCATTTGCTTTTGGTACATTTGTTCATTTAGACAAGGTGACTGATAAATCTCCATTAGGCCTATATACTAGGCACATAAAGTATTTTTGTGTTAGCCATACACTGCAGGCAATATGAAAGACAGAAATCTGAAAAGCAGCGGGGGCTCTAACTTGAACTTGGTCTTGCTATCTTTTGAGAAATGAGCTCATTAGGTAATGATACAGCTTATTCTTAGAAGTTGTTTTAGTGCAACCGATACCTGAAATCAAGAACAGCACATGGCGCTAGGACTTCTCAGCGGTAACCATTTTATTGGAACCATAATTTACAAAATAAGCATTATGCTGTATTGAAGAAGGCTTTAAAACATTGAGTCCTTTAAGAAAATGTTTTCCAAAATCAAACGTAGGATAATTTACTCAAAGACTTCTAAAATCTGATTTCTTTTGGCAGTCGCAATAGTCTCCCCCTGTTGACCATTAGAAAGAACGCAGGGTTAAGGCACTAACACACTGACTTCACTCAGTGTCTATATGCTCGACATATATATCTATCTGTTTTGTATACAATCAATGACAGCAACATTAGAATTTGATAAATAGTAATATTAATAAAAAATGTTGTGCTTCACTTTTTCAAACCATAAACAAAAAAGGCCTTTTGTTTTTTCTACACAAAGTATATTTTTGATTTGGCATAAGATCAAGAAAATAGCTTCGATATGCAACATACACATTTTCCCCATAAGTACAGTTGGAGCTACATATAAGCATTTGAGTAGCTTTAAAAAGACAAGTAACAAGGGAACACAGTTCATCTATCTCAGGTTTAAGGGAACAAACTCCAGCTACCAGCCCAAGTTGTAGTTTTGCGAGGGCTTTCATAAGGGACTATTTTATGCCTAGTAATAGTGACAGGGTCATTGTTGATGGTAACAGGCATTATCATAGAGTAGACTATTTAACAAAACTGATTAAAACTATGCTTTATATAGAACAACTGACAAATTTAACTGTTTAATTTCTGTATTTATGAGCTTCTATACGTGCTTGCTAGCAATGATTAGACTCCTCCCCTTTCTACACATTTTACTCCTCCAGAAAACACAATAGATACTGGACAGTCGAATGGGCACTTCTCAAAATGCCCAGAGGAACTTGAGCATTACTGCATCCATGGGGAGTGTCGTTACATAAAGGACCAGGATGCACCGTCCTGCAGGTGAGGCGCAGATTTCCAAACTCTGTTTCCAAGTTGTGCAAAATGTAATTTAAACAAAACTCATTCTGCAAAATTATTTAGCTGTGGAGCAGAGACAGTGACAAGAGACTGCCAACAAGGATGTTTATTTAAACAAACAACAGGGTGCAAAAGAAAGCCCTGTCATTTATGTTCCTGCACGACAATGTTTCCAGGGTTCCTTCCGAGCATGTTAAAGAAGTAGACGAACAGATGCCTTGCAAGAAAAATGCACACGAAAATGAAGTTAGGAACACATTTTATGTTCTTTGTCGCAGGTGTCAGATCGATTACATTGGTTCCAGGTGTGAGTACCTAAACCTGGAGGTGCAGACACAAGGCAAACAAGGAATCATAATTACCTGTGCCATCGCAGGGCTTGTGCTATTAATTCTTCTTGTTGTTTTCATCTGCATCTGTTCACGGTAAGTCTGTGTACATGTGAGGGGCTAAATGAAATTTCACCATTTTATGGAATGCATGTAAAGGATCAGAGTGGATGCCTGCTGCATACTGATGATTAGCTCTTGGCTCTTGATTGTTGGCCATGATTGTTTCTTTCTCAGTCGTAGGAGGAGATTGCAAAGGGACAGACAAAGGGAGGAACCAAGGAATGGGACGGAGAAGCTTGGCATGATGATGGACAGCAATGCAACAGGCTCAACTTTAAAGCCCGACTCAGCAGAGCAAGCCCTCACAAATTCTGTATGAGAACCTAGCTGAGGAACGTGTCTGGGAATCTTTTATACATAAAAGATGATAGCTGTCACCTTCGCTTAAGCATTCGGAGGTTTGTGAACGGCACCGAGGCATTTATGGATAAAGTGCATCTGTTGGTGCACTTTATGGGAGTTTATACAGTTCCTTTTAACACTCTTCAAAGAAGTGTGAGAGCAAAGAAGATGCCGTCCAAGATTTATAATAAATATCAGTCGGAGAGCTGTGTTTAGCTGCTGGTGTGCTGGCACGGGTGTTTTTTCCACTGCTGTGGAGGAACAGGCTCATCTACCCTCTGACTAAGTGCTGCTGGGCTGCACCGCACTAAATAAACTGTTGCTATCCTGGAAAAGGCTGTGACACCATTTGGCAGGCCATGATAACAGTTGATCTGGCTGACCAGATAGTGCCCTTCGTGGGCGACATATGGACACTAAGACATGGAAGAAAAAGGACTGCACGAAGATACGGCACTCCATAAACTCCTGTCATGTGAACAAACCATTAGATGTATAGAAATCCTCAGGAGTACTGCCAGCTGCTGTTTTAGTAGCTTTGTGTCATTTTTGTATTGCTCCTATTTGTTTAAGGCTGGTTTTGCTTTAGTGTCACGTCACAAGATCAGAGTGTTTATTGTACAGGCACCAGTAAAATCAACAGTTATCACTTATTCAGCAATCCACAGAAATGAACTAACACCGAATATTGTTACTCAGAAACATTAGCAATGCAAGAAAAGCATGTATAAATATATATATATTTATATATATATATACAGTATGTATAAAATGAGGTTCTGGATTCTCCTGGTTTGGAGGAGGACAAGGAGAACTTGTGCTGAAGGCTGTTTTGATCTGTATATTTGGAGCCGAGCAGCCTCTGAGCTACAGAGGCTGAACAGCTGAGCCTGTGTGTGGAAGCTTGGCTTAACTAAAAGTGCTCCACTGTATGAGACAGTTTCCAAACTTGCTAGCCTTTCACTTTGGGGTTTTAATGTGTATCTGTATGTGTATGAACTCTAAATGTAGTCTGAAGAGAGTAAGGACAAAGTCAGAGAAGCTTGTTCTCATGTTTATTTGTCACCTGTCAGTAAATGTGCCTCCTACGTGCACTGTGCATTTGCATTTGCTTCAGCCATTTTTTTCTAAATTGTCTGTTCGAATGAAACTGACACTATGTGGTGCTCTCTAATAAATGGAACATGCCTTTACTCTGCAGGCTAATAAGTGTTCACGATCGCTGCTGATGTGCAAATTCCTGCAGATAACTGTATCTCTGTAACCTTTCATATGAAACTATTATTTCATCCTCCACAACACAGACTCTGGACTACATAAACAAGCACGCAAGACATACTGCAGTCATATTAAATCATAATTATGCTTCATTGCAGGGGGTTGTTATGTTGCTATGGTGCTGTAACTTGTGTCAGCAGTGTGAGCCAAAAAATACCAGTCTGACAACAAACATAACACACCATCATTTTATGACATAAAGGGATATAATCCTGCTGGCACAAACCTGCAGGATTACATCCCCAAATGGGAATTATCCTGTAACTGACCATCCCAGCTTTGCATACACCGTAAAAAAAAAAAATCCTAAAAAAACAGTAATATTCCGGCAGCTGGGGCACCAAAACAATAACAGAAAATAACAGAAAATAACTTTCCCATGAAGATACAGTTATTTTCAGTAATGACAATACAGTTTGCTGCCCTAATTTCACATGGGATTTTGCCTTCTTGAAGTGCTTTTAAACATTAAATTACGAACATTTTAATGTGATTAAACAATGAAATTACCTATAAACAAGGTCAATAAATGCGGCAATATGAATAATAATACTTAAATGTACAGAAATATACAGTTAACAGTTGGTTTAAATAATAATGGATTGCATTCATATAGCGCTTTTTGAGACCTTCAAAGCGCTTTACAATTCCCGTCTGGCCATCACCAGTAGGTGAAGTGTCTTGCCCAAGGACACAATGACCGAGAGTGTCCGAGCCGGGGCTCGAACCGGCAACCTTCTGATTACAAGGTGAACTGCCAACTCTTGAGCCACGATCACCCTAAATAACAACAATAATAATAATAATTTGATGTAAAAAAAGTTTATAAGAATCATTTTATATATTTTTCCATAGCATTAAGTTTGAATTTAACAGTTCAATCTTTCAAATAATGGACAAATATTTGTGAAATTATGATACATTTGTGAATGTATTTTAACAATCTAAATATGCATATGTACAGACAAATACATTTAACAAACCAGAAAATTGTGTTTTATTATTTATTTGATTTTACATTAATTTACATTTGAAATGTAAAATCACAGTCTATTTATGTAAATTTAATGATATTCTAGAAAAACAGTACAAAACTGTAAAATACACAGTAAAATACTTTTGTATTACATTTTTTTACAGTGTATGTCATGCACATGCACAGCATCTATTACATGTATTATCCTAAAAGTATGCTAAAGAAACATGAGAGATAGATTTTACTACATTCAAAATTATCTTAAGAGTTTAAAATTCACAATTTTGTCATCTTAGTAGAACCTTAAATGTCATGCACATTCTCTATTAGGTATCGACATGCTAAGCTATTATGTCCAAGCTATTCTTAGAAGCGTCTTTTACAATATGGCAGACAGAGATAGCATACTGTTACACCAAGGAGGTCCACTCAAACTAATTATTTGGGTGTCTGAAAATGCAGAGAGATGAATAAGAAGATTTATTTTATATTAAGAAGATTTACCCTCATGTCCGTCTGGTAAATATGAATGTAAATGAATGCAGTTGGTCTGGTTAGCTTTGTGTTAGCAGAGTGTACTTATTGGTGAGTTCTCACCATTTTGAGGTCTGATAGTGTCCTACCCAGCGGAGCGCTTTTTGAAAATCATGATCCGCAGTCTTTTGTGTGGTGCCTTCTTCACTTCTGTGAAGGTCTCAAGGGCAATGTTGCTGATTATTGTCTAGATTGGAAGGTAAGTGTGCAGAAACTCACTGTGGTCCCTTATCTGCAGGAGGGGAGTGGATGTACTAGAAATGGAAATTTTATAATGCAAAAACCTCTTCAGAGCTTCTCTGTTTCACAAAAAACAAAATAACTGAGATGACACATATGTTATGTGTTGCTCCAGTGGTCCACTAATAATTGCGGCTTCGCTGTGTGGTGCAGATTGATGATCTGTTTATGCCTCTGACAGCACTGTGGTGCATACAGTTAGGTTCAGATAGTCATCTGCTGCCAATATATTTACATTATTTCAACAGACTTCATGTATTTGATGAATAAAGGCTTCTTTATCTTAGGCTCAACTCTATCCAGTTCTACAGACTTTAAACCAGACACTGGATGAGAGGTCACCCCAAACATGTATTGTCACACCAAGGAGCCACTTCATAATCACCAGTTAACCGGACAAGCAAGTCTTTGGACAGGTTAAAACCTAGAGCCTTTATACTGTGAGGCATCTGACACAAGCACAGGTTCAGGTTAGTTTCAGTTATATAGTACCAAATTACAACCACACTCACCTCAAGGTGCTTTAAAGTGTAAGATAAAGACCATACAATAATACAAAGAAAACCCCAACAGTCAGAAAAAAACTATGAGCAAGCATTTGGCAACAGTGGAAAGAAACATTACGAAACCTCTGGTGGAACCGGGATCAGGGAGGGGCGAACCATCCACCGCGACTGGTTGGGAGGGAGACAGGACAAAAGACACACAGTTGAACTGAGGGAGAGATTAATAATAATAATAATAACTAATAATTAAATGCAAAGTGATGTATAAACCCAGATTGAAAAGAGTTGGGTGAAGAAGAATTGTATTGTACAGCTATGCGTTATATCGGCTTACTCATGTAACTATTGTAACTATTGTCATAGTTGATTCCAAGGTAAATGAACTGTAATTTACTGTATCTAGCACTTTTTATACTACCAGCCTCATCCACAGGCAGATTTTTACACACACTGATGCATCCATGCAAATCCCGGTGGACGCATCAGGTCGTGTTTTTGGGTCAGAAAGGGGAGATGGAATTGCCAACCCCGTGAACAGCTGACAATACTGTTGCGCTACTACTTTACATCTGCATCTCTGGAAGATCATTTCTGTATGAAGAAAAACTGGTCTAACCAAACTTAAACGATACTTGACACGTCATATTGAAACAAAGAATCTCAATGACATTTGTCTTTTTTGTGTACTTCCTGTTAACATACCTGCTGGCACTTGCTTTGTTTCTCTGTGTTGTGCGCATAAGTCACGTTCCTTTCACTTCATCAGAGATGGGAGGGATGTCACAACTGAGTCATGTTGCAGGAATAGCAGTTGAAAACAAAACAGGCTATTAGCTCATCACTACCACTGCCTGGAGTACAATGCAATGCCTTTTTTCTCTTTGTACTTTAAAACACCACAACAGTACTTTCGTGGATAGAGCCTGGTTGATGCTTTTTTTCTTTTTTTTTTAGCAAATCACAAGTAATGCCCTCTTGGGGCCCATGTGGAGCTACTGTGAACAGGCCTACATTACACAGTGGGTCCAGATTGGCCCCAATGGGGGAGCTCATGGCATGGGCTGACAGTGGGTTGCTCACACTAAGCAGACAGGGACCCATTATAAATGTGCAGCATGTCCACAGTATACCTACATTAGGTAGGTTGCCCTACCCCAGTGCGGTCCCCTGATGTGCCTCATGTACTACCAGTTAGTATGCAGTGTGGACCAGAATTTTGCTTAAAAAAACAAAAACAAAAAAAGCTGCTGCCATTTTCACAAGGAGTTGAAGCATCAGGTAGCTCCACATATTAGATTTGGCACATTTTACACTAGCCCCAAGGGATTTCTGTCTACTCCAAGGCTTAAAACAGGGATCTTTCACGTGTTAAGCAAATGTGTAAAACTGCTACATCATCTAAAAGAAGGAATGAAAGAAAGAAAACAACCCTTAAATCCTATCAAAAACATCTGTCTGGCTTAGAAAATGAAATAAAGCCTGATAACTTTCCAAGGTACCAACAAATGATGGTATGGTACAGTTTAATGGCTCAAAGTAGCAAAGCTGAAGCCTAGAGACATTTATTGACTTCAGCTGCTGTGTCTAGACACCTGTCAATCAAAGCAGCCATGAACCAAACTCCATTATCCAAAAGCCCACCCCATTCCAGCTCTCCATAGACATTCTTTGTTTTTTGTTTTTTTCGTACCAGGCTGTAAACATACTTTTTAGTGCAGTAAAAAGTAAAGCTAACACGGGACTTTTTATTGACTGATTCACTTTTGTGGAGCCAGCCTCAGGTGACTGGTTGGTGTATAGGTGTGATTGGTTGTGCAATCTTCTCAGCAGCTGTAGTTTGCTGGACTTCATGCAATGCCATGATTAAGCCCCTTGAATCTCTGTTTTCAGTGATTTGTTTTGGTCACAGTAAGTTTGAATTTGATCATGTGAAAAACGGTCTTGGTTGCAGGTGGAGACGAGACTGACTTGTTCTTGGCTTCTGCTACAGTGAAATGCTTTGCCTAGGATGTCTCAAAAGTGGGCTAATTCTCACATTTTTATCCACATAAATGAAACCAACTGATTAATAAGCACTAAAAATACTCTGAACACCAATCACACTGTGAAAAAAAAATGTCTGTGTAAATCTCTGCTAGACTTTGTTGACAGTGAAAGTTTAGGATCTTTGACCTAATTTCACTGGGCCAGAGCACGCAGCTGACTTCAAAAGTGCGAGAGCCAGGGTATGCTGGAGTTTCTATATGAGGGGTGTGTCTGCTGTACTTAGAAATGAATGTGATAAGAGAGACAGAAACCTGCCAAACTGTTGTAGATGTTTAATTTGTTAGAGAGGCAGTAAAAACCTCTTTCATAAACAACACCTTAAATGACTGCGCCTGTTTATTTCCGGTGGACATTAGACCTTTGATGAAATGTAACTACAAGCCTATCTCGATTCACTCTCCACAATGACTGCTATCAGCTCCATCTGTTCTCTGGTATTTCTGCCAGCTATAGGGGCTCCAACAGCTGTGCTGTGACTCCCAAACACCGGATGGCACTTAAATCAGCATTGGAAGCAAGCTTGGGGAGTTGTCCAGGAAGAGTTGCTGGGCTTTGGATCCTCCCTCTTTTCCAACCAGTTTGTGTTCAGCTGCTGTAGGTCCTAATAATGCCACTGGAGGTCAGCAGAGCACAACCACATTTAAATTAATAAACATAATTCAGTAAGTCATCATTATGCTCACGAACCATACTCAGCAAGAGACTCAAAATTGAAGGTGCAATGATGTGACTATTCTAAATGTGCGCATACACACTTTGCAAGGGCTGCAGTAGAAAGGTATGTGATCTGGAAGGCAGTTCTAAATCTTTACATTAAATACATGGTTTTTACAGTACTAGGGCTGTATGTCCTTAACTTTATTCCAGTTTAACGCTGAAAATATAAGAAAATATTTTACTTTTTGTTTTTCACCAGTGATACTTAACGTAGAGCCAGTAGGTAAATCAGAACTTTGAATTCTTTTAAATTCTTCTTCTTCTTTCAGCTGTTCCCTTTAGTGGTCGCTACAGCAGCTCATCTGCTTTCATCTCACTGTGTACCTAGCCTCCTCCTCTGTCACACCAACCCTCCAAATGTCATCCTTCGCCACATCCATAATTCTTCTCCGAGTTATTCTTTTTTTCCTCCTACCTGGTAGCTCCATATTCAACACATACACATATATAATTATGCATTATATATAATAATTATAATTTTCGGTCATTTAATTTTATATCTGTTACTTACTTTGGTGTTGCGCATGGCTTTGGGAGAGGTCTTTATCAATAGAAAAACTTTGAAACTTATCAAAATACAGTTGAAAGTCCAAAATTTATGACCTCCTTCCCACTTTCCAAAGCCATCCAGTGGCCTGGGTTGTGGAGTCTTTGCCTGGCTGATTCTGGCCTGTTGACCTTGTGTTTGAAACACCTGATTTAGGCATAGACTGGTACAGGTGTCATTCTCTAAGTTACTTTTTCTAGCTGTTGTGTGAAGATATTTTCTAAAACAAGTTGAAATCTAGTGAGAGGGCAGGCAGTTGTGATTGAAACAGCAAAGATTTTCCCTCTCACACAGCTTTTATTTGTACTTTATCTTCAGTTTATCCAGGTAAAAAAATATTAAATTTCATTTTCAAGAGAGACTTGATGCCAGAACACTGTGACTTGGCCTACGTGCCTCAAGTAGTCAGTTATTCACTGGCAATAACATTAAAGCACACACAAAAAAAATAATAGTAAAATGTTTTCGAACCAAATCTCAGAAAACTACATTGTTTTATTAAGTGCTTACGGCATGACGCTCACATATTCTCCACATTCCTGATGCACCGACTGTCTGTCTCTTTTGAGATTTTCTACACCATTACAGAGACGCTCTTGATCAAAGTTTCTCTTGCCTTCTTTCTCCTGAGGCTCTTGAGAGTTTACAGCCTTCCCTTGAGCATGTATTGTTCTCAAAAACAGGCCAATAGAATCTGTATAACAGAAAGTCTGTATAATGGTCTTTGTTATTCCTCTTGCTATCATTTGATACAGCTGTATTGATTTATATATCCACATTAGTGTTGGCTAAAGGGCACCATGTAAAGTAAACACTGTGTAACAATGTGATGTAGTTTCCATGTATTAAATGTTTTTTTTTCTTGCCTTGAGCCGACAGATTGTTGTGTGAGCACTAATGTCAAGCAGTCCCGGTGCTCCTAAACTCCACATGAAGTTAAGAACTAAAAGCTGATCTGGCTTCAGATTTTGTTTTCTTGGAATAAGAGATTAAACTTGGGTTGCATTGGGTTTTCTGCATTAGCAGCGGGTAAGTTGCTGTTAGATCACATTAAAACCAATTTTATCAGGTGCTGCCCATCAAGCTAAATGGGAATGTGTCCAACATAATGGAAAATGCTGGCAGTGAATTTGATTCATGGAACGATCTTATTTTGGTTAATTCAAATCTTACCTTTATGAAACAAAAGTTAAACGAATAAAGAAAACAGGAATAAACACTAAACCAGATTAGCAACCTGCAGGTGTTTTACTGTAGTCTGAATTATCTGATGAGTTTGTAAACTTGTACTTTTTTTGTTTGGTTTCTTTTCACACTCGCACCCCCCCCCCCCAAAGCAAACTCCAGATGGACCAATAGGTGTCCCTACAAGCCACATGAGAATTTGTGGTCTGTTCATCGGTCATTGGTGTAAAACATAAAGTAAATGCAGGAAGAAGTTGATGTGTTCTGGCATACTGGATTACAATTTACATTAATTTTATGGCTGACTGTTTGTGTACGCCGCACATCTGTGGCAACCTGCTACATCCCAGAATGCAAAGCATACCTGGCAATGGGAAGGCGTTTAGTCTTTTGGAATTGGACTGAGGCCACCTTCTCTAAAGGTCTTCTTGGCCCTGTGGTTTTGGTGCACGCTTAAGTCCAATTACCGTCTTCACACCTGCCCACGTGAACCACACCAAGGCAGAAGACAAACCAGAGGTAGATTTAAATGAACCAGATAGTTATTACTACTACTGTGACACAGCCGTCGGTTCGTGAACTCCTATTATTAAACCTTAAGATGAACATTTTTTCATTACCGTCTTGATGTTTTAAAAACAGACATGGTGGAGCGAGGGATCTGCAGAAATTAGCTTCTCTTTTGAGACGCTGAAGCTACGCCCATCTTTTATATACAGTCTTGGTATTGAAACGCAAACTTGCTGGTAGAAACTTCTCAAGTATATATAGATTTTTTTCTCAGCTGGTTGGTTTGATGAAGTTCGCCAAATAATATACTAAACATTTGGATACTTAGGCATGTATTAATGCTCTTTCTGCTGTGCCTGGATTGTGTCCAGTGCTATGTAATTTATTTATTTATTTATTTATTTTCATCTGTGGTGAGATGAAATAAAACTATTTTCCCCTCACATGCAAGCTCTTTTTCTTTGCAAACTAGAATGTATAAATAAATAAATAAATAGTAAATCTGAAGAGTACTCACTCCGATGCACAATAGCAGTCACTTCCACTCTGAAACATAATAGTGCGATACAGCAGGAATTCACTGTTAGTGAAAACACGTAGGACGAGACTGTCAGCAGTAAGAAAGAGTCTGCTGCGTTCTGACAAAAGATCTAAAGATTCTTTACCACTGTGGATTACACAACGGAGGGAACGTGGTATGCAAGTGACACTGGCTTGTTCATTCCTAGAAAAAAATCATTTCGAAAGATTTTTGTGCAACTTTCTGAAGGCTAATTTTTGTTTTCTTTGAAGCTTAGATGAGCTGATGTGGGAACTTAAAAAATGTTGCAAAAAATGAGACAAAATTGAGACTGCAAGGTGAACTCACAGAAGATCCTTTTTTTTCCATTTGTCTTTTGGAGTAATATTCACTCACATTTTGAGTAATCTATTTTGTAGAAACGGGTACAGAATTGGTTGTTTATCCCCTCAGTGGCTACTTTTTGATGAACGGGAAAAGAAGAGGTGAATTTGATACACAAGTTGATCCAAAAAACTGGCAATTATATCGTAACTACTCTTTTTCTCGTTCAGCTGCGTGTTGAACAGCTGTGAGGACCACTCTTGCGGCTCTTAATGTAGTGCAGCAATAATAGCAGGTTCCAGTGATATTTAAAGTTTATGTTGCCAAGCGCGTGTCCTCGAAACTCCACAGTGTGTCTTTGAAGGTTGTGCGACTGTATAATGAACGACATTGTCGTGTCACATGCTTGCGCACAAGGTTGTTCTGAAGTGGAATCAGTATAAGAGAGTGCGATGTGAGGAAGAAAATGTTCCAGACGATCTGAAGAAATAAATACATTCATGCATAAAATAAAGACACTTCAATTTTTTAACAATTTATTTCCATGCTCTGAATTTTCTTGTCCGTGGAACACCCCTCCACCCCCACCCTCTTCGTGGTATCTGCACCAAGGACCAGAATCAAAGACAGCGCCACGTTTATACGTGAGCTGCGTCAGGAAGCTTCTTGGAGAGATGAGGCGCACAAAATCTCAGAGCAACACAACAAGCTCATGAAGAACTGTGTCGCCTGTGCGCACAGAAACATTTTATTTGTTTTTGTTTCGCAGAAAACTCGCACATAGAGCCAAATACAAAGATTATTTCAATGGTGCGAGTCATTTGGATCTGATCATGACTTAAACACTCTCGTGGATAAAAGTTAATTTAAAAAATGTCTGGAGAATTTAGCGACACTGCTTATGAAGGCTCGCCAGGGATCGTCTATGCTGCTTCCTTTAACTTGAGCTATGTTTTTAACACGACCAACAGCTCGTACGAGGACTACCTCCACCTGTCAGACTCTGAGAAAGCTGACTCTGTGGGAGATGGAGCCGCTGTTGTAAGGATTATCATCTCGATCATTTACTCTCTGGTTTGCGCGCTGGGTCTGGTTGGAAACTTGTTGGTCTTGTACTTAATGAAGTCTAAACATGTGTGGAAAAAATCCTCCATCAACCTTTTCGTAACTAGTTTGGCGGTGACTGACTTCCAGTTCGTCCTGACTCTGCCCTTCTGGGCTGTGGAAAACGCTTTGGACTTCACTTGGCTTTTCGGCAAAGCGATGTGCAAGATAGTGTCCTATGTGACGGCAATGAACATGTACGCCAGCGTTTTTTTCCTGACCGCCATGAGCGTGGCGAGGTACTGGTCACTCGCGTCTGCCCTGAAAGGCAGGCGGAGGCGGGCTCACTGCTGTTCCGCGCGGTCCATCACCGTTATCATCTGGGTTTCCGCAGTCTCCGCCGCTCTGCCGCACGCGGTTTTCTCCACGACGGTGACAGTTTCCAACGAGGACCTGTGCCTCGTCAAATTCCCGGAAACCAACGGATCGGCGCAGTTTTGGCTCGCGCTCTATCACTCTCAAAAAGTGTTGCTTGGCTTCGTGGTGCCTCTGGGCATCATCTCAGCCTGCTACCTGCTCCTTTTGCGCTTCATCACCTCCAAAAACATCAACACCTCGAGCGCCAAGCGACGCGCCAAAGTCACAAAGTCCGTCACCATAGTGGTCTTGTCCTTCTTTCTTTGCTGGCTGCCCAACCAGGCTCTCACAGCCTGGGGCATCCTCGTGAAACTCAACGTGGTTCACTTCAGTTATGAGTACTACAGCATGCAAGTGTACGTGTTCCCCGTGTCCGTGTGCCTTGCGCACTCCAACAGCTGCCTGAATCCCATCCTGTACTGTCTTATGAGGCGGGAGTTCAGAAAAGCGCTGAAAAAACTCTTCTGGCGGATGACATCGCCGACTCTGACCACCTTAAGACCGATCACAGCCACCACAAAGCCGGAGGCGGACGAGCAAGGGCAGGTCCTGGTCCCCGTGTGCGCACCCGAGGAGCCCGCAGTGGTGTTTTATCCTCCAGGGGAAGTGATTTACAATGACAGGCGAGACCTACCCCAGAACAGCGCTTAATCTAAGGCACGTTTTAAATCCTCTGTGATGTTGTATTCATACACATTTACATCAATCAGGTCAGTTTTGTTTGCCTCACAGCTGTCCAAGTTGGAGGAGGAAAAATGTCAAACAGAAGCGCTTATGACTCATGTTTGTCCACAGAAATGCTACTTTGGCTTCACCCTGGTTGAGATTTTAAAAAGCCAACTTACTGGTGTTCTTACCTATGAGAAAATATTATATTTTAATAAGGTGTCAAAACATATATTAAATGTGCAGGTAAGGTGCATCAACAAAATGTGAGACATTTGCTCATCTTCGCCCCGTCCTTATCTTGAATGACATTTAGTTGTTAAATGCCACTATAATGTTACAGAGAATGTTTCACAGACCTGTGCTGATTGTGTGTGTGTTGGGGGGGAGGGGGGTCCACGGAGGGCTGCATAGACTGATGTTTTGAACTGTGGGAGGAAAAGTTTGATTGACGCATATGGAGAAGAGGTGTTATAATTAAGTATGACGGACACTGCATACATTTGTTGCTACTGCAGAATTTACTGAATTTTAAAAATAAATTAAATGGGAGATTCGTTTTTATTTAGCTGTTTTATGTTTTGCTTTTTTGCAATTTGATGAATTTAGAAAAACGTGCTTTTAAAAGTGTTTTCATTTCAAGCTCCATTATTTAGAAATCAAAATACAAACGTATACCTTTACATGCCAAAATGAGAGTGACCACAACCTATCACAGAATGAGTAATAATTCCTTTAAAAACACCACCCCACTCAACCCCACCACTCGTGACTGCTAGATGGGAGCACATAATCAGATCTCATTTACTCACATCCATTCGCTGAGAGGGCAGCGATGACTTTTAATAAACAGAGAGCAAAGTTCTCAGTAAATATAAATCGAATTTAAAAGCAGTCAAAAATGGCATTTCACTGACAGCTTCAGTCTCCTCCCTCTCCTCCCTTTCTCTCCTGTTGATGATGCAGTGTGAGCAGAATAAAATCCTCCCTGAAAAGCTATTCATGTGTCCACATTGAACCCCCCCCCCACCCCCCAAAAAATAAAATAAAATAAATAATAATACAGTCAATTAAGTGCTTAAGACCATTTAAAGACTCTCATTTGGTTAATATGCCTCCAGAGCCTTCAGTCCATCATCTGTTGAAGCTGTGAGCCCATGACATAAAACAGTGACGGAAAAAGAAACAAAAACACCTAAATACTAACAGGTGTCTTGCAAAGCCACAAAAATAACCAACATTATGGGATGAAGAGAATATATATACACATGGCAACAGGCTAATCTAATTACAAGTGAATGCCAAACAGCTCCAGGACCTTGTTTTAAATTAGTACACCAGAGAAATGATTCATGTGGGTGTTCAATCTGAAACCCACAGTGCACGCACACATATCATGGGTAAATGGTAAATGGCCTGTATTTGTATAGCGCTTTTACTAGTCCCGCCTAGGGACCCCAAAGCGCTTTTACACGTCCAGTCATTCACCCATTCACTCTCACATTCACACACTGGTGGAGGCAAGCTACAGTTGTAGCCACAGCTGCCCTGGGGCAGACTGACGGAAGCGAGGCTGCCATATCGCGCCATCGGCCCTTCTGGGCCAACACCAGTAGGCGGTAGGTGAAGTGTCTTGCCCAAGGACACAACGACCGAGACTGTCCGAGCCGGGGCTCGAACCGGCAACCTTCCGATTACAAGGCGAACTCCCAACTCTTGAGCCACGATCGCCCCTGTGGACCTGTGGAAAGTAAGTAAAATCCCCTTTGATGTAAGTAATAAAAAATGACTTGAATTAAAATCATGATTAGAAATTTAAATGTAATATTCATTGCTCAGAAGGCGACCTAATATCTCCTCCTCACATGGGTCTGGATGTAAAGGACATTGATGCAAATATGATTAGATAATCTGCAAAGGCTTTTTTGTTGTGAACTCTAGTTATCTTATTCACTCAATTGGCTATAAATGTGCAAAATGTAAATAACAGCAGAATGCAGTAATTTGTAGAGCCATATTTTATTCGCAGTAGAACGCAGAAGACATAATAAACTGAGGAAAACTTGCCACACATGTCTAAAAAGTTGCCACTGTGTGGCATCCTCTCTTCTTTTCACATCAGCCTATAAACAGCTGGGAACTGAGGAGAGCAGTTGGGAGAGGGATGTTGCTCCATTCCTGCTTGATATATCCTGCTCAACACTCCTGGCTCTTTTTTGTCATATTTTCCATTTCATGTTGCATTAAATGTTCTCAATCGGTGAAAGGTCTGACTGCAGACAGGTCAGTTCAGTGTCTGGACTCTACTGTGATCAATTCTGTTGTAATACATGCAGTATGTGGTTTTACACTGTCTCGCTGAAATACATGAGAACCTCGCTGAAAAAGATGTCAAGTGGATGGAAGTGCTGCTCTAAAAGCTTTCATCAATGATGGTGTCTTTTCAGATCCGCCAATTTTATAGGTCATCTCAATTCCATCAGAGATGCAGACTTTTTAAATGAGCACTGATGCGAGCACTGAACAGTTTTCCACTTTGCCTCAGTCTAATTCAAATCAACTTTTCTGATTTTATGAATCTTTTTGATGATTTTATAGACCAGGAACGTCAAACTCATTTTGCATCCAAGGCCACATACGGCCAGACCAGTGAAACCAGTAAATTTTAGTATAAGAAAAAGAAGTGCAATTTCACCAGTATGTCAGCACAGCAGTTTTTTAAAGATGTCTAGAGGCCCGAATTGCAGTTTTTGTCCACGTGGAACTTTTCCCAAGACGCTCATTTTATACCCACTCAGGCTACAGACCTGTTGCAAATGAACCTAGTTAGTTTATTATGTTTCTCCAACCGTTTCTTTTTAGCACCAAATGTTTTTCAAGCGTTTTATTTTTATTGCCCAGCTTTTTTGAGACATGGTGTTGTCATCAAATCCCAAGATGAACTAATGTTTCGCTTGACTGTTTTCTCAGTTCAAACACTTGACATGTTTTCTATGTTCTATTGTGAATAAAATCTGGATTTATGAGATTTGCAGATCCTTTTTTATTTACATTCTTCCCAACTTTTTTGGAATTACCTCAAATCTGTGAAATACTGCGTTTGTGTAGGTTTCAGATGTAGCAACTTTCCAGTTATTATATTTCACTAGCTGGGCTCACGTCCTCATTTTAGGTTTGACCGCGTTTTAGTAGGTAAAGGTGAACGCTTGGACATGAATTGAGCTGCAGTTTGGGGAAGGCCCCGAAGGGGGGAACCTGTATACATGACAACCGGAAGGCGCAGGTTTGGAGGCGTGGCCCCACTCCTGAAATTCCTATACATAATCTCCAAATACATATAGGAAGTGGGTAAAATAAGTATTTAATATGTCACCAATTTGCCAAGTAAATATATTTCTAAAGATTCTCCCCAGATGTCGGTGACAACCGATCCAATCCACACATGCAATGAAATTAAACCATAGATGTCGATAAATTATGTTTGATAATGAGAAATGACACAGAGAAAAAGTACTGAGCAAGCTTGATGAAATGTATTTAATACTTTCTAGATGACAACTTAATTTTCTTTCTCGGAAACCATTTGAGAGTTTCCTTGGCTGTGTTTTTGGGATTATTGTCTTGAAATGGGAGACGTCCACCCTCGTTTCATCTTCATCATCCTGCTAGATGGCAGCAGATTTTTATCAAGAACGTCTCAGTGCGTTTTCCGTTCATTCGTCCAGCGTGCTGTATGCTGAAAAACAGCCCCACACCGTGATGTTCCCACCTCCAAACTACACTGTTGGCAGGGGCGATTCTAGAATCAGAGCTTTGTGGGTGCTGAGCACCCAGAGAGCTGCCCATCCAGGCAAGATAAACTTTACTCGTCACGATGAGACTTCTTCCCCGTCTCTGTCAGTCCCTGCATCCTTAAATGTCTCCAGTTGTCCTGAGTTCCCTCTGGCTGTCTCCTTGGTGCATTTAAACCCCTGTTCCTCTCTGTCCTCATCGTCTGTTGTCTTCATCTCCATTATCAGTCATCATAATTTTACCATCTCTGTGCAAGTCTGTAAATTTCTTTATTAAATCATAAGATTCTTAAATCTTATGATTTATTTATATAATCAAGTCTCTCTGTGCCTGGGTCCTCGTCACAAAACATGACATCACTGTTTTGTGCATTTTAACACAATTTAATCCCCACATTTGTGAAAGAAAAGCAAAACACTTTTTTTTAAAAGTCTGTAACAAAACCATCAAATCTGATAAAGGTTATTTAAATGCTGCTAAAGAAGAATGGATTGGAATTTGAAAAAAAATACATATCCTAACCTTAATTACTGGGGGAGAATAATGAATGATGCTCATAGTGAGTAAAAAGTAAACTGAGTGCATTTTTTGGACAGAGATTCACTTTTAAAGTGTATGTATAATGCAATACAGATACATAAAAATACAATCCAAAAATAGAAGAGTCCTTGAAATGTAGAAATGTACAAAATACTATTAAAAATTTTGACAAATGGAGACACCTTGGCCTATGGTACAATGTATACAATGTATGAAAAGATGTTTACTCCAGATACTACTATGGCTCTGCAGATTTTTTCTTTTCTTTTATCCTATGTCGCCTCACCTTGAGGTTGGCAAATCCGTCTATCACATTTTGATGGTCAAGTCTCTCAAGCATCTCTTTCTTAACTGACATCACAGCCAGGTGCTGGAGTCTGCTTTGACCCATGGTCTTTCTCAGCCAGGTATGGAGCTGACTCAAGACACTAAAAGACCTCTCACAGCTACAGCTGCTAACTGGGTTTGTTAGGGCAACCCGAATAACAGTTTTCAGTGTGGGGAAGATCTGATTATCCAGAAGATTGTACAATGTTAACATATCTCACTCTTGAGCTTCAAAAAGTTTTTGGCAACCGTGACTTCCTCTGACTGAAGCTCAATATGGTAATGCAGTGCCAGGGCTGACAACCCAGTTTGTTTAGCAGATTCTGTATAGCAGCTTTAATATAGGGAGAACACAACTTCCAGATTGTACGAGTAAAATTAGTTTTGTTTTTTTTCTTTGCCAGTTTAACAGTTTCTGTTTTGCCTGTTAGTATTCCCTGCCTGTTTTCTTACCTGGTTCTTCCTGACCTTGTACTTTCTCCTCATGTTCCCCTCTTTCCTCTCTCTCTCTTTGGACTGACAATCATACACAAATAGATTGTATTTAATTCGATTTAAAAAAAAAAAAAAAAAACTATTAAGATCACTAATAAAAAAGTCCTCTCTCAGTGTAGTTTCAACCAAAAGGCAAATAACCAAACCACATGCACATCTAATAAAAGATATACATATTGAAACACTGATCCAACATTATCCTTTATTGATGGATCGTTTGATTTTACACTAACTGAATGTGGCTCCTTTTTTTGAAAAAACCTCCTCATATCCATTATGAACCTGGTTGTCTCTCTGTACACACACACACACACACACACACACACACACAACAAGAGTTATAAGGTTAATGGGCATCCAGTCAGTTAGCTAGTTAGTACCTTGGGTTTAATATCGGCACATGCATATATGAACATAATAACCAGTTTCTCTCATTAGATTTCAAACAGGACAGTGGTAACAACAGTAGGCTACAGACAATGTTGTTTTAGATTTTAAATATATACTATATACATTTCAATGGGAGCAACAGGACGGTCAAATATCGCTGATTTTACTACAGAGCAGGACAGATTGTAGGGTAGCAAACATAGTCGGGAAACACGTTTTCAACACAGCAGGTTACCTGGGGTAATGTTTTTCAGCTAAAAAGAAACATGGTCTGACTCCTACCTAACTATATAAAGAGTAACTGAAGGTTAAATGCAGCTAATATGTCCTGTTTTAAGCCAGGCACTTACACCTCCGCTCTGCTGCGTCTCAGCCACCATCGCTCTGGCAGCAACGGCGCTAGAGCCAGAGCAGGGGAGAGCCGAGCTGGAACAAACCATTTTGGGAGGGGTTATCTATACTTTTGTTGTTAAAATGTTCCATCTCAATTAAGTACTGTATGCTTTTTATATTTTTAGTAGTGTGTCCCACAAACAGCAAATATTGTAAAAAAAAAAAAAGTAAGAAATCTTTGGGGTGCTTTGATTCATTTTGGGGGTGCTGAAGCTAAAGCACCCCCAAAATGGGCTAAAATCGCCCCTTACTGTTGGTATGGTGTTTTGCGGGTGATTTGCAGTGCCTCTTGACCTCCAAACATGGTGTATTATGGCATCAAACGAGTTCAATTTTAGTGACATTTATAGTTTGATTTCTTTGCATGCTTGGATCGAGTTGTTACCGACATCTGGTGAAAATTTAATCTCAGCAGTGCCTTTAGAAATATGTTTACTGTAAATGGGCAAACATACGCGGGTCAAATTGCATTCTCTTGAGTTTAGATTTTCTGTTTTATTTATCATGTAATTGGTGAACCACAATATACAGTGGGGCAAAAAAGTATTTAGTCAGCCACCGATTGTGCAAGTTCCTCCACTTAAAATGATGACAGAGGTCAGTAATTTGCACCAGAGGTACACTTCAACTGTGAGAGACAGAATGTGAAAAAAAAATCCATGAATTCACATGGTAGGATTTGTAAAGAATTTATTCGTAAATCAGGGTGGAAAATAAGTATTTGGTCAATAACAAAAATACAACTCAATACTTTGTAACATAACCTTTGTTGGCAATAACAGAGGTCAAACGTTTACTATAGGTCTTTACCAGGTTTGCACACACAGTAGCTGGTATTTTGGCCCATTCCTCCATGCAGATCTTCTCAAGAGCAGTGATGTTTTGGGGCTGTCGCCGAGCAACACGGACTTTCAACTCCCGCCACAGATTTTCTATGGGGTTGAGGTCTGGAGACTGGCTAGGCCACTCCAGGACTTTCAAATGCTTCTTACGGAGCCACTCCTTTGTTGCCCGGGCGGTGTGTTTTGGATCATTGTCATGTTGGAAGACCCAGCCTCGTTTCATCTTCAAAGTTCTCACTGATGGAAGGAGGTTTTGGCTCAAAATCTCACGATACTTGGCCCCATTCATTCTGTCCTTAACACGGATCAGTCGTCCTGTCCCCTTGGCAGAAAAACAGCCCCATAGCATGATGTTTCCACCCCCATGCTTCACAGTAGGTATGGTGTTCTTGGGATGCAACTCAGTATTCTTCTTCCTCCAAACACGACGAGTTGAGTTTATACCAAAAAGTTCTACTTTGGTTTCATCTGACCACATGACATTCTCCCAATCCTCTGCTGTATCATCCATGTGCTCTCTGGCAAACTTCAGACGGGCCTGGACATGC
This sequence comes from Neolamprologus brichardi, assembly GCF_056152115.1. NCBI lineage: Eukaryota > Metazoa > Chordata > Actinopteri > Cichliformes > Cichlidae > Neolamprologus > Neolamprologus brichardi. The sequence goes on along the minus strand of NC_142110.1, from coordinate 50,484,910 downwards.
ACTGGCTTCAGCAGCGGAACACGTCTGGCACTGCGGGATTTGATTCCCTGCCGTTGTAGTGTGTTACTGATGGTGACCTTTGTTACTTTGGTCCCAGCTCTCTGCAGGTCATTCACCAGGTCCCCCCGTGTGGTTCTGGGATCTTTGCTCACCGTTCTCATGATCATTTTGACCCCACGGGATGAGATCTTGCGTGGAGCCCCAGATCGAGGGAGATTATCAGTGGTCTTGTATGTCTTCCATTTTCTGATGATTGCTCCCACAGTTGATTTTTTCACACCAAGCTGCTTGCCTATTGTAGATTCACTCTTCCCAGTCTGGTGCAGGTCTACAATTCTTTTCCTGGTGTCCTTCGAAAGCTCTTTGGTCTTGGCCATGGCGGAGTTTGGAGTCTGACTGGTTGAGGCTGTGGACAGGTGTCTTTTATACAGATGATGAGGTCAAACAGGTGCCATTCATACAGGTAACGAGTGGGGGACAGAAAAGCTTCTTACAGAAGACGTTACAGGTCTGTGAGAGCCAGGGATTTTCCTTGTTTGAGGTGACCAAATACTTATTTTCCACCCTGATTTACGAATAAATTCTTTACAAACCCTACCATGTGAATTCATGGATTTTTTTTTCACATTCTGTCTCTCACAGTTGAAGTGTACCTCTGGTGCAAATTACTGACCTCTGTCATCATTTTAAGTGGGGGAACTTGCACAATCGGTGACTGACTAAATACTTTTTTGCCCCACTGTAACAGGGCATTTGTCTCTACCCTTGTTGGGTGTGCACTAAATAAAAAATAAAAACAATAACATAAACACAAGTTGGTTTGATTCAAAATGCTGTTACTTCTTTATTTGATCATTATAGACAGTGGTGTGATATTTTGTCCTAATGTCCATATTTGTTGTTAAAAAGTTTCACTGTGTTTTGTGTGGGAGTCACCTTGATAACTAACTAACTGCAATCAGTTCATCCTTGAGTCAAAAAAATAGTCTGTTAGATTCAAAAAATTAACCTGAGAGCCTTTGAGAAATATTTTAATTACCAAAGTGGGACATAGCTTTGGACAATAAATCGAAAATATGTCAAAATTTGACATGATTTCTAATGATGCAGCTGCAAATTTAACACTCCTTGCAACCCGAATAGAAGAAAAAAACAGCAGTCCGTAAATGAATAGTTTGTCATGAAACTTGTTAATACTCTCTTTCACAATGGTACAACACTGAAAGGACTAAAGTTGTTCGGCTTAGCTGAACATGAATACTAGAAAAAAGGGATAAAGACAGGATCTCTAATTAAAATCAACTATGGTGAATTACAGGTACTTGTAGGTAGATCAAAATTAAATAGATGTTATTGGATAGTTTTACTGGGTAGTATTGTTTAGTATTGCTAACTGCAATTCATCTGTAAGTCCCAGATCTATTGTACGTCATTGGTGATTGATCAACTAACACGTTTTCAGGCACAAATTATTGTAATTTATGTGTGCTGATAATATAAAGCCTTGCTTGCTAAGGTCTTAACCTTTTGCTGCCATGTCTTTGCTAGCGTATGCTAACATAGATAGTGTATGCTAACTTCCAGGAGAGAAGTTCCAAGATCCGTCATTGCCGTAAAAAATCCTAGTGATAGTATTTACAACCATGTCGTGCATCAGTTTGCAGGATCCTCTGCTCTTATTGGCAATGCTTTATACTGTCGATCAGTACACCCACAAAACTCCTATACAGGAAGTTGATTTTGGCTCTCTGATAGAAAAAAAAAGTCTTACTCTATGAGTCTTACCTTGTAGATAATACAGAGTTCTGGAGCTGATGTGGGTGAGCTTGACTTGACGTCCAGGTGTCTTACCCTTTGTCCAAAAAGCTCTAATTGGTTGTTCTAACCTTTCCAAGTAATATCTTCCATTGGGGCCTATTGTACAAGCCTGTAAAACCAACCCAGACTAACAAGTGCCACGATCTAGAGGAGGGGAGCTGCATTAACAGGTGTGACTAATAAAATTTGAACTGCAAGGCTACTCTGGCTTTTTCGTAATACTGAATGAAATGAAATGAATGATATTATGGCTCAGACGTGGCAGAGCAGAGATGAGTGAAGTTATAGAATACAAAGAGCTGAAGTGAAACAGAGTTTTAAAAGTAATGAAGTCATCCACTGCAACCACTGTCTGTACTTCTCCTGCTGTGCTGTTGATCTTTTTGATCTTATTGATCTGTTCCTGTCCACTATTGGTCCTGCAGCACCACGAGACAAGAGCTGAAGAAGATATCAGTTGCTGTTTTAGCCAAAAAAGACCATTTTTAGGATCTATCAGACCAGAGAAACCTAAAACAAATTGTCATAATTGGCAGTTAATTGGCCACTGAGGTAAGATTAAAAATTGCAGACGTTATGATGATATAATGAGCAATGATTGTTTATTTAAAACAATATCATTAAAATTTGTATTTGAGCAGAATCATTCATTCCACATATCTGATGAAGAGGACAATGAAGATGCAGCCGAGCAGAGACATGGTCGAAGCCGAGAGGACCACCACGATCACACTTCCTGCTGCGTTGACCAGAGCACCGAGCCCCACGCCCACGATGATCTGAGCCAACTGGACCATGCAAGTGAGGGCGGCACAGTCCATTCCCGAACCTCGAGGACTTTTATTGCTTCCGTGCAGCTTCAGTTGTTGCTGGAAGCACAGGAGGTTGTAGGTTATTAGAGAAGAGGAGGATGACGGGGAGGGGAAAACAAGAGAGCAATATATGGAAACATCAATTTCAGTTTAATCAGAGAGGCTGTGGCAAAAAACACAAACAAACAGCTGGATAAACAGACGGCTCTGAGAATATGAAGAAACCACTTCTTAAAAAGATAGATTCTTTTCAGCCTCGCTTCAGTTGTTGCAAGTTGAATTCCATCAAACTCTCACCTGATTTTGTTTAATCAGGTATTGATCGACCGTGACAGAATAAAATAAACAATTGATTTTTGAGGCAACCACTTATGAATGACATTGCAGTTTATGTTTTATAGATGAACTATATAAACTTGTTTGAGAATGTTGCAGCAATACTATAAGCGGTATTAAAACATTTATGTGGACACTTAAAAAAAAGGGGAAAAAAGTTTAGTGTTATTCCAAACCTTTAAAATGAAAATCTGATCTTTTATTTTATTTTTTTGGTATTTAAATGCATAAATGTAACTTAAATAAGTGGCAAAATCTTGCCAAAAATCTTGTACTGAAGAACAGCGTCTAACAATGATGTAACACTGAATGATGCAATTTCAAATTCACAATAAAATATGAATGCCTATGTACTTGACTGACAGATGATTTCTACTGTTTGATATATTTAAACCAATTAATTCCCCATTTAACAGGTATAAAAGGGAGCATTACAACAATTTAACACAAAAACGTCAGTTCAGTCTTTCGTTCTACTTGGGACGGTATTGATGAATAAATATTGACATATCTGGCTTTATGGTTTTGGAGAGCCTCGTGAATATCTCTGGTTTCCATTTGGACTTTAAATACTTCTACAGAAAACCGCATGAAGGAGTAGAGTCAGTTGTATTATGGGATTAATAGTTAGGATAGTTTTTTCGGGGGCTTTAAAGTGTCTCATTCTTGATCTGTCTTTTGTAAATACTTGAACTTTAAGGAAGTAAAATATGGGACTATGCACAAGTCTTAAGCCACACCTCACTTCTTTATATGTTGCTTCCAAGGAGCCAGATTTTCCTGCAATAGTTCTTTTGACTTTCTGAAGATCTTTCAGAGTTTGTCTGTGCACGCTGGCTACCTTTTCACTCATTTTCAGTCCACATTTTTAGAAGATTGACTGACCTTGTTTAAGAATACAAAGAGACCTAACTCAAGAGATGAACCAGCGTCGTGTCTACACATATCAGACAAGTTAAAAAAGAACCAGTTTTTAACTTGTTACTTTAAACACTTTGTTACCAGCAGCCTGATGAAAAAACATTGGATCGTTTTCCTCATTTCCTTAGTTGAATCTATGAAAAATGGCAAAGATAACACAGATACACAACATCCAAAGACTCAGAATATCTCACCATGGTGTGCAGTTTGTGCTTAAGAAAACTATACACCAAGTTGAGGACAAAAGTTGCAGGCCTAAAGGAAAAATAAAAAAATCTGCAGCAGATGTACAGTATCTGAAAGTCATGTCCTTAAGAAAAAAAGAAACCAGCAGAGACCTGACATACCTGACAGATTTAGCAGCCTCAATGCAAATGTTCTCAGTCGAAGGGTAGCAGGAAGGGAAAAGGAGAAAAGGCAGAGGAATGCCAAATTATAAAAACTGGAAAATCAGTGGCAGCAGGTCTTATGCAGTGATGGATCCATATTTGAAAATTTTGGTTCAGATCATCATCAGAATGTAAAGAGGAGGTCAGGAGGCATGGCCAACAGTGACTGGTACAGCCATCAGCGGAGGCTCTGTGATAGGTTGCATTTCTCCATGAGGTGTCTGGCTTCTTATCAAAATTAATGGAATTATTAATACAGAAAAGTACCCTCAGATTTTAATCCTCTATGGAATCTGAAAGGTTGCTTATTTGCAGAGGCTTCATTTTTCAGCATCAAAATGATCCCAAAGACATTGCCAGTGCAGGGTAGAAAATTCGGATAGAAAAACCAAGGGCGTAGATTTGTTTTGTGGCATTGGTGGGCACGGATGATTCAACCACCGAACCCTGCCCTGTTTCTTTTTTTCCCCTTTTTGTCTTTGCTTCTTGATAAAAAAGGAGAAATATACTTGCCTACATATGCTATTCTACATGCTTTTAAACCATTTAAAATTACAATTCATAGTTTTACATTTGAATTATATAATGTTAAATTACTATTAAACAAATGACTGACTAAGTATTTTAGAGTTTAGTTTACTTCAGCCATATTTCATATAAATCAGGTATCATACAAACATAAAAATAGCTTCAAATACAGTCATGGCAATAAAAGAATATGACTTTAAGGACTTAACATCATTACTTCATTTACACCAACATCTCTGATACATTAGCACTAAGGGAACACTTAATGACTTGGTGGTTTTTGTCCATAAAACTACTCATCTAAGATGACCACAAAGTAACAGATCTCTCAGCAAAATTATGCAACAGTTTAGGCACTATTGCCCCGATCAAATCAGTGAGCTGGGATTTTTTACTCTAAACATGAACTACTGTTACAGCAACAGACATGGACTACTGGTGCCCCACACAACAACTCAATGTTCACTATGTGAAGGAGCCAAACACATGCCTTCTCCTCTCGTTAACTGAGATAAACTGCTGGCATATTGGTTTTACATCTATACTGTCCAGTCTCTCCTGGTGGACATGGCATACAGCAGCATTGTTTAATCTCATTCGAGTCACTGTTAACCTTAGCCATGTTTTTAGTCTTCTGAGAGCACTGAAGCTTCTTTCATCCGCAGTACATGTGTTTTATCCTCAGATTACAATTATTATTCTGTGCTTGATGTGCCTCATGTTTGGCCCTGGCTCTTCCCCTCTGACTGCACTAGGACATATTGCCACCTGATAAAATAACACATTGATTTGTGCCATATAAAAAGTGAGACGTGTCAATTCAGATTCTTTGTCAAATGTACACTAATGAATCAATTTACATCAGCAGCCTAACAATTGTCATGATAATAAATACTAGTTAATCTATAGAAACAAATTATCAGTCAGTCACCTGTGACCTCGCATCTTCACCTCTGTCCGAGCTAGAACATGGCAGAGCTGCCTCTGTCACCTGATAAATAACAGTGAGACATTCCAAATACATGCAGTCACACATGTGCTTCAAATACAGTAATGAACCAACAAGTCATCATCAAATTTCACCTGTGATCTTGTATCACCATTGTTGGTTGGAATATTTGCAAAATGATGACTACCTCATGATATTTTGTCTCAAAAATTAACCCTATGAGTATGTCAGTACCATTAGGATGAAATTATTGTGTCACCAACATTTAACGTTAGACATATAATTTTAACAGCCTCTGTAAACTAATATCCGGGCTTACTCGAGGCTGCTGTTTTCTCTGACAGTTTCAACCAAATTAGAAATGCTACTGTGGGAGACTGAGATAACTAATAGTGCTGCATGTTGTGCAGTTCGTTTCCAAAACACGTTATTAATGGGTACATACAATTTTATACTGATGTGGGCCAAAGTAGGTGGCCCTGAGAGGCCAAACGGACTGCAACTTCAAAAAACACTTGCAAAAAGAAAAATGCTGCAAAAAGAAAAAACACTTGCAAAAAGAAAAATGCTGCAAAAAGAAAAACACTTGCAAAAAGAAAAATGCTGCAAAAAGAAAAATGCTGCAAAAAGAAAAACACTTGCAAAAAGAAAAACGCTGCAAAAAGAAAAACGCTGCAAAAAGAAAAACACTGGCAAAAAGAAAAATGCTGCAAAAAGAAAAACGCTGCAAAAAGAAAAACGCTGCAAAAAGAAAAACGCTGCAAAAAGAAAAATGCTGCAAAAAGAAAAACGCTGCAAAAGCACACACAACACAACGGAAATAGGAAAAAAGACAACGGGAATGTTTCTGGGGAGACAATAACCGGACGGACCAGTTGCACGAACCAAAACATGCTAACAAGTGCACTGGGACTGGGAGACACTTCAACGAAGTGGAAGCGGAGCGGCCAAAGAGTAAACTTTCAAAAGTAAGTTCTGAATATTATGTCACTTATTTATGTGCAAATGTTTAATAATGAGGAACATTAAAACATTACTGTTGGCCACATGCCGGCAAAGTTATGTGACATTAGCGATGTTTGTACTTTCAGCGTTTACTTTGTTTTAAAGTCTTTACTTTATACGCCGTTCGATAGTTGACCTTAATCTTACAGAGAATGTGATGATTTTGTGGATAATTAAAGTCAGTCATATATCCACAAACACAACAAGCTGAAAGTCAGTGATGCTGCTCGGTTTGCAGTCCTGAATATCACAGCACAAGCAGGATTCACTGCACTGTTAATGTTAGCTAAGTTACATTGCTGCCTCTGTTCGGTGGTGTTGAGCCAAACGGACTTTAACGTGTGTTTGAACGAGCTGACGGTTCACTCGTTAAGCTGAAAGAAAGATGCTTTAATCACAGGAGTCACACATGTGTCCACTGTACCAGCTGGGAACTCTTCTTGTTTAGCACTCGTAATAACACAAACACTAAATCCTTCTGTTTGTAGCAGTGTATACACCTGAGACTGTCACCTGTCTGTCTGTCCTGCACTCTCTCTCTGTTTCTTTCTCTCTGATTGTGGAATAAAAGGATGAACATGTGTTTATAAGTTACACTTGTGTTTGAATCCTGCAGCTTATCACACATTTGATTTCCATGTGTCACAACTGCAAGTGTCCAGAGTGAGGACAGACTGAGGGACCCACTGCTGCACATCATCTGTGAGGCTTTGCACCCCTGATGATCCACCAGGACAAACTCAGCAGTGTGTGAGGAAGAGGAGGAGGAAGAGCCAGCGCCAGCTGACAGATGGAGAGAATAGACAGACTGTTCCCTGTTTGTGAATGACTGCTAGGAAAGTTTAACATAACTAATTGTCTGTCCTGAATCAGTCTTATTAGGTAATGTTCAAATAATTTGATCATTCCAGTGTTTTCAGTGTGGGAGAAAGTCCTCAGGGCCTTCAAGTTACACACTATGAAAGGCAGCAACAAGTTTAATGTTCAGAAACCTAAAGTATGTATCAGCAGCAGAATGGACCTAAAAATAAATGTTTGTTTCAGTTCTATGAAGCTTTGAGTATTTTGGATTAGTAGTACTGCTGTGTTTGTTGCATCATATTACTGTAATTGTTTATATGCTTTATATATTCTGAGGTAAGTTGATCTATAGTGTTACATCATATTCTATAAGGATGTTATGTGTTTGTTTACTTTCTGCCCAGTTTGACCCATTTAACAGAAGTCAACCTGTTTAAGGCTCTGATATCTATTCTGTATGACTTAAAGCAGTTATGACATGGTCTGATTTTCTCACCCAATAAAGGAATATTTAATATATCAGTCTACTCTTCATTCTATCAGAAACAGTTATCACAGCTCGTACATTTTCTTCTTACACACATATATAAGCATTGAGCCAAATTTAGTAATGCCAACATATTAAAGAACAATATTTGTCTCTTATATATGATACATCTATATATACACTGTCACAGATACTTGTCTTTAAGTGAAGATTTAAGGTGATAGGAAATATAAATAAATGCAACTTGAATCTTTACTGAAGCTCAGTGTTTGACACAGAGTTCATGTTCACCGCTGTAATAACTAATAATGATTAATATAATATTGGCCATATTTACATTACCAAAGTGAGATGACTTTAGTCTCATGAACAACATTAACTAATTGTTATTTACTAGCTAATCTTAAATGACTGTTCAGTACAGAAATGAAGCCCAACAATCATGTTTTACAGTCCTGTGGTCTCAGCCTCAGATACTTATCAAATCACACAAAGCTCATGTAGAAACAAATGTACAAAATATGTTATCCTTCATTTCTGTCAAACAAAGCTGTATGAAACATTTCCAGCTGTTAGTATCATGGTTGCTAGGCAACCTGGGCAGCGCGACGGAGACTAGACCGCCCCATTTCACAAGCCTCGCACTTCCGGCCTCAGCGGTCTTTGAGTAATGCGGCCCTTGAGGACCGTTAAGGCTGCGTATTTTAAGGCTGCAGACCCTGAATTGGGATACAGCAATTCAGGGACTGTTTCCCAATTCAGTAAAGTACGCAGCCTTAACGGTGGTGAAACAATTATTTTTAGCTCCATTCTGCTGCTGATACATACTTTAGGTTTCTGAACATTAAACTTGTTGCTGCCTTTCATAGTGTGTAACTTGAAGGCCCTGAGTACTTTCTCCCACACTGAAAACACTGGAATGATCAAATTATTTGAACATTACCTAATAAGACTGATTCAGGACAGACAATTAGTTTCCTAGCAGTCATTCACAAACAGGGAACAGTCTGTCTATTCTCTCCATCTGTCAGCTGCTGCTGGCTCTTCCTCCTCCTCTTCCTCACACACTGCTGAGTTTGTCCTGGTGGATCATCAGGGGTGCAAAGCCTCACAGATGATGTGCGGCAGTGGGTCCCTCAGTCTGTCCTCACTCTGGACACTTGCAGTTGTGACACATGGAAATCAAATGTGTGATAAGCTGCAGGATTCAAACACAAGTGTAACTTATAAACACATGTTCATCCTTTTATTCCACAATCAGAGAGAAAGAAACAGAGAGAGAGTGCAGGACAGACACACAGGTGACAGTCTCAGGTGTATACACTGCTACAAACAGGAGGATTTAGTGTTTGTGTTATTACGAGTGCTAAACAAGAAGAGTTCCCAGATGGTACAGTGGACACATGTGTGACTCCTGTGATTAAAGCATCTTTCTTTCAGCTTAACGAGTGAACCGTCAGCTCGTTCAAACACACGTTAAAGTCCGTTTGGCTCAACACCACCGAACAGAGGCAGCAATATAACTTAGCTAACATTAACAGTGCAGTGAATCCTGCTTGTGCCATGATATTCAGGACTGTTATGTTACTGCTTAGTTAATTTCATGTTTTGAATGTTAGTAAAATGTGCCACCCTGTGGCCCCTTTAAGTCGATGTTTTATGACAGTAGAAAAGAGTTAAACAGGAAGTGGATGTTTTCTTGCTATGCTGTTTCAAGATGGCCGCGCCACATTCATGTCCTTCTTTTGGGTGTTTGTTAAAGCATTGTCTGTAAGTATTTAATGGTGAAAAGCAATGAGACACTCCAAGTGTTGTCTTTATGTGTGATGGACCACAGTTAACAAGTTTTCTATGTGCTATTCATATGTAAATGAGATCGCCAGTTCATATGCTAATTAACGGTGCTAATCGTCATGCTAGCTTCTCAAATGCATTGTTAGGTAATTGGTTTAAGGCACATGTTGTTGTTAACAGTACAGATGAGTAATGTACATTTCCACATATGCTTTATTGTTACAGTTTCACAAAATGAAAGAACCAGTAAACTTCATAAGATCTCATCTATTGTCTGGAGTTCCTGGGTTCATGTTTAGCTGTTTGGATAGCTAGTCAGACTTCTAGCGAGGCCATTCACAAGGACTGCAAACCGAGCAGCATCACTGACTTTCAGCTTGTTGTGTTTGTGGATATATGACTGACTTTAATTATCCACAAAATCATCACATTCTCTGTAAGATTAAGGTCGACTATCGAACTGCGTATAAAGTAAAGACTTTAAAACAAAGTAAACGCTAAAAGTACAAACATCGCTAATGTCACATAACTTTGCCGGCATGTGGCCAACAGTAATGTTTTAATGTTCCTCATTATTAAATATTTGCACATAAATAAGTGACATAATATTCAGAACTTACTTTTGAAAGTTTACTCTTTGGCCGCTCCGCTTCCACTTCGTTGAAGTGTCTCCCAGTCCCAGTGCACTTGTTAGCATGTTTTGGTTCGTGCAACTGGTCTGTCCGGTTATTGTCTCCCCAGAAACATTCCCGTTGTCTTTTTTCCTATTTCCGTTGTGTTGTGTGTGCTTTTGCAGCGTTTTTCTTTTTGCAGCATTTTTCTTTTGCAGTGTTTTTCTTTTTGCAGCGTTTTTCTTTTTACAGCATTTTTCTTTTTGCAGCGTTTTTCTTTTTGCAGCATTTTTCTTTTTGCCAGTGTTTTTCTTTTTGCACCATTTTTCTTTTTGCAGCATTTTCTTTTTGCAAGTGTTTTTCTTTTTGCAGCATTTTTCTTTTTGCAAGTGTTTTTCTTTTTGCAGCATTTTTCTTTTTGCAAGTGTTTTTCTTTTTGCACCATTTTGCTTTTTACAGCGTTTTTCTTTTTGCAGCATTTTTCTTTTTGCAAGTGTTTTTCTTTTTGCAGCATTTTTCTTTTTACAAGTGTTTTCTGAAGTTGCAGTCCGTTTGGCCTCTCAGGGCCACCGTACCAAAGCCTAGCATAGCCTGTAACGTTATTATGACGGACACATTTTATGAGTGAACTTGGCTTTAAGTGACTTACAGGTTTCTTTGAAAATTACTTTCTTATATCCAGGTTCTTCCTTTTTGCTGCCATCCTCCTCTCCTCCTGGCAGGGCAGGTTTGCCGCTGCTAAAACTAAACAGAGCTCCCTGAAAGGCACAGCCAATCACATTGGCCATATTTGTCACATGACGTAGGACTCCAGTAGAGAACGTAATTTAACTCTTTCTGCACCGCTGGGTGAATGAGACGCTGACAGATCTCTTTTTTTTCTTTCTATCGGGTTAGTTTTTCTTTACTCGAAGAGATCAAATTATTGGTGGGGACATGTCCCTTCCATCCATGCCAAATCTACGCCCTTGAGAAAAACACAAAATAAAATCAGCCACCAAGGACCCACCTAATGCCAAGACCTCAACATAAATGAAGCAGTGTGGGATCATCTCAACAGACCATGGAATAAAGGGCAGCCAACATCCAAATAAGGGCTTTGAATGTCCTTCAAGGTGCCTGGAGAACTTTCCTAAAGACTACTTAAAGAAATGACAAGAAAGCCGCCTGAGAGAGCTCAGGCCCTATTGAAGCACAAAAGTGGTCGTACCAAACATTGACTTTCAAACTAATTAGAATCAGACACACTCTGTTTTTGCCTTACATACTGTGTTCCCATGTATATTGACATTTTTTTTTGTACATTTTTCGACGAAAATATAAAGATTGAGGTGTGGCTTAAGATTTTGCACATTACTGCAATGCTTTATCTTAGTCTCAAATTTTGATCGGAAATCATGATTAAAGGAAGTAGCTACGCTAAACGTTCCAGTCGTTATGTACCCTTTTAAATCGAAGCTTTCATTCACATCATTCAGAAATGTTCGATCATCTTAATTCTTACAGTATGCTTTTTTAAAAAAAAACAAAAACACCAGAAATAATAATTTCTTTTTATGTTTTTACTGTAATCTGCAGATTATTTTCTTGATTGATTGCTTGTCAGTCAATTTGTGCCTGTTACAGTTTCACATAAGGACACATTAGGGCTACATCTGATTCATTCCCAAAACCAAAGGTTATACTAGGAAAAAGATAATTATTTTGGAGTATGGGGTTATTATTTACCTGCAAACTGACAACAAAACATGTTTTACACTGTGGAAAAAACGGAAAATCAATACTATAGTTATGCAGTATCGTGTACAATATACAAATGTGCTCATTTAAGAACCATGTGATCCTTTTAAACTGAGGAAACCTGAACAATTCCTTAGCTAGTGAGTGTTTCTACTGCCAGTTTATTACCTCCTCTTCACGTTGATACTCTGCTATCAGGTTGAATGGGATGGTGTAGAGTGTGCTCGACATAACACCAAACACACTGCAGAGGACGAGCGTTGCTATGATGTTGGGGAAAAGGCCAATCAGGCTGGTGCCCAATCCAAACACAAGGTAGCCCATAAAATATAATCCCTTCAGCCCGATGTATGAGAGGAGGAAGCGCTGCACATCTGAAAACACACAGACATGTACGTCACGGAAAGTTAAAATTACTGGTGGATCAACAAACCCGCATGAGGCGTGTGGAGTCAGGGTAGTTAATTATGTGAACATTAGATTAGCGTACATTACATGTACCAAAACCGTCTGTACATATAATTAGACAGGCCGTTTTTCATTTCCTAGAAGCCAAGACTCCTTCTCAACAGCAAAAGACTAAAAAAAGCTGAGTTCATGCCAAGCCTTCATTATTTGGCTGAGCTTTACCCTGTATGTAGCACAACAGTTCTCTCAGGTTCACATGTGCTGTTTAACAGGGGATGTTTGAAGCATACATGTGGACTTACGTGTTCAGAATAACGCAGGTCAGGATGCCTTGGCAAAAGCATGTTAAGGGAGTTCCCTGCAATCCCAAAGCAAAAGCAGTAATTTCCCTTTGTTATCCATTTCCACCTGCCACTCCTACTCTCTCACATAGCTTCCCCTCACACATTATTGCCACTTACATGAGTAGAGAGCAGAGGACACTGCATTAATGCACAATCCCCAGCAGCCAACTTCTACTCCCCTCTCATATGTGGCATAGGCGGTAGAGTTGTGATCGGCGTACGGATTCCCCTTATACACAATCTGAAAAGAGAGGAGGGTCATTTAAAAAGGAAGGATTTGTATATCAGATACTGGCCAACTTCTTTTTAAAATCAGGCTTTTATTTTTTTATTTGCCTTATGAACAAAACATCTGTAGCCCTGTTGCAGAACAGGGAGCCTGACTATGGATTTCTCATTGCTGATAAGAAATAAGCCTGCAATTTTAGATAAGTTGGTGCATCTGTGCTTAATGAAGCGGGGCAGAGTCATGGTGTGAAGAGCATCCTTTGATCAGCATTCACACTGTGACACTGTAAAGCATTCATCATAATGGCACATGTCAACAGAAGATTGCACACAACAATAACAACACGCTGCACCTCCCTTCACCCTCCATCTGCCCCCACACAAGCAAGCAGCTTAATGGAGCTTGAACGCAGATACATGTTGCAGTGTGTTGCTTTTCCTCTCTAATGTTATTGCTTTGAATTGCTTTGAACCTTACCTCATTTGAACGTAAGTCATTTTAAGGGATATCAGATAAGTCTGATATGATTTTTGTTAATTGTTTCTGCCAAAGACTAAATTGCCATATTCAAACAAAGCAAACCAAACTAACTGAGTAAATTAGATAATCATATGTTAATTGTTTTTGTTTTGTTTGCTTGGATTATTGAGATGGTTTCCACATGTACAAGGATTTTCTATTTTTATTTGAAAAAATTATCGCTGTTAATATGAAAATCCAAAAAAATCAGCGTCAAGAACACGGCAAGGCCAATGAACAGGTGGTGATTAAACCCTGACTCCTAGATCTGATGGCCAATCAGAAGCTCACAAGCAATAATGCTGCTCGCAGGTTGACATCACAAAAATCATTGCTAATGACTACGTTGTTAGCCAAAAGCAAATGGTCACCTATAGACGGACCACTAGCTGTAACAGACTGGAATAAAAGCAGCACCTTTATATTTTACTTGACACATTTAGATCACAACACACACACACACACACACACACACACACTCACACACACACACACAATCCTCATGACCAATGATGTCTACACCTAGTTAACTCTGTTCTTCATCACTAGAGCCCAGTCGATGTACTGGGAGGCTGATCTACTGGTATTGGCTTTTATAATGCTAATAGATGAAAAAGTGAAAAAGCAAAATGCTCTACAACCGAATTATGATTGTAGATGCGGAGTTTATCCACCAACGGGTACTCTGCAATTTCCTGTCGGGAAGACGTGTTCAGAACACCACGAACAACAAATGGTGTGTAATATCGTAAACAAATAAATATTAATGTAAGGGGAATCTTTTTTAGGTTTCCTGTATCTAAAAGAAGAAAAACAGCAATATATCAAAATATTTGATTTTTAATTCATCAAATATTGCATGTTGCCTGGGCTCTATTCGTGACCTTTTTAAAAAATGTTTTTCTTAACTTGCTTAAATTGCTTGTTGGTATGTAAATTGCTTAAAGTAATGCATCATTAAGTGCTTTGAGAATTAGTTGATTGGTAGACCTTAGAAATCAGCTCAGTTAATTTGAGAAATTGAACTGGATCCATTCATGGTTTTGTTAGTGCCTTTTGTAGCATTTTTAGTGCAAATATAACACTTGCAGTGTGGTTAATTGGACTAATATCCAGCTGAAGACATCTGCTCTGAAGTTTTATTGGTACAGTTTATAGTTGCAGCTGTCTAGCAACAGCTGGCATTTTAGCAGTCCACAATCTCAGTCAAAAACATTGTGGTGAGTTGGCTGTAATTCTAAACTCAAGGCTTTAGAAAAATAAACACTTTTTTCTCATCTATTCCACCAGACAGAGGCCTTGGCGAGAAACACAATCTGACAGTAACATGTGAAAGAAAAGGCGCAGCGATGATAAATATCAAGTAGAATTGTAACCTTTATGAGGTCACAAATGGCCCAGCTTTCTAAATAAGATTATTGACTGGTTACTATTTGAAATTCTAAAAAGCTCACTGGAGACACATGCAAATCAATACCTGTCCCATGAAATCGGTAAAGAAAAGCATATTGCAGAGGAACGCTGTCCATCCCAGCAGGTGGCTGACACACAGGTAGCGGTAGTGACTTGGCATATTGACAATAGCTTTTATCAGCAACCTGAACGTTATCTTCTTCTGGTCCTGCAAATACACAAAAACATCACAGGCATCAGTGCCAGCAGCTAAAAAAACTGACAGGAGGAAAAAAACATCTCAAAGTGCTCATTAGTCTGCTGGTATTTCACAGCTATTGGTGTTTTTAGCCCATGAGTGACAACACTTCAAAAGACTCTACAATTAAAAAAACATGCATGCCCCATAAAAGGCTGTAATTAGATTGAATGAAGGGATTCAGCATAAAGGTCTACTACTAAGAAATTGGCTTTAGGATTAACGATAGGAGATGATTAAAGCAAAAGGAAGACTTGAAAAAGAAAAAAACAAATACGCTCTTTGGAACAATCATCCCTTATTAATTTTCTAGTGTAGCAGATATATACAGAGCAATTCTTTTAGCATCTTTTTTTCTTAAACCTTTCTAACATAACAGGCAAAAAATAAACAAATGTGAAGCATCAATAGAAAGCTGAATCTACAAAAGAAGGAGGAGGAATATTCAGGCAAAAGGTCGACATCGTAGAGATAATTCATCAAACACACTTAAATGAAAACTGTAAAGGTGATTTTGAGGAAGGTGATCACATCAATCCCTCTGAAATGTAAAAGACTGAGATCACATCAGTCAAATATATAAGTCTAGAAAATCTTTGGAAAGTTTGTATATACTTTTAATGCAGGAAGTTATAAAGTTGGAAGTAGTATTGTCTGCACTGAAGCAGTCGTTGAGATGACACTCAGGTAGATGTGTTCTATTGGTCTTTCCTGAACACTCGCTGACCCCAGCCTCACGCTATAATTATAGGGGTTCTTGAAAGATTCTGATATCAAGGCATTTCTGCATCTCAGCGGCCTTTGAGATACTCTGTGGAACCCTCTTAGATCCTGCTGGGATACCATAGTTTTTCAGGATTTATACAAACTTGGAGAGTTCATGCCGGCTGCATGACTGGTGTCAATAAAGCAAAAAAAAAAAAAAAAAAAAAAAAAAAAAAGGGGGGGGGGGGGGGGACAAATACTAAGATATTCTGCAAAGCATTCAGCAAAGCAGGAATAGTAAGATGAACTGGCAGGTGTATCAATAGTCTTGAAACTCCCTGAATACTGCATCTCACATCAGCATTTACTACTGTAGAGAAAGTATTCAAACTCCTATAAGACTCGGTGTGTTATTTCCATAGTTTCCTCTGCCAGGTGTACCTTGACTAACCATTTGAATCTCAATATAGTCTGTGGCAACTTCAGGGTTTGACTAGTTTTATTGGCTCTCTGTATTGTGTAATTCACTTATGGTAATGCACTAAACTCCCTGAAAGACTTTATGTTACATACCTCTTTGTTTAGCTGTTTGACACTTGAGGTCACTGAATTGGCTTCTCCCAGGGCTGAGAAAGATCTGGGCCTGAGATCTGTGACAGATGCGGAGACTACAGGAGAGACAGGCTCCTTAAGTGCTCCATAACTATTGCTATGAGAGCTCAGTAGGCGAAGAGGGCTGGATGGTGAATCAGACGGAGATGGTGCCTTGCCCAGAGGTTGCTCTGGAATACTGAAGAGGTGCACAGTGAGGAAGATGCCCCAGGTCAGCGCTGAGAAGAAATAGATGACCTGGTACTCAGATCCAAGGAGACGGCCCAACGCAGAGTGACCCCAGTCCATAGCTCCCACCAGGTAACCACATGCTCCGCCCAGGCCTGGTGCACACAGAATGAAAGATTAAAACAATGCGTAGATCCAAGAATTGTTCTAGAAGCATGGCTGAGAGCAGTGAGAGGTAAAGGGGAGGAACCAAATGCACTTGTTCTCTATTAGTTATATACTTGGTGACTAGAGTGGCGACTGATGAAATAACTACTATTTTCAACCACTTGGGGACAGCATCAAGAGTTGGGAAACCTCCTTTTGAACTGATATGGCGAAGTAGCTAGAAAACAGTTATTTGCACGGACATTTATTGTGTGTTGTGTTAAGACCAACTAAAGAATGCAAATCAAACATCTTTTTGCTTCTAAGCTCTGTTTTTAGTCTCTATCGGGCTTTCTGTAGTTGCTTAAAGCTGTCATAATGTGGATAAATGACTCCATGAAACCTTTGACAGTAACCAAAGCAGTTAAGGTGTAAACCAACTAGCTTAACTCAACTAGCTGTAACTCTGAATTTCTCCTATGATAAACCTATTTCACATTATTATCTAGTGCCTTTTGTTATGTAGGCAGTGGAGCCCATCTTTTTTAACCTCTGACATCCAGGGCCTACTGTTCTGGTGATGTCATCATACCAAGATCTAAAAATCTCTATCTGATCTTTTAACCAGGCTAAAAACTTAAGAAAAAAAGTGGGCTTCTGCTTATTATTAAAGCAGTTTATTCAAATTCAAATCAAGAGCATCCATAAGAAGATTCTGAGCATCCCAAAATCATCCATCAGGTAATTCTTAAATCTGTATGTCATCAGGAATAGACTGGTTAAATTTGACCTCTATGGAAAGAGTGCAAAGAAAAAGAAAACATTTGGTGAACATGTCTTTGAACATACAATTATGTGACTCAATGCCTTGACATCTTTTTATAATGGTAGAAATGTTCTGGTTTGTTTTTGCTTCAGTGCCTGAGGGGCTGGTGTGTTTGCGATCTCTGAGACGACTATGAATTTTGCATCATATCAAAGAGTGAAGAGAAGAAGATGATTAGAGGCCATCTGCAGGAAAGTGTAAGGTGATGGATTTGAAACAGGCAGCACATGAAAGACAGTCCCCTCCAAAAAACCCTGAAACCATGGGAATTATGCATTGAAAAATAGTCAAAACAAACATGCTACAAAAGCTAGTTTTTGCAAACAGCTTCTGGTGCCAAGAATTACGGAAGCGTAGAGCTGCCACCCAGGCAAAAGAAAAATACAAGTGTATCACGTTATAACGTGAAAAGTTTATTGTTCTAACAAGATACTTTTCCTGTTTGTACAATATACTATCATGTTTGTACAATATACTTTTCACGTTTGAACAACATAATATCACGTTCGTACAATATACATAATTATCACGTTCGTACAATATATTTATATTGTACGAACGTGATAATTATATTGTACGAACGTGATAATTATATTGTACGAACGTGATAATTATATTGTACGAACGTGATAATTATGTATATTGTACGAACGTGATATTATGTTGTTCAAACGTGAAAAGTATATTGTACAAACATGATAGTATATTGTACAAACAGGAAAAGTATCTTGTTAGAACAATAAACTTTTCACGTTATAACGTGATACACTTGTATTTTTCTTTTGCCTGGGTGGCAGCTCTACGCTTCCGTAAAGAATAAACGTACCTTTTCCATAAAAGAAAATTAAATTATTAAATTAGTTGGATCAAATAACTGATTGAAAAGTGAATTTTATCTGAGATATTATTCAAGCAAACCGCATTTATCTGTTGACACTCTTTAAAAGAACCAAATATAACTGTACATACAGTATGTTCCATAAATGAAGAGAAAAGTAATTTTATTACTTTTACTGGCACACACCGCTGGACAAGCACCTTTCAAAACTCATAACAGAACAGAAATATATTGAATATTTTCAGATGTGGGAAAAGTAATATGTTGTTACTGTACTTACATAGAGTTTTTGGATACCTGTGCTTTATTTGAGTATTTAAACACTTGTTACTTTAGGTTTATTCAAACGGGAGCTATTTGACCTCACTCACCTTCCAGACATAAAACTGATTTCACTGTAAATGGAGAAACAGTAACATATAAAAGAGAATCCTATTGGTGTATCCCACATCGGTTCTTATGACACATGACGAGATGAAATAGCGCTGCAGAAGAGAAGTGAGCACAAAGGGAGTAATATTTTTTTAAGTGGCAAGTCATTTTAAATGCATCTTTTAGCTCAACAAATGTCAGCAAACACAACAGTCTGTGCAGTTTGTCAGACAGTGTGAATGATCGCTGCTGTATTTCCCAGGGTGAGAAAAGAATGAGAGCGAAGTTTACTCAACGATGAGGAAAGAGGAGAGGAGGAGGAGAGATTGTTTTTAAATGCAGGTGCTGCTCAGTGACATTTGATAGACTCAGAATTTAAAGCATAAAGGTAATGTCCTCAGTTTCATAAGCTTTCGATATCAGCTTTATACCTGATGTGTTGATGAAATTAGTTTTTATTTTCATACTGTGAAATATTCTGCAAAACAACTTTAAGTATATCATTCAAAGATAACATGAAAATACTGGGCAATTTAGTGCAAGCTACACTGGTTACTTTTCATTGCTGTGGTGAAGTTTACAGTGATGCACTGTTGGACTGGTGCAGAGAGTTTGGTTATACCAAGGGTAGCAGGCATCAATATAAATTTAAGATGATAATGCTTATTAGATTTACTCACACTGTAATCCCTAACAGTTGTTTTAGCTCATAACTAATAAGCTCATAACACTCAAATGTCGTTTTGTAGTTGAGCAAACTATAAAGTATTCAGCTCTGTTGGCCTTTATGCAACTTTAACTGAATAGGGCTCAATATTTTTTAGCTGTTCAGAACGCTCAAAAAGTTTAAGAAGCACGTATTAGTGACGTTCTGGTGGGTGGAGTCTTGTCGCTCCCTCAGGAAAGCTGAGTCAGCCATCTTGAATTTACCTTGATGCGGGGAAGATTTGGCCAGCCCATGTGGATTAAGGGTCCCCAACTTCAAACCACCACGACCACCACCTTAATTTTTTCAGCAGCAGCCCTGAATTTGGTAAATCTAACGTTTTGTTTTTTTTTGTTTAAATTTATTTCGATAAACAGTCTTTTTTTATTTTTAACTGGAAATATATTCGTACTTTGTGCATAGTGAATGTTTGTTATAAATAAATTCGAATCCAAGTAATTGTAACTTTAGAAGTTATCGAATGTGACAAATACCTAATGTTACTTCAAATTACAATGGTGTAATGTTTTGGCGGTTTTCCGTGGGGGACAACATTTCCCATAACGCATTGCATTCTTGCCCGGGAAGTTGACGGTGTCAGTTCTAACTCCATGCATTTGAACTTTCTGCCAAAAGCCAAAAACTTGTTATCCCTGCTGTATACTTATTTCAATAAGTGTCCGTGTTACACAGTCAGTAGTTCACGCTGTTGAGCTATGTGTATGTGTGCTAGCATGAAACGAACAATGCTAAACAACATGAAAAAATACAAACATGTGTAGGCACATGTTTGTATTTTTTTGTAGTCTCAAATATGTGGTTGTGAGATAATCTCGAAATCCTTTTAACAGTTTAGAGTGGTATTCCACAAAGTGATATATACATATATATATATATATATATATATATATATATATATATATATATATATACACACTAGGGGTGCAACGATGCTCGTATCGATATTGAACCGTTCGATACAGTGCTTTCAGTTCGGTACGCATATGTATCAAACAATACAAAATGTTAAATTTATTTTATCTACTTTTCTTCTGACGATGCTGTCTGTGTTGAGAGCTCAGTGGATCTGCGTTCGACTACTCCGCCTAGGCTGCACTGTCGACCGCAGATCCACTGAGCGCAGCGCAAGCTAGCAAACCAGAAGCTAAGCTCGTTGCAACATGGCAAATTGAACCTCCCCCACCCTCATTCAGATCTGGCTTTTGGAACTGTTTTGGTCTTCATGTGAAGTATGACCCTGAAGGTAAGCACGTCATGGACAAAAGTAAAACAGTATGTTGGATGTGCCACCCAATGCTCAATTACATGGGTGGGAACTAGTGTGTTAGCGCAGTTTGCTCGTTAACGTGTTGACGCTGTCCAGCCCCACGCACGGGGTGATCCGCGGTAGCTCGTTAACAGAGATTTGCCGTGTTGTGGCGTTAACGTCATTTCAGATTAACGCTGACAGCACTAGTGGGAACACAATGAATATGACTGCACATGTACTCCGACATCATCCTAGTGCAAAGACAAGTGGAAGCAGACAAAAACAACAAGCACACATGCTACAAACTTTACCGGAGTCATTTAGACAGCCGTTAGCACATGATTCTCCTTATGGGGACCTGATATGTTTAATATGCTGCTGAGAGTATACCCCAGAAGAAGCGTATAGTATAGCTTTTATTTTGGAAAGAGCCATTTCTCTGTAATAAACTCTCTTTTCCAAAGATTAGTGATTTCTCGATCAGATAGATTTATTATTTTATCCCTTTGTTGTTTCAGCAACATTAAATTTAAAAACTGTACGCTTGAGTTAAAATATATATTTATAATTTTAATAAATGACAAATTAAAAAAGCATGAACATTTTTTTGTATCGAAAAAAAATCTAACTGTGACACCAAAGTATCGAACCAAACCGAACTGTGAATTTTGTGTATCGTTGCACCCCTAATATATACTGTTTTTGTAAAAATTGTTTTACATTTGGAAATGTTTCCTTTGTGAGTTATTGAAGTATTTACAATGGAAACTTATTAATTTAAAATGTGTATTACTAAAAATATGGCTATCCAAAATACTGAATTTACCATCTATGGCTAGGGTAGGGTAGGGTTACCCTTCTAGATTGACAAGTTTAGCCCGTTACACAAAAGGTTTGGACACCCGTAATCTATAACAATGACAATCAGAATATGGCTATCCAACACTTTGTTTTTACTCTGCATTTGTGTAACTACTATTCTAAAAGATATTCTATGTTCATCTAGGAACAACGTGATGTAAATATAAGATGGGCCCTTGTCCTTCGTGCACTTCCTGTGTACCTGCGTGAAGATGCCTCCAAGTTCTTCAGGACTTGTAGTACACTTGATGTAAGTGTACGGGCCTCTGCATCAACCCCTTTGCCTAGCTGTTCAGTCGAATATATGACATAATCAGAATCAGAATCAGAATACTTTATTAATCCCGAAGGAAATTAGGGTTACAACAGGCAGCACGCTAGTGGCGCATGCGTACTTACAAAGGAACCTTCTGACCAACTTTACACAAACATCACATTGGGAAGACATGTCAGAATGGTAGGCTGATAGGAAAAAAACAACGAAAATACATAACATGAGGTAAGAGGAGGAGAGAAAAAAACTCCACTCAGACTGAGCTCCTAGTGGGAGAACAGTTTGATAACAGAAAAAACACCTCAGCACAAAAAGCACATGACTATCAATACACCATAGAAACACAAGACAAGCAACAGGGGCGGGTAAAGGGTAAGAGAGAGCCGGTGTAGACAGCGCATCCGGTCCTGCAGCATGTCTGCGCTGGTCCAGTCGGCTGCCATCTTCCCCGGTAGGGCACAAGCATCGAAGGCGTTTGGAAAGGGAGGGGGATGAGTGTGTGCATATCAGTGTATGTGTGTGTGTGTGTGTGTGTCCAGAGTTCAGCTGAGACAGTGTCCTTTGCCCCGCCAGGCTAAGTAAACAGTCTTCCAGCCAACCCAGGCGGCCTTGCATGGAATGGGGGGAACAGTCTAAACACAGTCGTTATCAGGGTGTTTTGTTCAGCTCCAGCCTTGAGGCCGCAGCTGGTGCCGAAGGGGTCTCCGCATGAAGGGATGATGGCTTTTACTTTAGTGAGAACAACTCATATGAATTTCAAAGCTGTTCTAACAGTCCAACACTGGTCTCTCAATCTCCCGTTGGAGAGCCGTGAGCTTTCTATGATGTTATCCAAACTTACGTTCCGTGATGTTGTCATTCTTTTTGCTCAAAGAGCAGGTTCTGAGAACTCACGACCGCAGTGCACTTCCCAAGATTGATCTTTTGACATCACTCAGAACTCAAGGAGAACCAGGGTGTATATCAGGAAGGAGGTTCAACACAGTCCTCATCTGACTTGTTTTCTCCCATCTATCAACTATTGTTGAATAAGATTGCAAGAAGATTGTTACGCATAAACCAGAAAACATGAAAACGATTATTTACAAAAACAAATCCGCAGATAAAAACTGCCTTTTAGAATTCAAGTGTTCTTTTTTTTTTTTTTTTTTTTTTTTTTTTTGGTGCCATGTTGTGGTCAGACAAATGTTTAGTAAATAACAAAAACAAATATCTTGACATATATTTATTATTGAAAACATTTATATAAACATATGTATTGAGACCAAACCCAAATTAAGAATATTGTAATGCGTCATGATGTATCGCAATATCAAATTAAATCGTTAACATTATAATCCTAAAAGAAATGTGCGACTCCTGAAGATTCACACCTCTAATCAATAGCATAATTTGTGTCCTTGAGGGGCTGAACTCATTCTTGTATTATTTGCGTTTGGCAGTCAGCAGATGGTCCAGACCTCACTGACACTCCTGTGGCTCTGCTGACAGTTGTCACGGATGACACTACTGATTCGGCCCTCTTCAGTCCTGAAAGCATCTGCATTGTCGTTGAGGATAAAATACTTTTGAATGGTCCCAAAAATCTGGCTGACTCATTTCTCCTGCTCTTTGGGTACATCTGTGCACTAGACCTACAATACCCAAAGGAAATTGAGCTTACATTCACATTTATCCAGAAGGTTGTGATGTGCCTTGTGGACAACAAACCACTGAAAGAGAGTCTACTGACGCTGAAAAAAGATTTGTTTAATGAGTGAATCACTCAGGATGGACTACTTGTTGAGCTGAGTATTGAGGAAGTTGTTTTGTGTGTGTGTGTGTGCGTGTGGGTTGTTTGTTTGTTTTTCCTAATCATTTTGGCTCTTCTACTTCAAATTTAAGGTGAATGACTGCTCATTTCGTGGACTATTCATGTTTAACGTTCTGTTGCCTGACACCTTAATGCACTACCTGATGTTTGTTCCCAGTTATGTACAGCTGTATAAACCAGTACAACTCTGGATCCTCATTTCTCCTGCTTTTTGGGTAGTTCTGTGCACTAGACCTACAATACGCAAAGACTCTCGAGCATTTATTCACATGTATCCAGAAGGTTGTGATGTGCCTTGAATACAACAAACCACTGTTAGGTCGCTTACTGATGCAGAAGAATTTGTTCAAGTAAATCACTTGGAATGGAAAACTCGTTAAGCTGAGTATTGAAGGGTTTGTTTTTGTTTGTTTTGTTTTTTTTTAAACCATTTTTACCATTTGCCTCTTCTACCTCACATTTAAGATGAATGACTATTCAGTTCATGCACTATTCATGTTTAATATTCTGTTGCCTAATACCCTGATGCACTGCCTTGATGTTTGTTCCCTATGAAGTGTGGCAGTGGAAACCAGTACTTTTTTTTAATGTATTTAAAACAAGAAAGTGAGCTGCAGTTGTCAAGGTACACTAAGTGTTAAATGCCTACCTGCACCCTGTGATTTTATTTTTAATCATTTTAACAGCAAACTGAAGAAAAGCCTTGACTCCGTTGCTCCACTCACCACCAAAAAGAGTAACATAAAACATACAACACCGTGGAGAAACGAAGAAGTCAAAAAACTCAAAAGAAATTGCAGGGCAGCAGAAAGGAGATGGAGGGAAAAGAAAAATGCAATCAACCATCAAATACTTTGCGAGCAACTTAAAGTGTACAATAATACACTAAGAAATTCAAGAAATTCATACTTCGCCAAAATAATCAGTAATAACAAAAATAATCCCAAGGTCCTCTTTTCCACCATAGATCAT
Source organism: Neolamprologus brichardi (assembly GCF_056152115.1). Taxonomy (NCBI): domain Eukaryota; kingdom Metazoa; phylum Chordata; class Actinopteri; order Cichliformes; family Cichlidae; genus Neolamprologus; species Neolamprologus brichardi. Next base: position 50,460,004 of record NC_142110.1, on the reverse strand, counting down.
TTATTTAACCCTGATTTTAACAGCTCCCAAAGAACCCCCACAAACTCACTCTGTGAGCAGTTTGCAGACCACTTCAGGGGAAAAATCAGCGCCATCAGATGTGATATTTTATTTTATTTTATAAAATAAAATTTATTTTTATTTTATAGAAAAACTTGTTTATACTCAGATTAATTAAATGATCTTAGATGTAACTGGGACTCCCAAAAGCTCTCAGTCCTGGTGCTACTGGATCTAAGCGCAGCCTTTGATACAGTAGACCACGCTATTCTTTTAAACAGACTGAAACACATGGTGGGCCTCTCTGGTGCTGTACACAACTGGTTCACTTCCTATCTCTCAGACAGAACTTTTATGGTGAGTATGGATACATGCTCCTCTAAGATCCATAAAATGACATGTGGTGTGCCCCAAGGGTCAGTTTTAGGCCCTGTACTTTTTAATTTGTATATGCTCCCTTTCGGCGGTGTCATCGGGAGGCATGGAGTGAACTTCCACAGTTACGCTGATGACACTCAGCTGTACATCTCCGTGTCTCCCAATGACACCAGACCAATGGATGCCCTTTTTAACTGTATTTTAGATACAAGATCTTGGATGGCAGAAAACTTTTTACAGCTTAACCAGGACAAAACTGAAGTTTTAATCGTCGGTCCTGAGGCTCAGAGAGAGAAACTCTTGTCTAAATTACAGGCATTTTCACTATGTCCTTCGCTACAAGTGAAAAACCTGGGTGTTATTTTTGACTCTGAGCTTGGTTTTACCCCACATATTGAACATGTAACCAAAATTGGATTTTATCATCTAAAAAATATAGCCAGAGTCCACCCTATTCTCTCTCGGGCCAACACGGAGATGCTGATGCATGCTTTTATTACCAGTCGCATTAATTACTGTAATGCCCTGCTCTCTGGTCTCTCCAAAAATAATATTTCACCTTTACGACTTTTACAAAACTCTGCAGCCCGTGTGAAGACAAAGGCGGACTCATATTACACCGGTTTTAGAATCGCTGCATTGGCTCCCCGTGTGTTTCAGGATCGATTTTAAAGTTCTTTTATTGGTTTTTAAATGTCTTAATGGTCTTGGGCCTTCTTATCTCTCAGATTTGCTTTTACCATATGAACCCTCGCGGACCCTGAGGTCCTCTGGTACTGGCCTTTTGATTGTTCCTAAAGTCAGGACACATACTCACGGAGAGGCAGCTTTTCAGTGGTATGGTCCTCGTCTGTGGAACAGCCTGCCGGAGGAGCTCAGGGCCGCAGAGAATGTACATGTTTTTAAGAACAGGCTCAAGACCCACCTTTTTAATTTAGCTTTTACCTAACGTTTATTTATTTTATGCTTATTTATTATATCCTGTTATTCTATTTACATTATTAATTTAGGTTTTACCTAATATTTATTGATATTATTCTTATTCGGGGTTTTTTTACTTCTTACGCTATTTATATTTATATTGTATCCCATTCTTATTTATTTTATCTTTTTATCCTGTATATATTCTTATTGGGTCATATCTCCAGTGTTTCCTTGGAGGGGGCTCTGCACCGGGGCTGTGATCGACCGTGGCTGCTGGGGCTCTGTCGGTCTTCTCAGCCTGGCTGGGGGGCTTCTTTGCCTCCCTCCTGCTGTGTGCCCAGCCTGGAGGCTGCGGTCTGTGACCAGCTCCCGGTGCAGACAGCTCCCCATGATAGTGTTTTCTCACCTGGCTCATGTGTGCCCAGCCCAATTTTACTCTTTAAGTGTGTGTGTGTGTGTGTGTGTGTGTGTGTGTGTGTGTGTGTGTGTGTGTGTGTGTGTGTGTGTGTGTTTGTGTGTGTTTGCGGGGGTGCATGTATCCATGATCGTTTATGTTAATGAGGGTGTGGGGAGTGAGTTGGAGGGTGGGGTGGGGTGGGCTGCTTTTAACCATGTAAAGCACTTTGTGCTACATCTTTGTATGAAAAGTGCTTTATAAATAAAGATTGATTGATTGATTGATTAATGTTCTAATAGCTGTAATTGCTGTTAATACTGAAAATGTTATTGAATTGAGATGGAGACCCTTAGAGTCTTTTTCTTTTGTTTTATTTATGAAGCACTTCGTTATGAGTGGGCTCCGTTATTTGTGCCTTTTTAAAAGCACATTGTGTTGAATAAAAAAAGTTGTTAAATTGTCAGTGTTGTCATTTTTAGGTTTTCTAACACTTTTAGCTGATTGTAATTTTAATACATTTTAAGTGTTATTTCCCACATTATAGGTTAAAAAATATCAAAAAGTTTGAGTTTATTTCCTACAGTGTATGATTTGCAATATGTAAACATTTTTGAGTGTATTTCCCACCTCAATTAAGTTGAAAAATATTGAACATTTTGAGTTTATTACTCCCTAATTATAAGTTGAGGAATGTCAAGATTTATAAGTTAACATTGAGATAATTTCAGGCAACTGCAAATGTAATTTCTATTTTAGTTCAACTTAAAACTTTTAAAAACATCACAAAAAAAAATGTGTAATCTGTTACACAACAACCTTTGAGTTCTGTGAACTTATTAGGTTTTACAGTGCACTGAATCCCACTTTTATACAAGGTTTATGCTGTCTAGGGACTGGAAATCAGCCACTGTGGCTCATGTGGATCATGTGGTTATATCTTGTTAAATTCGGTGGGCTAAATCAGACCTGAGGCAGCGCAGCTCAACTGATCACGTCATGCACACAAACTCCACTGGGACTCACAAAAGAAATGAATGTGACTTCTAGTGTTTTGTTTTTATTCCAGGCTGTACCACTAACATTGATCTTTTAAGATTAGCTTAAAACTTTCATTTTTGCTAAAGCATATAGTTAGGGCTGGATCAGGCGACCCTGAATCCTCCCTTAGTTATGCTGCAATAGCCGTATGCTGCTGGGGGATTCCCATGATGCATCGAGTGTTTCTTCCTCTATTTGTTAATTGACCTCTCTGCATTGAATCATACTTGTTATTCATCTCTGTCTCTCTTCCCAGCATGTCTTTTATCCTGTCTTTCTTCTCTCACCCCAACCGGTCGCCGCCCCTCCCTGAGCCTGGTTCTGCCGGAGGTTTCTTCCTGTTAAAAGGGAGTTTTTCCTTCCCACTGTCGCCAAGGTGCTTGCTCATAGGTCATATAATTGTTGGGTTATTCTCTGTATGTATTATTGTAGGGTCTGCCTTACAATATAAAGTGCTTTGAGGTGACTGTTGTTGTGATTTGGTGCTGTATAAATAAAATTGAATTGAACTGAAAATTGATCTTAGTGTTCCCACAACTTCTGAATCCACTCCTAACTTTTTCTGTTTAGGCAAAGTGGCCCATCTATAATGTAGGTAACAGCAAATATAGTTATTTTTTAAATTCCTTTGTTTTCCTCTGCTTGCGTTCTACATAGCAGATGTTTAAGCAGAGTACATTCATTAGAGTCAAGACTGAAAAAATATTCCCACGAATTAATATTTTTTATTACCTCTGCCAAAGTGTTTATGTTTTTGGTAGCATGAGTCATGTTGTCTGTAAACACAATAGCTTTTCACAACAGCTTGAAAAGCTTTGAATGATTTCTGGTAAAACTGTGTAGGGGTGTAGAGTGGGGTCAGGCTAACAACTAAAAGGTCTTCAAGGTCAACTTAATGATTTGTTGGTCAAAAATTGACAAAAAAGCTTTACAACTTAGAAACTATGATTCTTGCAAGTGCGGCGTGTACTACAGGTTTTAACTGTTTAAATACATTATACAGAATACAGTACAATGCTCCTGAATACATTCTTAATTTATTTTATTGTATTGTTTTTTCAGAAAACCAAATAAGTTGGTGAGCAAAAACTTTCACTTGGCATTTATTATGGCATATTAAAAAAAAAATACTAAATGAATTCTACACATGTACTATATCCATAACAATAAAATTGAAAAAAAAAATAATAATAATAAAAAAAATAATATTCAAAAAGTATATCAAAATAGGTTTCAACAAAACGAACAACAAAAGCCTGAACTTTGCAATTTTTTCACTGCACTACAAACGTCTGAAAGTGTGTTTACAAAAACCCAATGAAAACAAAATGAATTCATAAAAAATACAACACTGTTTTCTTAAATACAAATACTGCCCAGAGAGTGAACTGCCATGGTGAAGGTTTGCACTCTTGCAGTGTTGCTTGTTAAATGAAATTGGCAGGTGGAGGTTTAATGAGGTTTGCACAAAAGCTGTTTGTGGAGTTGAAAAGAGTTACTTTTTAGTGTTTCCCTTTTATTTGCATGAAGAACCTGAATCAATACTTCCATTTTTACCAGAGTATTTCTAACACAAGTGTTTGTGCTTAAGCTCAAATGTAGATTGTCTGCACTTTAATGTCAGTGTTAAGGTTAGATGACATAAGCTAAGATCAACATCCAGGCAATGGATGTGTCTCATCAGGAATCTGGATTTAGCCTGTCTGTCACCGTCGCAGCGTACTATTATGAAGCGAATTATCACCTGCACACAACGCTGGAGAGACATATCACACGTCTTTGATTAACGACACAGCCTCCACACTCGAGATGGACCGCGTCATTATCGAGCATTTTGCTTAGTGGAGACAGCTGTCTCTTTATGTCAGCGTCATAATTTTGCTGAGCTATGGATAGATAGCTCAGTGAACCTTCAGTGAACCCTCAGTGAATCACTGCCTCTCTATAACTTGGTGGCTTTTGCAACACATAAAAATACACCACTAATAGTTTTTATAATGTGATGACGTTATTCTTATAAAGCGCCTATTTCTAAAATAGCAGGAAGAGACTGAGTTTTCTTTTTTAACGTGATTACGTGTTTAACTGACCACATCCCATAAGCAAAATAACCAAATAACAAAATTAAAAAGACAGAATTACACACCAATTCAAAAAAAAAAAAATGCAGGCAATCACTGTGTAACATGTCAATCAAAAAATAGATTTCAATGATTTACAAATTTCATCAATTTTATTTTATTCACAATAGCACACAGAAAACTTGTAAAATGTTTAGAATGAGGACAAATACAGATGTAGGGGCCATCCTACATTAGAAAATCCCATGATTTTCTAATTTCCACTTTGCCCGTTTGAAATGAGCTTCGATCATGTTCATATATGACTTTTTTATGCATTTCTGAGCCCATGTAGTGATTTCAATGACCGCATCATGCCTGTTTTTTGTGTAGTGCAGTCTGAGGTCCAGACGTTCACGGGCAGACAGTATTGATTTTCAGCCTTGTCCTGTGCCCACAGAGATTTCTCCAGACACTTTTTTTTGTACCCAATTGTATTACTGACATGGTTCTAAATAACCTAATTCATTGTAAAATGTTCATTCAGCTCTTTCTTTTTAGCACCTCTTACTTTGAACATTTTGAGATGTGTTCAAAATGAGCTCATATCTTATAGTAAAATGTTAAAAATGTTCTTTGTGCTCTATTGTGAATAAACTTTATTAGACTTGCAGATTGTTTCATTTTGTTTTCTACAGCATCCAAACTTTTTATGAATTGGGGTTATAAAACTACTTGATTGTTTTTGTTGAATCACTAACTTTGTCCATTAACTCTTGCCTTTGCAGCCCTCTATAGTTGCTCACCTCAATAGAGGCTATTTTTCTACATTTTAGTCATTGGCAGGTACAGTAATAACCACTTCAGGAGTCACACTTCACTTATGTCTGCATGACTTGAAGATTGATGCGGAATCAATTCCTGCTTCAAGAGAGTGCCTTTCTTTTCTTTCTGGTCTTTTCTACCACTGTAATAGTTGAGATTTTTATTGTCTGCACCTACAGTTTCACTCAAGTAAAAAGTAAAAAAAAAGGCTGAAGTGGTTAGACTCAAGGCTGATTGTTCTCAGTTGTGATGGTGCTGCAAACAGCGCATAGATTTATTGTAAAAATGGAAACCCGTGGTTATCAAACTTTCATCATAAATACTGCATCCCAGCGTGAAGTATTTTATTAGGACAAATACCCCCTTGCCAACACAAAAAGTACAATAAAGGATTGAGCCATTGAGCTTCTTTAAACAACAAGCCTGTAATAAAACTCACTTCGATACAATAGTTCAAACATCTCCTTATTTAAGACAAAGAATTGGAAGATCTTGGTTGTATTGAACCAAATCTAAAAAACAGGGTTTAAAAAGTCTTTGTCATTCTCTGCAATGATCACATGCTTTCTTAGCTCTTTTTCTTAGTCTCTTTTATGTCTTTGCTTTCTTTTGTCATTGCACAAAAAAGGCCTCATACAATTGCGTTCTTTCACTATACTCTGAATACTGTTGTAACATTTAATCCTTCATTAAATATTGGAAACAAGGGTTCCTACTCACACATTGCCATAGCAATGAAAACAGGAATGCTGAATATCAAATGCAGTTTATCAAATCTACATTTAAAAAATAATCCTAATTAGTTTAGGAATAATGCAGGTCTAACATTGTTATAAATAAGAAATAAAAACAAGTTTCACACCTTTTCCAATTCTCCAAAGTACCCCTGGGGGTACCAACAACATCATCTGATCAAAACAGCAACCTTTAAAAAGCACTGCTGCAAACAAAAGTCCACAGATAAAGGTCATCTCCTGACATTAATTACAACCCTAAAACTCATATCTTTGCACTAAATTATATCTTAACATGCAAATTTGTCCTTGCCTAACCTTCCCCTGTCTCCGATGGAGGGAGTCACAGCTCCACTGTGTCTATGTTTTGTTAAGTAGGAGAGGAAAACCCAGAGGTTCATTTGGAAATCAGGAGGTCTACACCCACAGAGAACACGCTGTTCTGGTGATTCAGGGCACAGAAAACATTAGAAAACAAATCTTTATAGATTAATACTTAACATGCACATAGAGATCTTAGCCTTCAGCTTGACTAATGACTCGTCAAACAGTTATTAGTATGTTGCTGATAAACTGGATTCATATGACCATCTCTGACTTAGCTCAACCCTGCTATCGATGGAATTATTTATTTAAGAAGTCCTGTTGTACAGTAATAATATTCATGTTATACTGATTAACATGGTTTAAAAACATGACTTTCAGATGTAAAAGTATTCAGTACAGTACTAAAACTTCACATACCAGACATGGCAGTCATGTGCCTGGCTCCGGTCTCTCTCAGCTAAGACTCATGACTGTGTAACACATGACTAGCTCACGGCTGGATTACTGCCTCACTCAAATGCTCACACCACCCAGTGCCTGCTGACATTTGAGCTGAGCACACCGCTACGCTCACACCGAAAACATCATCATCATGTCCATGAAAGAAGCTTTGTTTGATCCTGTCTGTCTTTCTATGTGAGCTACTTTGGGGAATATTCTTTAAGTTTATAATGCTTCATTAGTGCATCGGAAATAACAAAAATATACAAAAATATCACATTTACTGCACTACAGTATGCTGCAGGTTTATCTGTTCATTGTGAACTTATCCAATGTGAAAGTATTATGGGTATCGACATGGAAATTATATTCAAATTATATTCAGTTCAAATGATTAAAAAGAATTACACTGCCTTCCAGAAATGTTGGAAATGGAAATTATGGGAAGCAGGGGAGATCTTAAAGTCTGCACATAAAACTATATTCAACTTTATATTTAACTTTAATCTTCAAGCAGGCTAGTTTACATACTAACTTTTTAAAGGATATTTGAATTTATACCTCCAGCAACATAAAAAAGTGATAATATTAATCTTTTCCCCCTTTTCTTTGATAAACGGTCCACTGGATGACAAAGAGGTGCAAATGAATTTACCACACTGAAAAGCGTTTAACTCGCCCTCCTGCCAAAGAGTCTTGTCAAAGGCACAGCAGCAGCTTTGTGTGCCTAAACGTATTATTTAATCAGAAGTAAAGATCAGACGTAAATGAAAACTGATAGGAGAAACTGATGTGCTGGTTGATGTCATGTTACATCCAATATGTGCCTGAGAACTTTTTGTAGTGCAAACCTGCTCAGCAAAAGGGAAAATCTATTCATCAGTTCAACCATTTGGCCATAACATGAAGTGCTGGGTAAAAGCTAATGGAGTGAGCAAAGTTATGAAAGGCACGAAAGCACTCACACAAAAGCTCCTCTGCAGTTCCATGCTCTGGCCTTGGACAAGAGGGTTATGCCCCAAAACTCACAAATCCCACAACCTGCGCTGAGCACCTTACAGGTTACAACGTTGCACCTGAGTGAACTACAAGACCTTTGGAACAGAGCAGTCCAAAGTGAAGATGTTTGGTCATAGTGTACATCGCAACATGCAGAAGTAGTGGAAGGCTGATGATTTGGGCTTGTTTTGTAGCCACAGGGCCTTTCCGTCATTGAGTTGACAGTGAACTCCTTTGTATACCAAAGTATTCCAGCGTCAAATGTCAAGCCATCTGCCCAACAGCGAAAGATTAATCAAAATTAGGTCATGAGACACTGCAACGTTTTCAAGCACAACAGCAAATCTACAACAAAATAGCTGAACAGCCCAGACCTCAATTTGATTAGAAATGATGTAGTGGACCTTTAATAGAGATGTGTGTAAATGAAGGTCTGCAAACCTCAATAAACAGAAACAACTATAAAAACCTCCATAATAATGTGAGAGACTAATAATGATCATCTCAATTTATTGCTCCTAAAAGTGGTTTTACAGGCTTTTGAATGACGGGTTGTGCTCAATTTTTCATTCATCTGTCCTGCATTTTGGTTTGGTGTTCAACTTTTTAACTGTAAAACTATACTGTAGAATTGAGCTAAAAAATACTAAAACCCTACAGTTTTCACAGTATTTGAGCAATCCCATATGCATATGCATACACACAATCACCATCCTTTGTTAATGCTTAGACTTTTCTTATAGTAGTAATGAACAGTTTATATTGGCGTGTTTGCAATTTTTAAATTGACCAGAGCATTTAAACTGTAAAGGGCATTATCCTCTCTACTAAACACAGATGTTATGCTTAACATAAGTCACTATACCTGTAGAAGCAATTCATCTGAAAAGGAAATATCGTCAAATGAATATAAACAATAAAGCAAGATGTGCTGGAGACTTTTACAGGTTTTTTATTTTGTTACTTTTAGATGCATTATATTGCCAAAAGTATTCATTCACCCATTTAAATCATTGAATTTCAGGTGTTTCAGTCACCGTGGTTACAGGTGATCAAGCAGTTATGCATGCAGACTGCTTCTAGAAACATTTGTGAAAGAATGGATTGCTCTCAGGAGCTAAGTGAAGTCCAGTCGTGAAATTTCCTTGCTACATATTCCACAGTCATTCCACCCATGTGAATTGGAACAACAGCAAATCAGCCACAGAGAGGTAGGCTAGGTAAAAGAACGGGGATTTTGGTGTTGGGCTGTTTTTTAAAAGTTAGGCTCGGCCCTTTAGTTTCAGTGAAAGGAACTGCTAACGCCATGTCAATACATTTTGGACAATTTCATGCTCCCAGCTTTGTTCCTCTTCCAACATGACTGTACACCAGTGCGCATAATGTTAGCTTATAACGAGCGTTTGCTATTGTTGTTTAGCAGCTCGCTGTCAGCTGTCCGGAGATGGGAGGGTAAATCTAATCTGCTGACGGCTAGCAATTATGACATTATCAGTAAAAAAAAAAATAGCATGTGCATGCATGGTTCTGTTTGTCACAGCCCTGACTTCAGTTCAGGAGATGAGGCTTGAGGTAAGAAGAAAGAGGATTTTAAAATTGAAAGTCACTTATGGATGTATTGTTTATGTGGTTGGTTTCTAGCAATATACATGAAGCATACAGTGATGGAATTAAAGATGACAGTGCAATATGATGGTAAACCACATGTATTTTTAGTGAATTAATTCCAGAGTATGCATTACTTAATTGAAAGACAAAATTACACACAAATCAATGTATATTTATGGGTACAACATTCTTGTTTTCTATTAAATAACCTAAAAAAATTACTTTCTGTGTCATAAAGAGTGGAAAAAGGCCCAAACTCATAACATGGTTGAAGGACATTTATACCCATCTCTTCTTTACTTTTTAAAATTTTCATTCATTAGTTGATAAATGAAAATTATTTATCTATACCATTATATTGGCTAATATCATCAGCCAGCTGTTATATCAGTTGTGCTCTTATATTTGTGCTTTATCCTAGCCTGACCTAACTTTTATTGTTACAGACAAGCTTATCAAGAAAAGCATATATGTATATATCTCAAATTATCAAACATTTCCCAGGTGAACTCTTGTTTGCACTCACAAATAAAATAAAAAAGACATAGCTTCCACCCACAGTTTAACACGCCGACAAACAGACATAGTTCACTGAAACTTTCACACTCCCTCTATATGTGCATCTCCGCCCACTCAGTCACAGTAGGAGAAGTTTTGGAGGCTTCCTTCCATAAAGCGTTACTGTGAGTTGCTCAGATGCAGAATGAACATAAAATTACTGCCTAACTAAAGTCCAAATCCATCAAAAGGAAACAATCACCAGCGTAACTGGCATAAAGAAGTCTAAACAAAACACAAAAGCTGTGAGTATTGAAGCAAGAACCAAACAGTGTTTGTGTTACATACCTGTGAGGAGAGCATGGTAGTGTAAGCCTCTTTCCTTGTCTTTATGTGAACATACATCAAACAGGTAGGCCTTAATGGGTCCATCGATGAAGTCTGCAGCAAAGTCAAACAGCACGACTCCAAACATCACCACCACGATGGCCCATATGCTCTTCAGCGACCTATCTCTGACGAGTGCTGGAAAACAACAGTACACATCAGCACTCAGCACGTACCACAGAGAAAGATTAAAATAATAATACACTGACTACATCAGTACACTAAGGAGCCTTATCTGTCACATTCACAAGTTTAATTAGGTTTGATACACATCGCACGTCAGAAGGCACTTAAAATAACAATACAATAATTAAAAAAAGAAAACCTATTATAACTGACGCCATAGCAATTATATTTTAAAACCTGAATGCTTGAACACTAAGCTGCTCTTTTAGAGATATGAAAGATGTCAACTCACACCACAAGAGAACGTGTAATTAGAAGTTATTAAAGACAATTTTACGATTTCATTAAGAGATACAAGTGAATACTGAAAGACAGGTTTATCATTATATTAAAACTACAGGTGAAGGAAGGATTTTTAACTTGTCACTTCTTTAAAAAAAAAAAGTCTGAAGTGGCAAAAAAAAAGTAAAAAAAACAATTTAACTCCAAAAGAGCAACTCTGGGAGGTGCAGGACAGCGTTAGGTTTTTCATCTTTAAGAAGAGGGCAGCTAGAAAACATTATGTCACATGACCGCTTTGGCATTTACTACGGCCCCAGGGAACATGGAGAGATAATCAGCTTATCCAGCCTACGTCAGGAGACATACTTTATAGTTCATAAGAGCGCTATAAGAAAGCCAGGAGCATTTATCTTTAATTTCTTGGCTGTTTATTTGTCTATTTTTGTAATTTTTGCCTGAAAACACGCACAAAAAATCCTCTAACAGCTTCAGGCTAAACTGAACCACCTTGAACACTTTGGATGATATTGAAGAAAAATAATTCTCTTTGTGTGTATATCACAACAGAGTGGTTTTTGTATTTTTGCACCATCAAAATTATAAATGAAGAGGTAAAAAACCCAACAAACTCATAGCAGTGACTTGTGATTGTTTGAGTGATATGTTTTTATTGATTAGCATTCAAATATCTCAGTGAAGACAGAACAAAGATCTACCACAAAGCAAGAAAGCATGAGACAAGGCTAATCAAAAGGTATTGGCTGAAGCATTTGCTTATTACGCCAACCCTTTTAACAAAAGATCTTTTAGCATGCAGCTCCTGTACACAGGGCTCGAAGCAAATAATAAAACAAAGCAAAAACAAAACAAACAAACAAACAAACAAACAAAAAACAAAAAAACAAAAAACTTTCCACCTTAGTAAGTAACTACATCAAAGCAAAAGAATCAAGAGGTTTTTTTGTTTTTTGTTTTTGTTTTTTCTGCTCTTTTCATTCTTGATATATATATTTTTCTAATACTCTATTTTTAAACATATTTTTAAACAAGGAAAATGAACTATACCTTTTTAAATCACTGTCATAACTATTCCACAGGTTAACTCCTCTAACAGAAACACATCTCTGCTTTATATTTGTCCTTATCTTGTTTTTTTTAAAGAAATCTGTTCCCCTTAAGTCATATTGACTCTCTCTGACTTTGAACAGCTTCTGAGTACTGGGGCAAAGCAAGTTATTTTGTGCTTTATACATTATCTGTGCCATTTTATATTCAACTAAATCATAAAATTTCAGGGTATTCAGATTAATAAACAAAATTTTAGTTGGTTCTATATAGTTTGATTGGTTTATAATTCTTATAGCTCTTTTTTGCAACTTGAAAATAGGAAGAGTGTTCGTTTTATATGCATTACCCCATATCTCCAGACAGTAAGTCATATATGGAAGCAACAGAGTACAATAGAGTGTGTATAATGATTTTTTGTTCAGGACATGCTTTGTTTTATAGAGAATAGCAATGGTTTTTGACATTTTTGTTTTCACATGGTTTATATGAGACTTCCAACTCAGCTTATCATCAATTATCACTCCAAGAAATTTATTTTCGTACACTCTTTCAATTTCAATTCCATTAACCCTGATTTTAGATACATTTTTCATTTGTCTAGTGCCAAAAATAATCAATTTTGTTTTTTTTATATTTAATGATAACTTATTTACATCAAACCAGTTTTTTAATATATTTAACTCCTTTTCCGCTGTAGTCAGAAGCTGTTCTAGGTTTTTACCTGAGCAATACAGAGTGGCATCATCAGCAAACAATACACATTTTAACAGTTTGGAAATGCTACATATGTCATTTATGTATAATATAAATAATTTAGGGCCCAGCACAGAGCCCTGAGGAACACCACAAGTTACCTTCAACTGCTTAGATTTTACATTATTGAATTCGACATATTGATATCTGTCATCCAGGTAACTTTTCATCCACTTGTATGCTAACCCTCTTATGCCATATCTCTCTAGTTTATTCATTAATATAGAATGATCAATTGTATCAAACGCCTTTTTTAAGTCTATAAAAACACCAACAGTATATTCCTTATTATCTATAGCATTAGATATCCCTTCTACAAGTTCCATCACTGCCATCGAAGTGGACCTTTTCACTCTAAAGCCATATTGGTTATCACTTAGGAGATTATGCTTCTCAATATATTTATCAAGTCTATTAACAAATAACTTTTCTAAAATTTTTGAGAACTGTGGGAGCAGTGATATTGGCCTATAATTGGTAAACTGACTTCTCTCTCCGTTTTTATGGATTGGAATAACTTTTGCTATTTTCATTTGTGAGGGAAATACACCAGTTTGAAAGGACAGATTACAAATGTATGCGAAAGGTTGCACTATATATTCTATAATACTTTTAACTAATATCATGTCAATACCAAAACAGTCAGTGGACTTTTTATTTTTAAATGTCTTCACAATGTTAATTATTTCTCTATGAGTTACAGCACCAATAAACATGGAGGACACATTCTGAGTAATATGTTTATTTAGGTCGTTATTATTTCTTGACTCTGGAATTTCTTTTGCTAAATTAAAGCCAACATTTACAAAGAAATCATTAAATTCATTTGCAATGTCTTTAGTTTTATCAAGCACAATATCTTTATCTTTTTTAAAATAATCTGGATAATTCTTATTTTTTGAGCCCTTTTTGGGGCTTTATGATATTCAGCACGATATAAAAACTCTCAACATCTGCTGAAGTTTGATTGAAAAGGAAATTAACCACAACAATACTGCATCTAGTTTAACTGTGTTTTGACCGCTGGCAAAGAAAGCACGAGAGTGAAAAAGGTTCAAACTACACACAATTAAGACTCTTAACGAATGTTACTGTTGAGCTGATTGCTGCATTTTAAGTGTACAGCTTACAAATTGCAAATTAAACTGCCCATACACACATTATTCCTCACAAAGCAAACCTCTGAATCTGAGTTTGTCACATTTTTGCAGAGTGTTGCTTTCATGATTTTTCAATCAAAAACAATGATTTGGGTTAAGTGGATGATGTGCTTCAAATCAGAGTGACTTAAATTATGGCCAAATGTGTATTTAATCTCCGAATGATTCCACAGGATGCTGAACTATCACACACACGCTGTCACTGCCAGCAGTGAATCAGTTAGCGTTTCTGTTTTTTAAGAGAAGGCTTTTTACCCATCCTAATATTGCTTTTTATGGTAACAGATTCTTCTGTGTGCAGACGCTCTTGTGATGCTGTTTGGAGTCTAATGGATTCAAATGGAGCATCTCTGGGTCCTACTTTTTCCTTTCATGATGAATGTATCATTTTATCCCCCAAAATCTGCGCACAAGTAGAAATTTGGATTCAGAGTCTTTAAAAGTCTTGCAAAGAGGTTGAAACTTGCCCTTAACCTTGTCCTGCAGGTAAAAGAAGACAGCAAAACCTAAATCAGTTCAGTTTATATTTATTTATATCAAACCAATTCCTCCAACAATCACCTCAATGTGTTTTATATAAGGTATGTAACGTAAAGAATCTACAATATTCGAAAGAAACCCCAATGATCACAGGAGCATTTGGTGACAATGGGAAAGAAAAACTCCCTTTTAACAGGAAGCTCACACCAGGCTCAGTGAGGGGCAACCATCTGCCCTGACTGGTTGGGCGTGAGGGGAAAGAGACATTCATTTATTGTGGAAGAGAGCCATAGATTAATAATGGCTAATGATTAGATGCAGAGTGGTGTATAAACACAGAGAGTGAAACAAGGTGAATGAAGAAAAAAATGCTAAGTGCATCACAGGAAGCCCCTCCCAGCAGTCTAAGCTTACTGCAGTGTAACTAAGAGAGTGCTTAGGGTCACCTGATTCAGCCCTAGCTTTATCAAAAAGGAAAGCTTTAAGCCTATTCTTCAAAGTAGAGAGGGTGCCTGTTTCCCGAATCCAAACTGGGAGCCACAGGAGTGGAGCCTGATAGTAAATCTTTGGAATACTTTTAAATCAAAGCTAGCGTGGCCTCAAAGCATTTTCTGACATAACAAGATTACAGATAGCACACTACCTCCACTCTTGTTCTGTCTGAATTCCTCACCCTCAAGTTTTCTTCACTGATCCCTCACCTGAGATGACAGCATCTCCATTAAGGAACAGGGTGATTCCCACAAGCATGAGGATGCCCAGTGCCAGGATGTAAGGCCTCCGCCGGCCCCACGGCGAGCGGCAATAGTCGCTGGCTGAACCGATGATGGGCTGGAGCAGGAAGCCCAGGATGGGGCTGATCAACCACACCAAGCTGTACAGACTCTGGGGCAGGCCCACACTCAGGAGCACCGGCGTGACAAAAGCTGCCTCCACGGCATAGCAGAATTCCCTTCCAAACATGACCAGGCCGTGGAGAATAAGGCGCCCCCGAGAGCGCCTGTGAGGCTCCACAGCTCCAAAGACAGAGTCTTCCACACTGTCTACGTAGTCCACATTGCTGCCATTGCAGTCTGTTGAGTACTGGTGCAGAGAAGTGCTGATGTGTTTGCCAGGCTCAGAGATCCGACAGGGTTGGGGTCTCACAGACTGATCTTCTGATAACAGAGTCATAATTGAAAATGAGGGGGGTAAAGGACAGAAGGAGAAAAAGAGAACAGGAAGGGAGTAAAGAGGAGATTTAGATGAAGAGAGGCAAAGAGGTAGCTTTGGGTAGTCTCTCTCCGTCAGGGATGGATGAAATGCCAAAACTGGCGCTTGGCTTGAGTTAATCCTCTTCACTACTGCATAGCTGAGCAAAGAGTTCAAGCGCTACGCAGCTTTATTTTGCATGTGAAGGTCTGAGCAAGACTCGGCGAGGAGGAGAGAAAGACAAGGGAGGAGGAAAAAGAAGGGAGTGTTTTAAAGAGATTACAGAATGGCTTTTCCTATTCTGTCTAGTAAAGGCCTCGGGCAGTTCACGGGGTTGAGTGTGATTTGTCAATGGGTGGCACTACTGGCCACTAATGACTGGCCAGTAGTGTTTACTTTAAAACAAGTAAAGATTACTGAATTCACAAAGCTAAATTCATGTTTTTCTATCTAAACATGAGCCAGCACACTAGTGTGCTGTACAACTGACACAACAGCTAAAACAATATTTATCTGTTTAGGAGTGCAAGTAAATATTTGTAATGTGTGTGCTTTACTGTTTTTTATCAGCATATTTGTAAAACAATTAATTTGAACATTTGTGGATAACAACAGTAATTATATTTTGGCATTAAAAATAATGAATTTGAATAAACAGCTTGTGCATGATTCTGGTCATTCGAAATACTGTTAAAAATTAAATATTGTTAATTTATGGCAGCTATGATGTAAACCTAATTGTTGCAAATCTAATTTAGGGGGTTAGTTTAATTGATTGATTTTTTATGCAACTCAAATCTGAATAAATGTCATTTTGTGCAGGTATTCAGTTTTTGGTTGGAGGCAGGGTAAGGAGAGGGGTGGTAATTGTACATTTAAGCAGCCTTCCTTTGTAACATTACCAGTTAACTCTTGCATTTTGGTTATATTTCATGCCTCCACAGTATTATTGCCTCATGTGTATGCCAAATTTTGAGCTACAGATCAATTTAGAATAAATAAACAAAATGTATGACTTGACATCAATAAATGTCAAGTCATGGGGGTGGTTTTGAAACACTTGGAGAAAAAAGCCTATTATGATATCATGTGCTGTTTTACTTAAGACATAGCAGCCATGATAAATAGATTTGATTTCTTAAATCTTCAATTAGGATTTTTTGTATAACCATTACAATCATTAAATACTGTCCTCACTACTATATCATAAAAAAAAAATCCCTATAACTGCAATCCATAATTATCAATATTAATTTAGCACTAATGGCAGCTCAGGTGCTTTTGTATTATTTTGACCCCCTCCCCAAACCTCTTGATTTTGTTTTAATGTCAGTTTAATCATAGTTAGGTCAGAATAAGTTAATTCTCTTTTTTGTTAGTTTATTTTGTTACAATATTGTTACATTTTTCATCACCCCTGTTGCTTTCATATCTACTATTTTAAGGAACATCTCCCTTTTTCTTTACCATTTAGTTTCAGTTCCATCCCTGCTTTAATTTAAGGTTATATAAATCACTTCTTGTGTAAACATTATAAATAACAATTGGGAATTTTACTTTGTTGTGTGGATCCACTGTCTCTCTTACTGTCACCATCTCATCATGTGCTTATTGGAGCCAAGTTTTTATTGGTGTTGTAGTAAAGAAGAAAAAAGGCTGATTGTCAAGCTCTTCAAGTGTGGATGACGACATTAGATACAGCAGTAGAGTGTCTTAGAATGCTGTGACCTCTAAATACTTGGCAGTTACAGTTACCTGAGGCTGCTACCGCGAAAGGGCAGTCTCAAAGTTAAGTGTCTTTCTCAAAATTAGTATCTTGTGTGTATCATCAGAGGATATGAACCAGGAGACACGCAGTCTGCATGCAAGTAACACACAAACCATCCTTTGTTCGTACTTCAACCATTCAGACCTCATCCTGAAAGTATATTTTCTAGCAGTTGTCCCCAGTATTTATAGAAACTCCTGAGCATATTTAAAGATCAGCGCACTCAAACTACACTGATTCTTTGTTTTTGATGATGTTCAGTTTGTCACTGGTTCATTAGTTTTAAGTCCCCATCTCTATAATAAGGCCACAGGATTAATCTTTTAGGACAAATCAGTGCTAAGCAGCGTGACAGGACACCCTGGAGTCCCTTATCTCATAGCTGAACTTCTCTTGCAACATATTATATCATCAAGATTAAGTGGTTTCCAAACATCTTGAGTGATTAAAAAAAAAAAAAAAAACAGCATAGCATTTGATTAACTAAACCGCTTGATTCAGATTTCTGTGAATTATTAGAATTTCCACGAAAAAGTCTTTCATGTGGTCTTAATCAAATCGCCATGACATCAAAACAGGCTCAGGAGAATTTACTTTGACCGCCTGTTTCTTTAATAGTCACCACTCTTTTAACCTAAAAACAAACAAATAAATAAAAGGCAGTTTGGAAGCGCTGAACTCATATTGGTAGTCTTTAAAAGATTCATATAAAGGGCAAGTGCCAGTTAAAATACGCGTCACGGGACAATGCTTTGAGCTAACATGCTGACATTTATGTTTACCCAAGGATGCCATGTTAAGAGAACATTGTTTTTTCTCTAATTTACCCTCTAGACATAATAAAACATGGTTTAATTGTTGAGGTTGGAACAATTAACCCAGTGCAAAAAGACTATCAGTCCTATGGAAGTATATGGGAAAACAGCTTTCTGTCATGACCTCCACAAACATGACCTCCACAAACACAAAAACCCAACAGGAAACTGTTGGGTTTTTGGTCTCAATCCATCTTTTTGGGACTGCACGTTCTTTGACTAATGAGTTATCGATCGCAAGTCATTAACCAATAAGTATGCAGTTTCAAAGACAGACCAATCCTTTCTCATCAAAAGAAGAAGGGTTGAAAGGCTTTAAACCAGGACTTCAGAAACTAGCAGCTGATGCCATGGTCTTCTTTCATGCTTTTGGGTCTAAAAATTTACCCGAACAACAGTACAGGGAGTGATTTAAAAAAAAAAAAATCTGCCTAAACTTGATTAGGGCTAAGTCTGTGTTTCATTTTGGTCAGCAGATGAGTGATGACACAGGCAGAGAACTATGCACTGCTTCATCTCAGCTACTTCATATGGATGGACTGGATCTCTTGACTGTGTTTGTGGTTTTGTGCTCTTTGGAGCACTTTTCCTGATGTGTGATTAATTTTACAAAGAGAGAAATATATCCTAGAGAGAAATTTTAAACTGTTTTAAACATTAACGTACCGTCTCATAGTTGCCTCTTTAAACTACCGAGAGATCTTCGAGAAATGAAAGGATTATCACTGTGCTGCACACTGACATTCTCATTGTTTAATAAAGGCATAATTCAAGGCACCCGTCTATCTATCCTTCAGATCATTTGTCACGGTGCCAGGAAGCATCAAAAATATATCAAACACATCTGGAACTTCTTAGTGATGTTGTAGAGTTTGAATAAATCCCAAGCTTTTGATTTCAATCATGAATAATAATTTTTAGATTGTTTTAGTTTGACTTTAGGGTAAAAATTGGCCGTGATCAAGAGTCACTTTAATAGGCTCCAGCACAATGCAACCTACTGTTTATATGCACTGTGTGACAGAATATTAATAAACATGGATCACGAAAAAAACAAAGCTTCAGGCAAATGTGTTATCCAAACTGAGGATAAGATATAATTCATCATTAATTTTCCATTAATTGGATTGGCAGTGAGCCTACAGGAAGTCACCTGAAAGGCTGGATTAAGGGTGTGATTAATGACCTGGCTGTGATGGCTTAATTACAGTCGTCACACGCTTGCCTGCATACACTCACATGGTGAACCATGGCCTGAAATGTACAAACTCTTTGCCGGCTGTGAATCCTGCGGTAGTGTGTTGGCCAGAATTGTGTTATATTCCCTCTCCTGTGTCTAAGAATACCTAACAATGTCATCTTGTTAAGTTTATTCACCTTAAAAGAGGTCAGGGCCAAAGCTTCAGCTGCATGTGGTTATTTGGTGCTATTTTGTAAAGTAAAAGTGTAGATAGGCTATAACTGAAGCACTGCCAGTGTCATTCAGTAACATTTTGTTCAGACACTTCAGGAAGACAGATGTAGGAGTAAATTTCTGTAATCTGTGACCTTTAAGTACGACTGTGCCCTTTAACAAGGACCATCTTTCCTCTTGGGGGCGGGGGGGGGGGGGGGGGGGGGGGGGGGGGGGGGTTCTGGTGGCTAAAAATGGCATTATGTATGAGAGGTAGGTACAAATATGCTGTTGTTTCTGCCTACATGCTTTCTGTCTGAAATATAGCTGCTCTTTTTTTCCCTTGATTTTGGAAAATACTCCTTGATGTGCTATAATCAGACAGAAATAAAATGAATGGATGAAACAACCTTAGATGTATGGATAAGAGACACTTATAATAATGTTTAAGATAATAAATCTCTTTAGCCCCATCACCAATTTCTCAAAGATTCTTTAATTTAACTTTCACCTAATCAACAGTGTAAATTACAGAGTAAGAGGTACTTTTATAGTGATGAGTCAGTAAATACTGACAGCGGTGAATCTATAAGAATAGTCTTTCTTGGAATCTAATGCATCTATGTGACCTTTATTTAAAAAGCCATGCTCGACAGCCTTTGATAAATGGAGACAGGCTTTAAGGCTTTAAGACTTCAGAACCTCCACTGGACAAATGATGCACTCAGTGAACTGGTTTGCTTTAAATGACTGCTGAAAACTAATTATGTCAGCATCTACTCAATCCTTTGTTTTACTCTTTTTGGTAATATTTTCCATACGATGTATCTATAAAAGTCTATATGTTTGACTACTGGAACACGTGCACTTATATATAATGTGTGGTTTCAAACTCTGAAGCACTTTGTACCTCCGTGTTTTAAAAAAGTGCTATACAAATAAAGCTATTGTTAATGCAAAGGCTCCTCAAAGCACATGCTATGATGGACGACTCGTACAATAAACCATGAAATCACAAGGGGCTTGTGGTTGACTACAGCAGTACTTTCAGTTAATCAAGTGATGGTACATGTGATCCCTTGGGGTAAAGGTGGGAGCAGTCAGACGTAGGAAGTGAGAAGAAAAAGGTCATTTTCATTTTCTAACGAATGCTGCTCCCGGCAGCTCCCTTACCCGCACACAAAGGGTCCTCATGGCAAGCAGCTCCACATGTTTGATTTGACAGATTTTTATTTTTTATTTTTTACACCAGATGCCCTTCTTGAGACAATGCCAAAGGGACTGGTTTCCCTTTGTGTGATCAAACTGGGGAGCTTTTGTTATTTTAGGTGAACATGTAAACCACTACACTGTAGAATCCACTTTCTTTGAGACTGCTCTATATTGTGCATATGATATCACTTTATAGATTAGTTTGTGTTTGTCATGTTCATATTTAGAACAGACAACCAATATATCCTAATATTCAGCTTTATGAATGCTGAAGTGATACTTAATAAAAAAAGATTTAAAAAAAAAAAGATCTAGCCTATTAGAAAAAGAGACAGATCCACAAAATAAAGCATCAAGACTTCTAAAGCGTCTGAAGTCTGAGGAACAGCTCAAAATGTTGCAAGGCAATTAAAATCCTTATTAGAGACTTATTTTTCCTCTTCTTTAACTTTGAAATCCCAAGTCTAAAGTTACCTTGCTAAACCCCATTCCTGCTTTATAGTAGAGACATCTGATGTAAACACTATGGAGTCTGTGTGGGCATTAAAAGAACTGTAAGAGACATTCTAAATACAAAGCAGTTTTCACATTATAGTTGTGGAACTGCAGATGCATAAACGTCACAGTAATTTTGAGCTTTTAATGGTAAATGGTAAATGGCCTGTATTTGTATAGCACTTTACTAGTTCCTAAGGACCCCAAAGCACTTTACACATCCAGTCATGCACCCATTCACACACACATTCACAATGATTTCTTTGAACTGTTCTTTTCCCAGAGTGGAAGGATTGTACAGCATACATCTTTAATAGCTTTAAAAACAAGAATTAGATGTACAAGTTTGAATTTATTTTGGATTTTCTCCAATCCACGCAGGGTCAAAAGAGAGTTGAAGGTGGGGCTTTGGGAAGGTCATTTCAGAAGTTTAATGTTAGCCTTTTTTATCTATTCCAAAATACACTTTGATGTGTGTGCCTTACTGGAGAACCCAGTTGTATCCAAGTTTTAACTATTAGGCTGTTGATATCAGGTGAAGCTAAAATTGGAGGTGGTTTTCCTTCATTGCTCCATCCAAATTGTGCAATGTACCAGTACTACTGGCAGCAAAACAGTCCCAGAGCATGATGCTACCACCACCATGCTTACAGTTGGTACAGTGTTCTTAGGTCTCACTTTTCTTCTTCTAAACATATCTCTTGTCATTGTGACCAGTTAGCTCAATCTTTGTCTCGTCTGACCAAAAAACTTTTCCTCAGAAGGCATTTGGCTAATCCATATGCTGAAAATTTTAATCAAGTTTGACGGTGTTGACTTCAGAGCAGGAGCTTTGTTCTTGGTCAGCACCCTCTCGGTCCATGGTGATGTAAAACTTGCTTCACTGTGGACAATGATGCTGGTTCTCCAGCAGTTTCATGGCAGGGTTGGTGCTTCCTGGGTTGTTCCTGTGCATGCTAAACAATTTCCTTCCATCTGAGGGTGATAGTTTATATACATCAGTGACATAACTGAATAACTTGTATTTATGTACAATTGTTTGCACTGATGGCCTGCAGTTATGTAGAAATGGCTCCATTAAGCTTTTGGACCTGCCAAAGCCACGACATCAAGCCTACTGAAAATTTGTGGATTAAATTTTTGACATGTAAACAACTGTACTTACAACTGTACTTGGAACAGCTACAGCTCAAGCAAAGCATCCTCATGAAGCCTCCTCATAGCAGATCACTTGTTTTTCTCTGTACACTATAACAGCTATAGTTAGAAAATCACAGTATTATTTTTGAAGCCATTCTCGCTTTACATTATTCCTTAAAACTTCTGACAGTCGTTCACATGTGTTTAAAGGTAATCCCATGATGCAAGCTCACATTCAGTTGCCCTGTATTTGACCTGACATGATGAGAGTCAGATGTTTCAAGTCATAACGCAGACATTCCTCACATTCTTACATGTCTCAAGGTCTTACACTGCAGCACAATGTGTAATAGTAAATGCAGAAACAAGTAAAAAGTGACCAGGTAAACAAAGCTGGCAACTCTGCTATTGCTAGATGGAGGGAAACACTCAGTTGTAAAGAGTCAAAGATTATGTTAGCTTTACTGGGAAGTAGTGGGAATGTTGCCAGTCTGTGAAAGCCCACTGCGACCAAAGGTTTCTTAGTGTAGTGCTACATACTGAGGATATATAGATACTGTATACGTGGCTCAGGGAGGACTCCTAATTAGGGCATACTACAATCAGTTTCCACTATTTTTCCAGGAGAAAGTACCTCATTATCATTTTTAAAACCTTTTTTTTAAATTTGATTTTGAATGCCACAAATTCCAGGTCATCATTATCTTAGAGGTAAACATTTCAGCTCCCTGACTACGAATAAAAAAAAAAAATGTCTGTCATTAAGGAGCAAATGAGAAAACCTTGATTTCTGAAGGACTGACCTTAAATCTTTGCACACTTCTGCTCTCTCTCACTCAAATGACATTTGTCCTTGTTTACATGTATTCCCAACGCAGCCAATTATTTTAAATATACGGTGAGTCATTAAAGCTTTGCTAGTTTTGCAGACATTAAAGCACAGGGGGGAGACTGATTTACTTCAGGAGCAAAATCATTCAAACCTTTAGCGGCACCAGTGGGCTGCAGTGAAGCGATGCAAATATGCAGCAAGATGACTGAATAACTTGTGATGTACAAAATGTTACAGATGAGAAAAGAAATGGAAGCTCCTAAAGAATGCAATATCTCCTGTGAGGATTTCCTTACCCTCCTGTATGTGTATTTTAAAATTTTCAGCTTCTTAGGAAATACTTTAGGGAGCCATCTGTAATAAGACTGTAATATACGCACACCTACATTATTTTTCTTTTAAGTTTTAGACTGTTGTGAAACTATGTTTATGTTTCATTTATGTTTTCAATCCTCTGGAAACCCGTTAGCACTTTTAATATGCGCGACTAACAACAGCTATGAGGGATTGCAAGTATTTATGAATACGTAGGGAGGGAAGTATCTCATTTGCACATCTTTTCTTTGCTTCACCAGCTTCTCTGCTGAGCAGATTGGGGCTCTAAAATTTAAATTTAAAGGTCTGTATTTATTAGTAGTGGGCTTTAAATAAATATTTAATAATATTTCTGAGATGTTACTGACTGTCTCGAGGCATACTAAACATAACTATGGTAATTTCTCATGTTCTTCCAAATCATTTGTATTTAGGTAATGGAGTTTACTTGTTCTCTTCACATAACTACAAGGTTAGTCAATCAATCATACATACATGCATGTATCTATGTAACTCTTATCCAACATAGGGTCACAGAGGGGGTTGGGCCAGCTGGCATGGACACATTGGTATTTAAATGATGCTCAGTTGCTTCAGGGGTCCAACGTGTGTCAAGAAAATATTCCCCACACCATTACACCACCACAATGATGAACCATTGATACAAAGCAGAATTGATTTTTACATAAATTTCTGACCATTTCCTGCAATTCGAGACTCATTGGAGCACACAATGCGTTATCATCCTTTCACTGTCAAATTGCAGCCTTTTTCCTGTTCTTATCTAACAGGAACAGCACCCGGTGTGGTCTTCTGCTGCTGTAGCCCATCAGTTTCAAGATCTGAGGTGTTGTGAATTTACAAATGCTCAGCATACATTGACTGCAATGAATGGTTATTCTAATCGGGTCTCTGGCATCAACCAAACATTTTCACCCAAATAACTGCCACTCAGGGGATATTTTCTCTTTTTAGGACCATTACCTTTGAACTTTAGAGAGGGATGAGCAGGCAACCAGCCTGCCGGGTCAGCCGTTTCTGAAATGCCAACATCTGTGCCCTGTTTAAAATCACTTAAATCAGCTTCCGTCTCCATTCTGATGCTCAGTTTGAACTTCAGCAGGTGACTGGCTAATTGGATTAGGATTAACAAGCAGCTGAACATGTATACCCAATGAGCTACTGAGTAATTTATTTAGTCAATCTGAATCATCTTCAGAGCCTCCTAACTTGAGCTTGCAGAGTTGCATTAGTAGCTTGCAACAAAGATATTGGTAAGTGACTTAAACTTCACTTACACAAAAAAGGACCAAGTTGCCTCGTGTCAACATAATCAATGCAGTAGTTTTACTTTCACTTTGTAGGCGTAACGTTTCCTGTCTCTGAAATGTGCAGTTAGTGCAACACGAAAGTCGGATCTACTGAATGTTAGACACAGGTCTCCATGTGGTTTTGAAAAGTTAAGCCCATGAAGTCCCTCAGAACTTCATTCTTTCAATTAGCCAGCAGGGGGCAGCTCCTCTGGATATAAACAAGCCTAATGCTAATTGAAAACTTCAGTAAACAGTTTACCGATGAATCACAAACACTGGTTTCTGATCTCATTTAATACAGCTTGACATTCATTGTGTAAATTATGGCCTTCTTTAGAATAAAAAAAAAAACGAAGGGTGAGCTTTGAAACCCCAAGCCAAAGTCTTGAAAAGATGACTTTAGTGGGTGACATCATGTCTGGCTACAACAATTTTTTCTAAACAATCGTGTGTCAGAATTAGTGCAAACAAATCAGAAGCTGTTGCGGGAGAGCAAAACAACAACAAAGTCTAATTAATGTAATGTTATTGGTACTGCTGAGCTTTCAGGAGATATCCAATCCTCTTTTGCTATGTATGACCATTGCTCATCCTGAGCTGGATAATTTAGCAGATATCAGTAGTTTATGATTAATAGAGTAGTTGTGCTTTGCAAAAAAAAAAATTCACTCACATATTCTGAGGACGTCTAGCTTATGAAAAGAAAATAACTTTCTTAGTTTCTCTTTTGATTTGTTCACAGTTATGTTCGACACAATCTGAATGGCAGATCTTACTGTTAGTCACTCAAATGTGCTCTGCATGTAGCTTTGCTTTATCCAAATCAGTTGTTTATTTCCAGTATGTCAATCACATGGTTAATTACTTCAAATCTTAAAAGGTGGTGCCACTGTGTGACTTTCAAACATTTATAACTTGACTGTTTTGATTGTTTGTTTACAGCTTTGGCTTCACAGCATTGCACTCTATGACTCCTGCTGACAGCATCTGGTTTATCTGTGGGGATGTGAAGCCGTACTCCTGTAGGACCTCAGCCGTGTGTTCTCCAGTAACGGGGTCGGAGGTGAGGCAAGGCTCAGCAGGAGTGCGAGACAGAACCGGAGCTGGTCGGGGGCTTTCTTCCCCACTGGAGTCCTTCATGAAAGAGCCTCTTTCCCGGTTATGTGGGTGTGAGCTCACCTGGTCAAAAGACAACACAGGTGTAACACAGGCATCAGTCCCATCAAAAATCTCTGACCACTCCGCCTGGCTCTTTGAGGCAAAACGCTCTGTGAAGATTCGTCTGAGCTCTGGCCAATCATCAAAGCTCATCTGAGAAGGCAACTCTCCAGCATCCAACTCTAAACCTAGAAAGAAAAAAAAAAAACTTTTTATGACCCAAAAGTAATATCAAGTTAAATAAACTTCCGTATAACAAGCTGGTGCAGAAGCAGCCAACACTTTCATCTCAATATGGGTTGCTGATCTTGCTGAAGGTCCAAGTTGGCCACATGATGTAATCATTTTAACCACTCGTTACTGCTCTACTAAATAATGAATAATGACTCCATGTGCAGGATTTAAGCACTGACTTTTATATAGCAGTTTTTTTCTGTAATTTCTTATGCACAATTTCTCTTTCACACACACACACACACACACACACACACACACACTTATAGGTAAAGGTAACTCTATTTGTAACAGTGAATACAATCATTAATGTTTCTGTGAGTAGAAAACTGAAATCGGTACTGTCAGTTTTACTGTGTGGCGGAGGTGTAGGGCAGTGAGCTCAAGGGGGCTGGAGGGACATGCAGTGATTTGACTAAGGAGGTTTCTCCGTTTATACATAGTGAAGCCAGAGACCAGAGGAGGAGTGTGTGCTGTGCTGCCAACTGGCTGAAAAGTCGAGAAGCAGGTACCAAAATGTACAGCTGGTATGTCGGACCCACAAGCCGTGCCACCCGCCCAGCCATTGCAAATTTTGGCGCAGATACTGGCTGAGATGAACCACGATGGTGGTCACTTATTTGGAGTAGCTGGAGAAGCTACAAGATCAGGTGGAGCGGCAAACTCAGGTCGTGGAGCAACTGGTCGGGGCTGCAATGTTGCCACCCACTCCTCCACTGTTGGCGGCAATGCATGGATGGGGCGCCGTGATGACCCCCAGGTCTTCCTGGAAACGTTCCAGGCCACGGCAGAGGCATGGCAGTGGCGGAGTGGGCGCCGTGGCTGCTTCCACTGCTGTCAAGGGAAGCTCAGATGGCAGCTCTGAGTCTGCCGCTGACCTCGCGCGGCAGCTTCACTGACATCTGCTGGGAAGTGCCGGACCGATTGGGCCTGGAGGCTGACTGGGGAGGACCATCCTTTTGTGTGGGCCCGGAAACTGCACAACATGGTGGCACGGTGAATGCGGGGCAAGAGTCCTGGAAGTGCGGGTCCTTAGAATGACGTCCCGCCAGCTCTGGAAATTCTTCCCACGGGACATTTCCCACTGGGGCAGTTTCGTGATGACAAACTACTCTCAGGCATTGACCTAGAAATTGATGGTGACGTGCTGCACCCTGAAGCCGTGCAGACCTACCAACGCTTCATATTACTGAGAGATAAGAGGCAGCTCGTCATTCTTTTTTGGCCATTTTTAGAGAAATGTTGCGCCACATAATACTGACCTATGAATCGCCCAAGCCTCAAAAAGGCACCTAACTCAGGGGATGACAGTTTGAAAGGCCTTCAATAGCCTTTGCACCATTGAACCATTAGCTTGATTCATCCACGGAAGCCTCATCAGAACTAGTCTCAGTGGAAGCGTGGCTCTAAAAACGCTGTTGTTGAGGAAGGCAAACAGGGAGAGAAAGCTGAGGTATGCTAAATTTTTTTGTTTCTGCCTGCATTTCCGCCAGTGGTGTTGGGCATGTTTTCAAAACTGATGGAATTATGAAAGTAGAAAACTACTGTCCGATTTTGATCCCCCATGTGATTCCACCTGGAAAGCATCTGATTGGCTATGGCTTAATTTTTCAGCATAAAAACACACTGTCAATGCAGTAAAAGAATACCTGGATAGAAAGAACCCAGACCTCAAGATTACTGAAAGAGTTATCACTGAAAAAGATATTACTGAAAGATCATCTTGACAGAGAACCAAACAAAAAGCAGCCAACATCCAAAGAAGGGCTTTGAATGATCTTCAACAAGTCAGGAGAAATATTCCTGAAGACCACTTAAAAATGACAAAAAAGCTTGTGTAGGAGAATCCAAGCTGTGTTGAAGAGTAAAAGTTGTTGTAAGAATTCAGTTTCAGTTTTTGCCTGTTTCAACAAATCGGTGCATTCATTTCCAATTTTCCAAGTAAAATATGAAGCAATGAGGGCTAGCTCGAGACTTTGGCAGTGTACTGTAATGCTTCACTTTGCTCAAATATTGATCAGAATCATGATTGGATGGGTTACAGGCAGTTTTCTGATTCATTCATTTTTGGATTGAACCTTAAACTTGATTCTTAGCCACCATAAATGTTTCCTGTTGTTGATTCAAATGAGTCAACAAACCTTTAAGCAGCTGTTTGTAGAACTGAGGTTCAATGGCACCAACAGCCATGAACTGCCCATCCGAAGTCTGGTAGGTATCGTAGAAGGGAGCTCCACTGTCCAATATATTTTCTCCTCTAGATCGGTTCCACAAACCAATACTACGAGATTTCCATAAAAACGAACCCATATATGCTGCTCCTTCCACCTGAAGAGTATGAGACAGGAAGACATGTCACTGAAAAAACAATTTTCTGTTGTTAATTTTTATTTTTTCCTTTAATTTGTTAGTGTGAGTGTAGATAACTGTCACACATATGACAGACCGAGGATATCGCTTTTTAAGCAGGTTGGCATGAAAATCTTTAGAGAACAGAAAATACAAAGCAAAGATGAAATGTGGTGTCAGTGCAACAACGACACGCACAAATTACATTTTAAATACTAACACAGCTTTCTGTATTCAAAGCTTATTTAAACTGGTGCTGCTTCCACTGCTGCTGAGTAAACAGAAAAAGCTTGATCAAAAAAATAATGAATGCATGACATAAACAACGCAAATAATAACATTGCTGGGAGGGAATCAGTCAGCAATAGTCCTTCTACAAAGGCTGCAGGAATGATAACTACTATCGTCTCTTACTGCTGATTACAATCACTTTGTGTGACCTTTAATTGACAGCATGCTTATTATTAAGGGTTACATGAGCAAATACGTTTAACTAGGGATTTATCAATACATCAGCTAAACATACATACCACATAATTAACATTTACCTATGGCAGTGGCTGAAGTTTAAGTTTTGAGTCACATTAATCTTGTGCTTGGACTTTGTTTTTTCCCTCGCATTTTTTTTGTTTGTTGTTGTTGTTGTTGTTGTTGTTTGTACTTGCCTGGCACTAGAAGGGTCAACGACAACACTAAATTAGAATGCACAAAGGCACTAGTACCGGCCAAATGGTTATCATAAAAACTGGTACTGGCATCAGCCCCGGATTTTACAAGCTGTGCATCTGTATAATACAGTTCTGTGAGCCGTCAGGGACAAAGCAGAGTGGAGAAAGATCTCCAGCTAGTCGAAATTATTGCTTGAAGTAGGGAAGGCGCTCTGAATGTGCATTTTCTCTTTTGATGATCTTCACTCATGAAAAATGGATTTCTGGTTTAGAACTATGAGACCATAAGTGTGGAGATTTGAGAAGCAGTGTTAATAGTCTGTTTTCTTGTGTAGCTTATACTGTATACAGCAGCTGAATCCACTCATCCCCTCAATAAAATCTCTAAGAGCAAGAGCTGACACAAAAATAGGAGAAAAATAGGAGATCATTGTCTCTGTCTTTATTTAAAGCTATAAAACCTGCAATCATTGATGTCTTTAACCGCTTGGAAGCAACGCAAACAACTAAGGAACACAACACTGACATATCATAGATTTTTAAATCGATTTGGCAAACATTAGCAAGCAGCTGCTTATTGGACTTGTGTCTGTATCCACCTGCTGAACATGCACCTGGTATTTATTATCTTGAGTTATATTTAGCTGTGTTTGTGGTTTCTATTATCATCTAAATACTGCCTGTCTTTGTCTGCTGCCAAGTATAAAGTGTAGTGTTGAGCGAGCCTTCCAGAGTCGTTTCACTGAAAAGAGCTCGGAGGGCAGTGAGAATGAACACTGAAGCTTCAGAGTAGATTATTAAACAATGGGGGAAAAATTCAGCAAAGCAAAGGAAGCTGCACACACAGGTAATCATACCTTCAAGTGACTCTTTCCATTGTCACATTGGTACACAATCAATGTTTCTAAATTCCCTGAAATTGTCTGTAAAGTGCCCACAGGTGTGAATTTAAATATGTCCACGTATGTCAGAATGGCAGAAAAGCACACGATGAGCGTGTAATGCACCCTGCCTTCAGATACAGAGCGCGCTGGCACTGGCTGCAGCCCACCTAAGCATCAAAACGATAGGCATGTCAGGTACGGACAGACAGTAATGGACACTAATAATATAATTGATAGCAGACCAGTGATGTTGAGAGAAAAATTAGAGATCATGTCGAACATGTGTCACAGTTGGTAGTTCTGATGCAGTTGGTGTACTGCTGGGCATTTAATCAGCTCCTGCACCAACACATAGAACAGGCCACAACAGGTGTTTCTACAACCTCACGCTTCATATGAAGAATAATTTCCCATTAAAGAGAATCCAAGGCAATATAATAAACTAATCAAATTGACGTTCTGTCTATGTAGTATCATTAACAACTTGAAAAACAACCTCTGCATTATTCTACTTATAGAATAATGTAATTTTTATTATTTTTATGTTTTTTTTGCCATTTTTTCTGCATAAAGCTTTTAAGTAACTTCAGTTCTTTTCATAAATATAAAATAGTTATTACTTTTTAAATGTTTAACCCTTTAAACACCAGTTTGTTTTTCCACTGCACTAGCTGGAAGACAACCTCAAATCTCGCAATTTTATATGATTGCATTGCTACTGAAATTTCTTGTATTATTAATAGTAGAGTCTGGGGCATGTAATTGATTCACATCAACATTGATTATAATGCATTGTTATTTTTGTGCAGGGAGAGAAAAAACATAAAAACTCCCTCCAAAAATGGCCACCCCTTGTTTACATTTACAAAATGCTATAAAATTCATATATATTAAGAAAAGTTTCCACTTTTTTTGACTTGATTTTTTTAGATTAGCATCAGTGCTGTTCATGAAAATCAAAATTTCATTCAAATTCAGAATTTTAAGCCTTTAAATACCAGTTAGATCACATAATCCTAGGAACTCATAAATGGAAAACATCATAAAACCCCAATTTTTTTAAAAAATAATACATGCCATCTGATTTATTTTCTAACCATGATGGAGGTTAGATGTATAGCAATAATTAAAAGTATCAATGAGTTTTATGCATCTTTGTTTTTTTGTGCAGTGACGGAAAAAAAAAAAAAAAATCCCTCTCAGCTTTTTCGTGGCCAAAAATGGCCACCCCCTGTTTATGTTACAAAAGTCAATAAAATTCATATATATTAAAACATTTTTCTACTTTCATTGACTTGATTTTTTAAATTAGCACCAGTCCTAGTCATAAAAACCAAAATATAATTCAAATTCAGATATTATACCATTTGAATACCAGTCAGATTATGTATTATTACTACGCTTTTAGGTGAAAATAGTAATAAAGTTCACATTTTTTAGCATATGAATGATGAAACCTAATATTGTTATCATCATTGCAGGTCAGTAACAGTAACAATGATTTCTTTTTACTTTATTTTTGTATTTTTATTTTTATTTTTATTTTATTTATTTTTTTTTTGGGGGGGGGGGGGGGGGGGGGTGAATGGCCAAAAAGAAAATCACAAATGGTGTGTTAGTGGACAGAAAGGCAGTTTAATGACCAAATAACCACTGAAATGACCAATAACATGATCAAAATTTATATTCCAGTATGTGCTTCTGTGTGCATCCTCATTAGCATCAAGATGTACTAACCACATTAGAGTGGTTTTTGTAGGCACACTTTCTACACCTGGTGCAAGAGGCTGCTGTTCCAATCCTGGAGGTGCACCTTTTGCACCTTCTTCTCATTTTGTTGGTGGGGTGTGGGTCACACTCTGGTTCAGACTACTGTATCTTGAGATCAATGGCAGAAGTGACTAAGAATCAAGGACAAGGCCATCTTGCAGTTGTTGAGGTCACGAGCATGTGTCCCAGCTCTCCCAGGATCACTCTTCATTTGTAGGTTGTAGAGGACTCCCCCACTTCAGTGAAGTTGTTTCCGGCGGGACAATGACACTGTATCTCAAGACATCCAGGAGATTGGAGAAAAGAGCCATCAGTTAGTTTTCCTTCTACAACTCGAGGTGCCAACACCCTCTAAGTTATCCAAGCAATATTTGTGCCTATTGTAGTCCAGGATTGCTTCTTGCTTTCACGCATCCTTTATTCCCCATCACTGACTGCTGGTTCCTTGTGTGTTGCTGTCAAAAGAAGCACATTCCTCCGTTGCTTTGGCATGTGGGATATTTCCGTGGTAGTTTTGGTGAAGCCAAAGACAGACAACAAAATCTTCCTCTGTTGCAACTGGAGGAGTTGGGGAGGAAGCTCTGGGTTGTTTCCCCTGTTCCAGTTTTCATCTGAGGGGTTCCTCTGCCAAGGTGCCCGAAGGAAAGACGTTGTCCTCGGAGCTCCTCCGTCAGTTGGAATCTGAACCCCGTTCCCTTTTTTACTTCCTGAGAACTTCCAGTGTTGTCTTCCAACATGCTATGTATTGGTTTATTCTGGTGTAGGCTCACATCTCCAATCCTCACACCTTCGCCTCCCGTGCAGGTTTGTAAGGGTGCACAGCAGCTAAAAGATCTCATTTGTTATAAAAAGTCAAACGTAGATCTCAGGCTGCTAATGCAGTGAACTGCATACAAGGTGACCCCTAGTTTGATACCAGTGGGTACTGGATTGTAGAGCAGTTTCTCTTCAGTAGTGGGACCCACATGGTTTTCCTTTCATGAGGGATCCACTCAGTCGCCGGCTCCTCAGTCTCAGAAAATGCTTCTATGTTCTTTTCCATCAGCTCGGCCTCCACCTCCATGCCCCCCAACCCCAATCCTCTCCCAAAGAAGAGGATTCAGGCACTGGCTAGTACTCATCATCAGTGGTGATGCAGTCAGCCTCTTTGGAGATTGTCCCCTCATCTTCTGGAGAGGAAGTTTCTTCATCTTGGGCAGATGTCTTTTCTTCAAGGGCAGAGGACTGCTTGCTGTCCTTGCTCTCTGACCAGATCATATAGACAGTGCTTGAAGCAGTGATGACTTTATTGCCATATTGCCTGAATAAATGATCTGGAAGCTGTTAGGCTTACTTACAGCAGTAGCACTGTCTGCACCTGCATAAACTCCAGGACACGTTTACAAACAGTGCTGCTGAGCTGCAGCTGCAGCTGCAGGTTTGAACAAATGTCCTGTGATTGGGTTTTTTTTTTTTTTTAGAGTTAATATTTTGGGTATGGTCTCTTTTTATGAAAAATACAGAGTAAAAGTGCTTTTAGCATGTGCTTCAAAGCTGAGTTTGACTGGGAAGCTCAAAGCTCAATAGCCTGCATCGACAGAAATTCACTGCAGCCTATGTAATGTTTGATGCGTCATTATTTATTTCAGTCTATCTTGCAAATACATGTTTGTGCTGCAATGTCATGCACAAACACAAACTATTAGATCCTTCAGATCAAACCTATGTCAAAATTGTTTCATTATTTTGGTCCATTGGAGTGTGGTAAGCCATCAAAGGCCGCTACTAGAAACTCGGAATATTACATGAAATCACTTGCTTGGCCAAAAATGGGTAAATGATGTAATTTGGTAAAAAACATTAAAAACTACAATTTTCATGTGTTGAGTTTAGAATGAAAGAAATTTTACCTAAATCACATGATATAGTACTGTCAATAACAAGAAATCAAAAAAGGTGGTTATAATGGGTTTCAATTGGCCAAAAATAGCCACGATATAATCAAGAGGAACAATTTGGTGTATAGTGAATTTGATATTATTAAGGAGCTGATGTTGAAAATTAAAAAATCTGAAAAAAATACACACCTTTGGGAAGTTTCATTCCATTTGCAACGAAAATGGTTGAAAAAAGAAAAGTGAAGTGGCCAGATAGAGCCCAGAGGGTTAAGTCCTTCAATATGTCAGGAAATCAGTTTCTTAGCACACAGGCACAGCATCTCGCTATGAAGGACTGCATCTGCATTATTAACTGCAGCAACAAAAAGACTTAATCAGCTCATTTAAAGTTGGAGAGGAAGGAGATGAAAAACAGGTGGACAAAGGAATTGATTGAGACTGCATAAAGAACAACAGGACAGAGCCACAGCTCTGGCACCACCCCACAGCTTCAAGCAGTCCACCTGCACCAATATAACATTCTCCTCTTGGAAGCCCAAATGAACAAATGCTCCTAGCAGCAATACTGACAGCCATATCAGGCACAAAATAAAGCTGTAAGTACTGGCACAAAATGCAAGAAGTTGCCAGCCTGCCAGCCTCAAACCTTTGAAAATCAAGTTAGAAAGAATAACATAAATACTACAGTATCTTAATTTTGGGTTTTGATACGATATTTTCTACAAATTTGCACATCACAAATAATAACATTCAAAACTGCCTTTCAGTCGCAATTTATCACCATGCCTATTTAGGACATCTCAATAGTAGCTTATCAAAGTTGCTTATTCTTTTTGGTAGTGCAAAAAAACTAAACAACCCCCCCCCACCCCAACAAAAAAACCACTAGTAAATCTGGCCTTAAGAATTCTACAATTAAAATAAAAATACATTAAAATTAAATACAATACGAAAGATGTAAGGTTTAGTGTGCAGTCCTACATTGTGGTTATTAATGGTCTTTTCCCAACACCTCTACAATCTAATCAACTGTCTCTATTCTAATTGGAGGATTTTTTTTAAGCCATCATAAAACTGCTGTACCTGACTGGATTATACTACAGTAAAATCCAGTAAACATATGTACTGATCATGTTTGTATAGGATAGGTAGGTAGGGTAAAACCATAATTATGTATGCATTAATAAAAAAAATAATTTAACATACATATTATAAGTTTCATAAAAAGGCTGAATTTAAGCCAAAGATTTTATACTGAATTGTAATACTCTGCATTTCGCATCCCTCATTAAGTGGATGCTGACATGCATATGCTTATGCCACTAACAACCTGAGAGTGAGGACACTAAGTAACACAGCATGAAAATTGAAATTACACCAGACCAAACAAACATAAAATGCATTAAACAGTTCAATGAATTTGAATACAGCGCTAATACATACACTATATTGCCAAAAGTATTTACTCCTCTGCCTTCACATGCACATAAACTTAAACATCCCATTCTTAATTCATAAGTTTAGTATGATGTTGGCCCACCTTTTCCACCTGTAACAGCTTCCACTGATCTGGGAAGGTTTCCCACAAGGTTTAGGTTTAGTGTGTTTATGGGATTTTTATGGGGTTTGCTTTGTGCACTGGTGCACACAGTCATGTTGGAACATGAAATTGTACAAAATATCTTGGTATGCTAGTAAGAGTACTAAGAGTTGGTTTCACTGGAACTAAGGTGCTGAGCCCAACTCACTCTGGTTGCAGCATGCTTTGCACTAACGCTTGGATGCAGCTGAGAAAACTACTAGTTGTAGTCAATTAAGATCACTAACTAAGTTAAAAGGCCTTTGCCTTGTCAGGTTAAAAGACTTTGAAGAACCTTCAGCATAATTTTGCATGAGCTCTAAATGACTGTATGTACAGTCCCAATCAAAAGGTTAGGGCCACTTGAAAAATGGCAAACAATCATATTTTGCATCGTTGGATCCTAACAAGATTACAAGTAGAGCTTCAATATGCAACAAGAAGAAGTGGGAGTGAGAAAAAACATTTTTTGGAGAATTTACTGAAAACAATGCTTAAACTGAAACAGGCCGTTTTACAGCTGATCAAAAGTTTAAGACCACATGCCTTTAAAGGCCAGATCTGGGCAAAAATGTGCATTCACTGTCATTTTCTGTCAGGTAGTCACACTGCAGGGTTCGCAAAATTTCAAAATCCCTGGTAGCCCTTTGGGCAGGGACTCTTCAGTTTTTGGTAGCCCAAAATAAATTTAAGTAGCCCGAATAAAAAAGAGAGCAATTTTTTGATTGATGTTTTGTTTCCTGTTTTGTTTCCGTTATAAAATTATACATTGATGTATAAAAGTATAATATTGTAACGGAAACAAAACATTAATCAAAAAATTCCTGAAACACAAATTACAACATTGTATAAAAATTACAATCATCAACTCAAATACTTGGTTCTAATTGAACAGAAATTTCTATGAACTTGTAAGGACTGTAGGACATGAATCTGTGTCAGATCCTGAATTTGAAATTTCCACTGAAGTCACGGGTAAGAGGCAAGTGGAACGAAGATCTAGGCCATTTGCTTTTTGAAGTTTGCAAAGACTGCTAGATTTTGCCAGTGGTAGTTCACTCTTTGCAACATAGTACACTGTTCTAAACAGATTTTTCAGGTTTATTTTTAGTATGTTATTTGCAATTGGTGTTTGTTCTGGGAAAGATATTGTAGACTGAGCAATAATGCATTTCTTGCATTTCTCATGGGTTCTAATGGGGGCCTTTCTTAATATTACTGGTCCCAGTAACAAAGGCGCTTGTCGACTCAGAAATCGAGGGAAAACCAACAACACACCCGGCAGAACATTATGTTATTTACTCGGGTGCACATAAGTGGTCCGCATGTGCGCATGCACTGTCAAAATAAAAGATGCGCACCAGATAAGAAGTTGCAACGCGCCTTTGCGTCCATATAAAAGGCACTGTTTTTGTCCGCTAGAGTGGGATTTTCACGACACATTCTGCACCACATCTCTGTGCGTTCATCATTTGTTTGAAGCCAGCTCACCTCCTGCAACCACTTTTCCGAGAATACGCGCTTCTTTTGTGGCTCGGACTCCTTCTGACATTTCTTTGGAGGTGGAGGAAAACCAAAGTAATTGCTTAAAGGAGCTTCTTCGACATCTTTAAGAGTTCTAAACAAATGTCTGTCCTCCTCCAGAAAATCCAGTGTACGCGTTGCAACTTCTTATCTTGTGCGCGTTTTTTATTTTGACAGTGAATGCGCACCTGCGGACCACTTATGTGCACGCCTGGTTATATAGCTCGTCATATTGCAGCCATGAAACCATAAAGCTGCACTTTCTTTTTGCCTTACAGTCTGATTTGTCATAACTTTTCCGTTTTGTGGTAAGTTTTTCTTTGGCTGTCACTTCTTCACCCTGACCTGTCTTATTTGGCTCAGCAGAACTAAAATATATATCCTGCTGCTTTTACACAGGCACTCACATAACGCTCAGCGATTCTCTGCGCGATCAACCTCTCACATGTTTAAGCTTGCTGTGGGAGATTTCACTTGTCATGTTTGCATAGTAAGCTAACGATTGATAAGACGATGTCAGAGGAATTGGTGTGCAAATTATCATCACTCACCAATCAGTGCTGTTGCTCTCTATACACAGTTCGCGCGATTGCAAAGTGAAAGCAAAAAACAAGCGCAAATTCAAACGCGATTTCAATATGTCACATATTGACAGTGGCTCACCGATGCCAATGACATAATTACCCAGCTACATTTCCGAAAGAATGCAAAAGCATTGACATATATTTTTCCTTCCTATGACAGCCCGACGGGCAGGGCAGAGATAGATTTTGGTAGCCCGACTGGCAAAATCGCTAGCCCCGGGACGTCGGGCTAGCGATTTTGCGAGCCCTGCACTGTCATGATGTTCTGATGGCAAAGGCAAAAAAAACGTTCCCTTTTTGAACATGATTGGGTTGTTGAACTGCATAAGCAGGGTCTCTCGCAGTGCACCATCGCTGCTGGATGTGGAATGAAGTAAGACAGTCATTTGGAATTTCTTAAATGATCCTGAGGGTTATGGAACAAAAAAGTCAAGTGGAAGACCTCAAAAAGTTTCACCAGCACTGAGCCAGAGGATTCAACTGGCCCTCCGTCAAGACACTGGACGATCCTCGACCCAAATTAAGGCCATTACTGGTGCCAACTGCAGCCCCATAACAATCAGACGGCATCTGAGACTGAAGGGCATAAAAAAAAAAGTCTTCAAAGACCTCGTCTCTTTGAACACCACAGAACTGACCGTTTGGACTTTGTAAGAGCGCACCAAACATGGGACAATGAAAGGTGGGAGAAAGTTTTATTCTCTGATGAGAATGTTTTCTATGCGCCACAGTGGAGGAGGCACCATAATGGGGTGCTTTTTCCTTCAGTGGAAGGAAGTCAAACGGCTGCTGGCTATGTCCAGATGTTGCAGAGAGCATCCCTCATGGGCCCTTGTTTGTGTGGTAATGACTGGGTTTTTCAACAAGACAATGCTACAGTGCACAATGCCCGCAGGACAAGGCACTTCTTCCCGTGATCTAAATCCAAATGAGAACCTTTCGGGATGGAAGGCAAGGGAAGTTTACGAAAATGGACAACAGTTCCAGACAGTAGATGCCCTTCGTGTGGACATCTTCATCACTTGGAGAAATGTTCCCAGTCACCTCATGGAAAGGCTTGCATCAAGCATGCCACAACAATTTTTTGAAGTGATCAAAAACAATAATGGTGGAGCTACTCACTACTGAGTTCATGTTTGGAACTTTCATTTATGTTTTGGGGGGTTTACAGTTTTTTTGGAGGTGTGGTCCTAAACTTTTCATCTGCTGTAAAACGGCCTGTTTCAGCTTAAGCAATGTTTTCAAACAATTGTATGCTCAGAAAAATGTTTTGTCTCAGTCCCACTTCTTCTTGTTGCATGTTGAAGCTCCACTTGGAACATTGTTAAGATCCAAACATGCAAAATAAGATTTTTTGCCCGTTTTCAAGTGGTGTTACACTTTAAGCCTGTATTAATACCTTTTACCTTAAGTGGATCTGATAAAACCCCAAATAAATTCAAACTTGTGTACCCAAGTTAAAAATGTAAAAATATTAAACTTCATCCCCTCTCTGAGCTTTAGCACTGCATCTCAAATCTCTCTACTGCCCAAATAACTTTCACTTTCAGAACTTGTGATCAGTGAACAGTTCCCCACAGGGCTGAGATGTGCAGCTTCTTTCAACTTGCGAAATTGCAGCTATCTACTACAGCTGCTGTCTGGCACATCCTTCAGTTATGAAGGGCATCTCTGAAATTACATGTACAGTTTGTTGGCTTTGCAGCTGATGGCACAGCTGCTGTGCTGAGCTGATAGAGTGTGTGAAAAGACAGAGTGAAAAGATAATCTCTAACTTGACCATCATTCCCGCCGTCAATTACCTGCAATCCATGAGTCTGTAAAACACATTACAGAGCTGCATCATTTTCACGTATTTATGACTTATAATCTGAAAGGTTTGCTGCTGATCTCAGTAAACATGATCGAGTTTCATCCCTCCCTGTCCAGAGATTTGCAAATATGAGTAAAAGAGAAGCGGTGAAGTGCAGAGGATGCTATGTGGGAAAACAGAAAAAGTCCATCCTAAAAGCAGACTGTTGTCTTAGGAATGCAGAGGAATATTTATCTATCATTTTATAAATACACAGCATTTTATACCGTTGCATTTTTACATGATTTCACACACACACACACACACACACACACACACACACACACACACACACACACACACACACACACACACACACACACACACACACACATAACACATTACAACATGTAAATGTAAATGTTGTTATATGTTAAAGTTCTGAAGTCGTTTAGTTTAAGTTCATATTATTCTATAACATTACACTGACAGCAGCAACAAATAGATAAATAGTGTAATAGGCTTGAGAGTATACAGGACCGCTCAGTTAGTGAAGTATTTTATATAATTATTATTTAAAAGTATCCCACTTCTTGCCCTATGGCAGCTGGTATAGGCTCCAGATAGCCCGATCCTGAGTTGGATAGGCGGAAGAGAACAGATGAATGGATGGATTATGTAAAAACTGTAGAACTGCTGTAACTTCAAGCCACATTGGTAGCTATTTTTTTCTAACAGGATAAAAGGATTGCAAACGTATTGCACTAAACAAAAATCTCCAAAGGATGTTGTGATGTTCCTGTTTAAAGACAGACTCAACTCTGTTTATCCGAACAGTGCAGTGCATTTGACGTGAGGGCTATCAGTCTGTAGCTGCACTTCAGAGCAAAGAATACTGCCCTTTTTTTCAGCACAAATCATTGTAAATACTTTAACACTTTCTATCACTTTAATTCAGCCGACTGGTTCTAAACATTTTTCTGTCATAAGACAAGCTCAGAGCACACATTTATATCTGCTTCACACCCACTAGCATTTTTCTGTCTTTGCCTAATAAACCAGATGTTTGCAAGGAATCCACCTAATGACTTATCCTACTATCACAGGAAATACAATCACTTGCAGATACTCACACGGGCAGCGGAGTGGACATCGCACTGATTACTTTATTTATACTACAATAAGTACATTAAACTAATTTTTCATAGTGTGCTTAGAGCCTAAGTGTTTCCTATTCTCTTGCAGGGGGAAAAGTATAACAGCCACACAGTTTACCACAGTGCAGTGCAACATAAAACAGAACACAGTCTTAAGTTTGCAGGGCTTCTGTAAGCACTATGTACCAAGCACCTTCAGCATGTTATGATAAAAACAAAAATTTCTTACTATTTCATTTATACAGTTCATGATAGTAAATGTTTACATCAGTGGTGCTTACCATGCTAGCATCAATGATCTGTCCTTTCCCTGACTTTGTCCTCTCCAGCAGCGCCAGGACAATCCCCAGAGCGCACGTAAGACCACCGCCTCCAAAGTCTGCTAACAGATTCAGCGGAGCGTAAGGCTTCTCGCCACTGCGACCCAGCCGGGATAAAA
The DNA here is from genome assembly GCF_056152115.1 of Neolamprologus brichardi. Lineage (NCBI taxonomy): Eukaryota > Metazoa > Chordata > Actinopteri > Cichliformes > Cichlidae > Neolamprologus > Neolamprologus brichardi. Next base: position 50,419,030 of record NC_142110.1, on the reverse strand, counting down.
GGCCTATGACAGGAATGAAAAAGTAGAAGCTTTACGCAGAAAAACAAGTATTGTTGAGCTCAGTGAAAACAAAAGAGCCACAACAAACAGCAATGCATTAAAGATATTTAGTGGTGTGAAAGTGAACATATCTCCTTCAAAGGGTTTATTTTTCTTCTAGTCTGTCAAATCCATTGCTGGCATTGCTAAAGCAGCATGTAACCTTTGCTTTGTATTTTTCCCCTCCTTTTGCTTTTCCTGTAACAAAGAAATAGCATAAAAAGGACCTTGGGGCACCGACTTAGCTTACTGGGATGAGGCGACGACCATATGCTGTATAGCACAGCGTGGTGGGCCCGGGTTCATATCTGACCCGTGGCCAAAAAAATACATATTAAAAAAAAAGAAAAGGATCTTGAATGAAAAGCAGACTGTCAAGCTGGACATAAACTATTAGGGCTGGGTATGGTCACTGATTTCTAGAATTGATTCGTTTCCGATTCACAAGGTCCCAAATCGATTTGATCCACGATTCGATTCAATTAGATTTGAATCTGGGAAATTTTGACAGTCAGAAATATTATAATTCAGATCAGTACATTTACATATTTTTGTATCTATAAAAAGGAAGCTGACACACGCAAGACTTTATCAAAGGTGTGAGCATCACAGCAGATGCCTTTGTGTCAAAGTAGCTGAAGATAAAACACAGAAAAACATGAAGGTGATGTTCCTGGCCTGGGATTTTATAAAAATATTCTGCAGTACATCAAAAATGAAAGAAAACCATTAATCAACATATGAACGTTACCTCTGACATTACAGCGGTTTTATTTGAGACACGGCTGAGCGCTTTGCATTTTGCATAATTTTAAAAAGTTTAAATTTGTTCAGTATTGAACGGCAGAAATTAGGTTTTCTTTTCGGAAGTAGTATATAAAACGAAAAAAAAAAACATCGGCCGACAGCGCTGTAAACAACGGTAGTCTTGTGCGTAACAAGCAAGTGAATAATGCAGAAAACAGATTTCGGGGATAGACGGGAAACTGTTTTTGAAGTACAGATAGAGAGAGAGAGAGAGAGCTGTGCATGAAGTGTGATTTTATCGTGGTGGAAGCAAAACAGTAAAAGTCAGAGAGAATTCATGACGATGTTTATGTGAAGCATAGTTTGGATCTTCTTTTGCTGCTGGTTCAGTCAGTTTCATTTTTATTGTTTGGAGAGACATCAAACTAACAGCTTTAGAATCAGCACAAAAAGGACGTGAACACAAAGCGCGGACCCGCCGACAGATCAGAATCAGCCAGCTGTCGGCTTTCAGCCCCGACCGTGTCCGTGCCGTCGGGTGAGAAAGGCGACATCTCACTGATTCTGATCCGCAGGTCTGCGCTTTGTGTTTACGTCTTTGTGAAGAATCTGTGTTTCTGCTCTCATTTACTGTTTTAGCTGTTTGGTGGTTGTTGAAATTTTGTGAGGTTTCACCTGAGATTCTGGCATTTCGGGCAAAATAAATTTATATAAAAAAATCGATTCAGGATTTTAATTAATCGATTTCACGTTATCCAAGCCAGAATCGATTTTAATCAATAAATCGATTATAAAAACCCACCCCTATAAACTATGAGAGATAATATTCACAACCATCTTTTATTGCATGGGGTCCCAATTAAACACATCTACTATCGCGGCTGTATCCACTCACTTCTTTAGTTTGCATAAAACGTCCTGGAGGTTGGGTGGGGGAAACACACACACAGAAAAAAACCTCACAGCTTCATATACACACATCTCACCTGCCTTACAGTACACTAGATATACACTTACCAAGGTCACTCTTTATGCTAAACAAAGCCACTCGCTGCATTTTGCCTGTACCGTTAAGTGCCAAGCTAAGTAACATTGAAAGCTTTTCTGAGGATCGTTTCTGATGTTTTACCATATATGAAGTACCATATAAAACCATATTTTTGGCTCGGCTTACATTGATGTCATCATTCCCTTTAATCCTTTATAAACATGGATAGTTCGGCTTGGTGTGCTGCAAAATAAAGCCCAAACAGACTATCAAAACTTGTTATCTAGACCTTTAAAATGCATCCTTGTAAGTGTAAATGTATGTATAAAATATTTCACCCCCTTTGCTGAAACTAAAATGATATTATTAGGAAACCACTAATGGGCTAATTGTAACAGAAATGTGTTCTTGAACAGAGTTTTAGGGTGACTGCAAAGACTCTCTGAAAAAAATAAATAAATAAATAATGCTGTAGTTAGTGAGTACAATTTATTACCCAGCATCTGGCCATGAAAGTGCAAGAGGCCATGCAGACGGGCTTTTTTCATTTCGTAAAGACGCCAAACGTAGGTGAAAGAGAGGAGAATATGTGTGGGGTTAAATGGTTTTTAATATATTTTCAAAAATCCATCAAGTTCATCTGGTATAACCGGTGCCAACTGATTCATATCAACAATATGAATAAAAGAAATATCTAGAACCTCTTCTAAAATTCTCATTAATGCTTTAACAAGACTGAACAAGAACCTTTAATAAAGCAGTAAATCCTGCTTTATTAAAGGTTTCTTAGGGCTTGTTTAATTGGAGGCACAACTAGAAAGTACGTTTACATTATCAGACCTCATTTGGGAGTTTGTAGTCATACGCCCACTGGTCCTTTTAATAGATAGACATGCTCAACTGCTCATTAACACAAATATCTGAGAGAGAGCACGTAAGAATGTATGTACACTAGTCTGCTGAAATGCAAGCTCTGCTCCAATTACACCTTACGATGCCCAAGTATAGCGACAATAAAGGAATCTTTACCTTTATCTATATGATCAGCCAATAACAATTGAGTGTATTTCGGCATGCAGACATGATCAACACAACCACCATGACATCAGAATGGGGAGGAAAAGTGATCAAAGTGGCTTTGAATGTGATATGATTTAGCTCCAAGATGTGCTAGTCTATATTTCAGAAACTCTTGATCTACTGGGATTTTCCCACACAACCATCTCTAGGCTTTACAGTGAATGGCCTGAAAAGGTCCCTGCCTCCAGTTCTTCTGGTGAGATGCCGACATCTTTCTGAGTCACATAAACCCAATCCCACTGTTCTCGGAGATTCACACAATACACTCTTGCTAAGATTTACATTTTTTTAGGGTTATCCAAACCTCAAATTATCAAGTTCATGAAGGCTCCCTTGTCATTTTACACCCTTTTATTCAAACCTTGTGTCAGTCTGCAGTCCTTTACACAGTTTATAGCGCTGCCATGAAGTTTTAAAATGGGAACTGGGAATGTGAGTACATACCTTTTTATATATAAATTTTAAGTTTGAAGAAATGGTTCTAACTACGCTGTTTTGAAAAAAACGAAACATGGAAACAGTTTAATCACAAAGCCAGAGAAGGATAAAAAAGCCTTTGTGGTTGTTAAGGTAACGCCACATGGTATGTAAGAAAATGTTAACATTTCTATTTAAAGAATTTTGAAATGATGCTATTTAAATATGTTGGTGTTTAATGGATTGGCCCATATTCTCTCAGTGTATCCTGGTTCTGCTCCAAAACACCTCACCTTGGAAGTGACCAGGAAGCATCCCAGATCAGTGCTTAAACCACCTTAACTGGCTTCTTTTTTTTAAACATGAAGGAGCATTGAGCTCATTTCTAACTGTGAGATGCAGACACCCTTAAAAGGGCCTGTTTTCACAGCTCATGTGCACACGTAAAAGAAGGATAAAATAAATGTCAATTAATAATAAATACATATAAGTATTTGATGAAGTCTGCAGTCTTATGAGTCTAAAATTTTGATCTGAAAGCATTAACAGTTGTGTTACCTGACATGGCAATGTAGTTGATGTCATGCCCAGCTGCGGTGGCATAAGATCCACTCTGACCATATCCAGTCAAGCGAGCGTAGATCAGCCGAGGATTTTCCTTTAATAGCTCATGTGGACCAAGGCCAAATTTCTCCATAACACCTGGGCAGTCAAAATTAAGTCCACATGTAAATTTAATCACACATTACCTTTTCTGTTTGTGCTACTGCTTATGTTGGTTTTCAAAGACTTTCATATTCCTACGTGGCTCGTCGCCTTATGTAAAGCCTTTGAAGACACACAAGAGTCAATGGCATTTAAAAATTAAGAATCTTCTAACTGTAAAAAAATAAGAGTATAAATAAAACACAAAGTTTTTTTTAAATAACTCAAAGAGCCATACTTCTGTGTTACATTAGGATATATAGTTTTCTTTCCCTAAATTGCCAACTTGTTATGTAAGTGAATTTAAAAGAATTAAGTTGTTTTTAAACATTATAATTACTTAAGTAATTCTGTACATAAGTACCATAGTGTTGTAGAGAGCTCATAATACCCCTTGTTGGCACTATTGTGCTGCAGGTCTCACCTTTGCGATACGGCTCCAGGACCACATCAGACTTTATGCAGAGCTTCCTGAGCAAAGCTATACCTTCCGTGGTCTTCAGGTTGATGGCCACAGATCGTTTCCCCCGTGCTTGTGTGTCCAAAGACGTAGGAACTTTGGTCCGGTCCACACGGGTCACCTTGGCACCAAAGTCTGCCAGGATCATGCCGCAGAAGGGTGCGGGTGCCAGGCCTGCCAGCTCAATAACTCTAACCCCAGCCAGTGCCATGATTAAAGGACTATAGGATCAAATAACAGAAACTTCTTTCAGTTTAATGCAATCCAATGCAACACCAATAGCAGTAGTTGGGGGGATGGGGTGGGGAGGCTAATATCAGACCCTGTGATGTTAGGAGAAATTTAAGTTTAGCCGACAAAAATCTGTTCAGACACACATACAGTCTAAAAGTCTGCCAGTCTATGTCAGTGTTTGCAAAAATATGCAGTTCATATAACAGTACATGTCTCCAGAACAGCAGTTTTCCATGATGACTCACCGACAAACACACTCAAACTGAGATGAAAACAATAACATCAACACTGTACTGGCTGTAATGAGGAACCTTTAGCACTAACAGTAAGTGCAGCTTCATTTCTGGACTCAGTGCCAGAAATGGTACGGTCTGATTATGCCCTGCAGCTCGTAGTGGGTGTCACATTGTGACAGAGGAGAAAAAGCTGTTAATAACAGCACAGCAGCAGCCCCATTCCTGGACCGGTAACATCAGTTGATGTGATCTCATTTCTATGTTGCTCATGGCCTGCAATCACATGATCTTTTATTATTGCACCTACATTTTGTGGGAAAGACAGAGAAAGGGGGCCCATTTTATGCTTTGGTCATGCTGCAACACAGCAACATCATTTTTTTTCTTTTTAAGATGGAAAGCTTTGCAGCGCATCAAAGGGAAACACACAGGCAACCGGGACAAATCTCTGAAAGTGCAATTTCGGGTGAAAAATCCTTGGGCGACAAACCTTCTGTTTAAGGGGAACGAGGTCGACCTTGGGAAGAGTGAGAAATCAAAAACAGATTTCAAAGCCACATCGCATCACAGGATCCTTAGAACGCTACTCTCTGTGTGAATGCTATTGGCAATGGAGCCAGACTGTGTTAAGAGGCAATAACACTCAGCTTCAACACTGTACCTGAGCTGTACTGTAATGTGAATTTTCCTGAAGATAAACAAAATAGTGAGTTTTCTTATGGCAGACAGTTTATATATGAAATGAAAGAAACACGCATTTTGGTTTATTTAAACGTTGGTAATCCAAAGACGAAGACAAATTTGAAGAGAGTTCAGAGGGATGGATGATGCTCATTCAACAGAAACACTCATATTATGAGTGTTGATATTGCATCAACCAGAGCTCTGGAACTTCTCTATTGGGACAATAAAAAAGTTTAATTTATACTGCACTGTCATATTAGCTTAATAAGAACTCATAAATAATTACATGTAGCTGCTTATGTTTTCTGAAAGAAAAAAATGATCAGACTTTTACTAAATATCAGCTTCAATATTGGTCTTAAAAGTTCTATATTGGTTCTACTGCGTATCTGCGGACTTTCTTAAGTGATCTACCCAAGGTTAAGTGTAAAATTGGTGAGGTTTTAATGTGGTTGGTCTGCTGAAAACAAACCAAGAAAAAAAATGGATCTGCTACTATTAAGGACATTGCTGTTGTGAAAAAGCAATCAGTGCCAGAGTGACTACCACAGTCAGTGGAAGTGGAAGTGATTGGGAGCAACAGCAACTCAGCAACAAAGTGGAAGGCCACCTAAAATCACAGAGAGCAGTCAGTGGATGCTGAGGTGCATAGAAGTAGCCAGGTTTCTCCAACTTCCTGAATCAATCACGACAGGCCTCCAAACTTCACATGGCCTTCAGATTAGCTCAAGACCATTGCATAGAGAGCTTCATGGTATCGGTTTCCATGGCTGACCAACTGTATCCAATCCTTAAATCGCCAAGCGCAATCCAAAGCCTCAGTTGAAGTGGTGTAAAACATGCTGCACTGTGTGGGGACTGGACTTAGCTCCTTCCTGTTCCAACAAAACTGTACATCAGTCCACAAAGCAGGTTCCACAATGCCATTGGAGGTACAAGTTATCATCTTCCGGTTGAGTGAACGCTGGCGCGACTTGCTGCCACTACTCACCGATATCCTTTTATATATATTTTTCGATATCTTTTTTTTCGAATGAGTTTGGTGTGGACGAAATTGACTGGCCTGCAGAGACCTGACCTCACCCTGACTGAGCACCTTTATAGCTGCAAAAGGTGGGCCAACATATTTTAAACCCCATGGTTTTTGAATAAGATGTTACTTCATATGCATGTGAAGGCAGACAAGCAAATACTTTTGGCAAGTAGTGTAGGGTATACTGACAGACTATTTTCTGTTTCAATGTTTCCTACGCATACACCATGTATATAGTTCACTCACACATATATGTATAAAAATATATTGCTTTTTATTTATTTATTTATTTTCCCTCATTGTATATTGTTTTCCCTTCTTTACTTTTGCACCTTGTGGTCCAGCTACCCAATTTCACTGTGCAAGAAACTGCACAATGACAATAAAACTCTCTAAGTCTCTAAGTATAACATATACATGTAAATATGTGTTATAGTAAAAACATAAGATGGATGTCTGTGCAGGTCCTCAGTCATCCAGGTCATAGTAGATGTTCATCTTTTTGACCAAGAGGAATTGTTTAAGAAAAGGATAAAGGAGGCTGTCTACATCCACTCTGAATGACCGTCACTAAGCAGACACTAACTATCACCCACCTACAATGCAGTCTTGAGATCCCTCCCCAGTCACAATTTGACCCATGTGCCCTTAATAGCTTACATTGTGGCAGAGGGTGGTAATGTTTAAAAAAACAAAACAATTCACACCTTGAATTATCCTGGGGTATCCAAAATAGTGAGTTAATGAACCAGGATCATTAAGAATCTCCAATAGTTGTTTCAGAACTAAAGAACAAGAAAGTCTCATTGCCTTCTTTTCAAGCACCCAAGACTACCAGAAGAGGACAAACTAAACCACAGACAGTTGAAAGGTGAAATACCCTTCCTGGTGGTCTGCAGCGACAGAGACGTTTAAACTTTAGACTTTGAAACTGGACCTGAGTATTTTATTCAAAGGTCAAAGTGACATTCATTATCAGTGAGTGCAACCATGCACACTACAGTACACAAATGTCCACAGACAGTATAAGATTCTACTTTTATACTGAAATCCTTTCTTTCCGTTACTTTATACTGTCTATGGCACCATGCACACGTAACATGGTTTAGTACCTAAGTAACGACACCGCACTGCCAACAAACTCAATGCTTTTGAGCCAATCACTGAATGCAGTTTGGCCCAAAACGGGCTATTTCTCGGTTACGTTATGCGTCATGAACAGTCGAAGCAACAAGGGGAAGCTACAGCACCACAAGTGGAGCACATCTTCACACTGCGTACAACACTTTGTATAGCACTAAGGAGCAGTTTGGCTTACTTTCAAGGAGAAGACAAGACACCTCTGCTGAAGCTCTGCGTGCACGGGGCGCCTGAGCAGACTGACGTTACAGTGACCGCTGGATATGTCACAAACACTTTGGGGTGAATCACGTGTGTACTAAACAACAACTACATGCTTACGACATAACAGTAACAAACTTAAGAAAGAACCACACACGAAACAGTCATACCAAACCGCTCAGAACTGTCATAGAGTTACTATCGTCGCTAAATGTATAAAAAGTAATTCTGGCCAAATTACACAGGTGAAACCAACAGGCTGTATAAAATCCAACTCTCACTCAAATATACCGTCCTCCAAGCCTCCTGCTCGTCCTCACCTGTTCAGCTAAAAAGATGTCTTTTTGTTCATTAGAGGTTTATACTGAGCAAACAACTCCGAAGCAGTTCACCGGGGAGCTAGTTTTAATAGAGTGGTTAACTCCGCCTAGCTGGGCTGCTTGCGGTGTACGCCGGTGAATAATTAGCGAACACCGTCTGTTGTGAAGAAGCAGCTTCCTGGTGACCTCAGAGAGACAACTGCTGGGTTTTCTGGGAATTGTAGTTTCCACGTGTCGCTAACGTGTAGGGTAATTTTAAGTGAGTGACTGAATGAAAGAGCCCTCAACTCCACAAAATAAAATATGTAAAGACAAAATAGTATTTATTTTCATCGTTAAAGGTTATTCTTAGTATATGACAACTTACCTGAGGTTTAAAGACAGTATTCTGAACAAGCTCAAAAAGGAAGCTCAGATTTAAAATGATTGCTAATATAAGACAAACATCACACAAACAATGACTTTAGCATTTAGAAGCTTATTTTAATTAATTTTGCAGCATCACTTTGGGTAATTAGTATTGTTAATGTATTTAGGTTTTGCTGTTTTTTGTTTCGCATCATAATACACATTGTACACCAATCATTCATCCTTAATTTTGATTTATCTGTCTATCGATCTATCCTGTTGAATATTTTTTGTTTTGTTTTGTTTTAAAAAGAAACAATAAAACTCTTCTGGGAATTCTGATATGTTAAGCCTTGAACCAGATGGGCTACAGTACCAGAAGATCACACCAGGTATGGTATCAGCTAAATCAGCTAAACATAAAAATTGAGGCTATAAGTCACACAGGTTCACCAAAATTGGATAATAAAAGACTAGAAAATTGCCTGATAAGTCTCAAATTCACTAAATACCATGAAAGCCTGAATCCATCCTGCCTCATGTCAAAGGTTCAAGACAGGCTTGTTGTGGTGGCGATCGTGGTTCAGGGGGTTGGGAAGCTCATCTTGTAACCGGAAGGTTCCTGGTTCGATCCCCAGCTCTGTCTGTCTTGGTTGTTGTTTCCTTGGGTAGGTTGCCTCCACCAGTATGTGAATGAATAGTGGAATTTTAATGTAAAGCGCTTTGAGGGTCTCGAAAAGTGCGATATAAATGCAATCCATTATGGTGTAATGATCTTTTCAACCAACTAAGCCATATTTAAACACCAGAGCCTAGCTGTATATTGGTGCTCACCATGTTAATCATCCTTTTATAACCAGAGTTTACCCATTTTCTGACAGCTGTATGTGTAGCATAACATGTTAATGTGGACTAAAATCCCTGAGAAATGTTTCCAGATCTGTTGGATCTGTTCCACGAAGAGTTAAAGCAATTCTAAAGGCAAAAGTAAGTCTACCCTAGCACTACCAAGCTTTACCTAATTAGTGAGTGTACTTCATTTGTGGTCAGCTGTTGGCAGCAGTAAGGTAATAACCGGTCATCTTTTGAGCTGGTGTGCAAAGATGCAAACATTTATTTGAATAAAGTAATTTTTCAAACTGTTGCTTATGGATTGATTATAGCATGACTGGTCATCTTTCAGCTCTCATCTTCAACATGAGCATTTTTGTGAGTAATGTTGTCATTTGCTATATAGTACAAAGTACAGCTTAGGTTTAAAGGCATTTTGACAAACAAGAAGAGTAAGCTAACAGCAATGCAAACAAATCACATGGTGAGCTCACGGACCTCACACCCACCCTAACTTTAATTCAGAGTGAAAATAATAAAGTAATAAATAGTCTGTGCTGAAGATCTACGACCCGAGGCGAAATCAGGACATTGCTTTCATTCTTTTTGTTGTCTCACTCCTTATTCTCCAACGGCATACTTAATCTACAGCATTTAAATTCAACACAAGGAAAAAAATAAATCATAAAAGAAAAGTGAACCAGAGCAGCAAATAGTAGCTGAAAAACCTGTGAAATTATTTTGCATTTATTGTGTTTTGGAAAGGCCTTCATGGGAAATGGTTTAACTCAATTTAGCCACTTTTAATCGATTATTGGTCTGATATTTCACCACCTGCAGGTAATATCAGATGCATCAAACAACAAATGCGCTACTTTTGTTTATTAACCTGTTAAATTACATTCCCCAGAAGCCAGCACTTCAGTTATTCACCATTTCTCGTTCAATGAGAGAGAAGAAGTCATTCAAATTATCTCTCAGACATACAGCATGTGCTCCTTCAGGATGCACTTTGAGATGATGTTAAACATCCTGGTTTCAATGTCACTGACACTGAGGTCATTCGTTTTTTTCTTTGATTCTTTTTCATGTGTTTTCTGCTTTTATCAGTATATTCTGTTCATCTGTACTTTGTTTTTTCCCATTTTTTAAAATGTAAAATCTTTATATATCTTCAGCACATGTGCACCCCATACCATCAGTGATGAAGGCATTTGACAGTTCATGGACAGTTCATTTAACCACAGAACAGTTTTACTTCTCAGTCTATTTAAAATGAGCTCTGGCTCAGAGAAGTCAGCTGTGTTTCTGGTTCACATATGGCTTCTTCCTTGCATCTCATTTCAGCCTTTTCCCTTGAACACAGAGATTTCTCCAAATTCTCTGACTCTTTTGAAATAATTTTGTGTTGAGGAAGATTATTCAGAAATTGTTCCACAATTTGTATACAGTTTTTGAAGATCAGTGGTGAAACTCAGCCCATTTTGGCTTCTGAGAAACTCCCTAAGATGCTTTTTTTGTACCCGGTCATGTTACTGACATGTTGGCAGCTGACCTAGTTAGTTGCAAATTGTTCATATATCCGTTAATTTTTAATGTCACCTACTTTTCCAGCCTTTTGTTGCCCCAGTCTCAGTGTTTTTAAGAGGTTGTTGCCATCAAATTCAAAATCAGCAAGTATTTTCCATCAAATACTGAAATTTCTCACTTTAAACATTTCATATGTTTTCCATGTTCAAGTTTGTGTTGTATAAAGTTTCACCAAAGCCTTTCGTTCCTCGTTTGGCTCTTGACAAAGGCGGTCACACTTTCCTCCCTCTCCCTTATCTTTCCAGCTTGACTAGTGTACCATAGGGATTGTTGTCATTTCTGTCACAGTGGTTTAAACTTGGAAAGCAATATAATAGTTGTGTGACAGAAGAGCACCTGGCTCAAAGACAGAGTTAGCAGTAGGGCTGGACAATATTATACCTTTCACGGTAATACCAGTACAATGTCAGGCAACGATAAGAAAATGAAATCCGAGTAGAAAAAGTTATATTTTTTACTGTAACAGCCACAAACATGTTTAATGAATCATATTCCATAACTTTAAATGCAAATATAAATTGTCAATTTATATGTAGGCAACGATAAGAAAGTTAGATATCGCGATAGAATATGGGTAAAAGGCGCATGCGCAGTGCCTTTGTTTTCATACGCACATGGCCGAAAAAGCATGGTGGCAACAGAGAATGAGAAGGGAGAAAGCAGATCGTTGAGTGAAATGGATGAACCAGAATTGGTTTGCAAAAATGGTGCCACTTCAATGATGTGGAACTGGTTTGGTGTTTGTCCGTCAGATACCCACCAAAGCAAAGTTTTTTTGTAGAACATGCAAGCTGAAGTTAGCTCGCTAGTTTCGCTAGTTACCGAAGCATGACATAGCATGTTCTGACTGAGAGAGTTCTGAAAAAACTCAAACCTACAGCTCTGCTATCACTTCCAACATAAATGAAGACAGGAAATTAAACAGCAGTGACGTTTGTAAGGTTACTGAAGTTGGGCTAGCTGGTATATCATGATGTGCTACGTGATCGCTAGCGACACAGCTATGTTAGTATAACATAATCAGTGAAGCTGGAGGATGAACGCTAACTTTTTCCACTCTATAAAAGTTAACATGAAGGTTCCTGATGGTTAGAGACAAATGCAACCGCATGGCAGGATGCTGTATACAGACCAAACTTCAGTCAGGAGAACAACTGATATAACCTATCCACAATAGAAGCTGCTCTTAGAGCAGCTGTGACAGAATACAGCATTAATGAATCAATGGTACAGAAGTGGAGGAAGCAAGAAGAATGAGTTGAATAAAATTTGATTTATCTGACTGCTTTGTTTCACTTAATGTGTCTTATAATCCTGTGCACCTTATGGTCCGAAAAATACGTATTTGACTTTTTTATTTGGCACACTGCAGTTTAATGTTGCAAAGCACCTTTTTTTTTTTTTTAACTTCAGTGGATATTATACATGGTTATGCTCAGGATATGTCAGCCCATTTCTACTGGAAATGCCTTTTGGTTAAACTTTCAGCAAGGAATTTGCATTTGTACTGTTAAATTTGTAATATGCTTTAATGCACATAAAAACAGCTGCTTGTTTAAGTGAAAATAAATGGATGGGTTTTTTTTGCCCTAGTAAAGTTGTGGAGTTGTATTTTGTCTCGCATCAATTATACCGTCACCTACCTCCCTCTCAAACTGTCTTATTGAGATTAGATCCTGGTTCTTCTCCAATTTCCTCAAACTCAACAGTAATAAAACTGAAGTTTTACTTGTTGGTACACCATCTATCTTAACCAAATCCCACAGTTTTTCCATTAACATTGAAAATCCTCCTACCCTTCCCTCCCCTCAGGTTAAGAGTTTGGGTGTCATACTTGATAATACTCTTTCATTCCAGTCTCACATTAATTACATAACCCGGTCTGCATACTTTCACTTACATAATATTAACCGACTTTGTCCCTTCCTTACTCCCCATGCTGCTGCCATCCTTGTCCATAGTCTTATTACGTCCCGTATTGATTACTGTAATTCCCTCCTATCCATAAATCTGCTCATTCATATTTGTGTGACCTGCTCCATATCACCACTGTTTCCCGCCCTCTCAGATCCTCATCTGCTATTCGTCTTACTGTTCCGTCCTCACGCCTTATTACTATGGGGAACAGAGCTTTCAGTTGCTCTGCTCCTCGGATCTGGAACTCTCTTCCTCCAGCCATAAGAAATATTGACTGCCTTTCCGTATTTAAGTCACAGCTCAAAACGCATCTGTTTAAACTGGTTTATTTGCTTTAGTGCTGATTTTATTTGTTGTCAAGCTCTGTTTTGCAATTTTAACTTATTTGTCAAGCTCTGTTTTGCAATTTTAACTTATTTTATGACTATTGTTATTTTATTAATTTTGTTCTTTGTAAGGTGACCTTGGGATTCTGACAGGCACACCAAATAAAATGCATCATTATTATTATTATTGATATCGCAAATTTTCTAATAAAGATAGTGATAAATATTTTTGGTTTGCTCTAGTTAGCAGGACAGAACCCAAATAAACAAATCATTGTATTTATTTATTTATTTTTATCAAGAACACATTTTGCTGTTGTAATTACAGGAACAAGAGCAGGGCCCCAGAGACCAATGAACATTTTAAGATTTTTGACATTCACAGACAAAGAAACAGGTAAGTTTTAACTTAGATAAGCTGTCCTTCAGTACAGTAAGCAAGCTGGTAATTTGTGTTTCCTTTGTGATTTGCAGGCTTGGGAGGCAGCAAAGTCTCCAGAAAGCAGTGCTGGTGAAGAGTGAGGTGAGTTTGAATATCCTTCCTCTGAGGCTACGTCCACACGTACCCGGGTATTTTTGAAAATGCAGATTTTTCTATGCATTTGCACCTTTCGTCCACACGTAAACTGCGTTTTTGGTCACTGAAAACTGAGATTTTTAAAAACTCCGGCCAGGGTGGATATTTTTGAAAACTCAGTTTTTGCATTTACGTTTGGACGAGAAAAACGCAGAAAACGCAGAAAATGCAGCGTCAAAGGTGTGCGCATTTTTTGACGTCACACTGTGCGCCACGTTATTGTTTCAGTGAAATGAATTTCTACAATACTGTTACTGTTAATTGTACTCTCTGCAGTGTTTAAATGCTTACATATACACACACAGTTACTGTCCCTCCACATATACGACTTGGTTCTGCTTCTATGCCCCAGCTTTGTTTACTTTTTCCCACCGAGGCTTCTAGACTTCTGATTGGCCAACATTTCTGCACGGTTACGGTGTGTTCACACCGAACGCGATGGACGCGAATAGAGCGTCAGGTTTACATGTAAAGTCAATGGAAAAGCGCGATGACGCGCGATTGTGGGTCCCGCGAAAATTCGGAAGCAGATTTGCGTCGCGAAAACGCCAAAACGCGTGAAACGCGCGTCAGTGTAGCGCGTCTGGCGCGTTTGACTCGCGGATAAAACCACGCGCGTGAGTTTTTGTGTTGCATTTTGTGCATACGCGCGTTTCGCGTCTACCGCTCGAGTTGGAAAAATCTGAACTCCAGCGTCAAATCGCGCCGCGACAACCAATCAGGAGCCTGGTGACGTGGCTCTGACCTAGGTCAAAGGGGCAGATCCAGCCAAAGCCCTTCATTCTTCATTCAGAATGGAGGAAAAGCTCATCAGAGCCGTGGCTAATCACCCGGAGCTATATGATGCTAGCTACTACTTCTACCGAGACAGGAATAAAAAGGACCTAGCTTGGAGACACATAAGTGAGGAGATCGGGCAACCTGGTAAGTTCATTCCTTCTTCTTTTTAATTTTCAGACTGACCCGATGAACCCGCGCAAAAGCTAGCAAGCCCGCCTACTGCCCCGCTATTTTCCCACTGATGTACAAATACCTTTCCGCTAACAAGATAATGCGTTTATTCAGAGGACATCTGCAGGAGAAAGTGGAAGAGCCTCAGGGACACTTATAATAAGGAGAAGAAGACAGAGAAGGAGAAGGGGAGTGGGTCTGCAGCAGGATCGGGGAGAAAATGGAAGTTCTTCGCGGTCATGGGGTTTCTGGACCCCTTCCTCACCCCGCGGGAGACTAGCGGTAATATGGTGCGGACCGTGGAGAACTTCTCCCCCGAGGACCAGGGACAGCCCGAAGAGGCAGCAGGGGAGTGTCAGTCAGAAGGTATGTTTACATTGAGTTAATGTAGGCAGTTAATTTATGCGTGTTGTCATACAGGAACATATTTTGTTTATTAATAAACAGTATACAGTAGTCCCGCTGTTCATCCGTCACTGCCTCGCCTTTTCGCTGATTTTTTTTATTGCACCGTACAGCTTTCAACAATGCGCATTGCATTCTGCAGCCCAAATGACAAATCTCCTCCGTGTCGTGTCTCCTGCGCTTGCCAAACTTATCATGTTTGGTTTTGATAACCATCACGTCCAATAGAAAAAAACAGCACAAAAACACTCATAACTATGACCCTCATTCGGAAATACACACCTGCACCGGGAGCAAAAAAGGCGCACAAAAGTGGCGCCGCAGACGGAGAAAAAGCGCGGCATAATACTTTTACGTTTTAAAATCGACAAAGGTTTTCACTTTGAGAATCAACTTGTGAGAACTGTGACTACTGTTCATGTGCTGCAATAAATGAGAGACCACTGTATATAATAATAAGTATATAAGTATATATAAGTATATAATAATATAATATTCTCTATGACTATTGTCTTCAACCTGTTAACATTTAATATTGTCTTCATAGAGTCAAGTAATCATGCAGCAGAGTCCTCCCCTGTCTCTTCTCCTGGCTCCCCAGTCCCTGATCCCTCAGCTCCTGCTGCTGCACCCACAGGTATGAACATCAAGCACTGACAGCTTTTTACTTGCTTGGATTCCCTTGTGATCACCTTTACTAAATATCTACAACCAATCTGTTTATATCCTGTTTTTTTCAATTTTGAAAATGAAAATCTAGTAGCAGCCTTCTCATTACTTTGTGTTGTTTTGTGCTGTGTTTTACAGGCCCACAGAGGAGGACAGCTCGAAGGCGGGCGAGGGACGGGTCCCAGGACGGTCCATCGGCGGTGGAGCTGGCCATCCTGGAGTCCCTAAAGAGGCCACGCCCGTCTCCAACTGAACATTTCCTCCTCGGCCTTGTTCCTGTTCTGGAGAGCATGCCGCCTCAGACACGAGAATTCGTGAAATTTCAAATTTATAAATTAGCTTTTGAAAACAGCACAGCTGTGTTAAATTTGGAAACATTGGACCCTAATGATCAGTAGTTTTCTGATGAGGCAGCAGCTCTCCAGGGCAGAAACAATGTTCTTATTTTTCTCCTCCTTCTCCCTGAGGCTCTTCCACTCCAAGCTGGGTCCTTTTTATTCCTGTCTCTCTGTAAATAGTTAAATTTCATATATTTATGATAAATGTTTTTGTTAATGAATTTATATTTTTTCAAATAAACATTTATAATGACAAAATGTCTCTGTTCTACTACACAGCAAATATTGGCACCCGACTTGACACAAGTAGAATTTATTTCATATTATACTAATGACAAAACATACTAATACAGTGGGATGCAAAAGTTTGGGCAACATTGTGAAAAGTAATTATTTTCTTGTACAAATCATTGGTTGTCACAATAAAAATAGTCAAATATATCATATAGGAGACACACACAGTGATATTTGAGAAGTGAAATGCAGTTTACAGAAAGTGTGCAATAACTGTTTAAATCAAGCAGGTGCATAAATTGGGAACACAAAAAAAGAGAAATGAAATAAATATTTAGTGTATATCAATGTGTGTGTCTCCTATATGATATATGTAAGTGACATTTTTCATTGTAACAGCGATTTGTACAGGAAAATAATGACTATTAATAAGGTTGCCCAAACTTTTGCACCACACTGTATATAGGAACATAGTGAAGACAAGTTATTTAAGAGAGTAAAAAGAGGTTAGTTTATTTTGGAGTAGAGCTCCATTTATTAAGAAAAATTTAAAAAGACAGGAACACTCTTTAGAGGTTTGTGGGTGGCTCTTAAAAGAGCCGTTGTGGGGAAGTCACTCGGACTTCAAACAGGCTACTCCTTTGGTTGCCAAGACACAGCTCCCTCCACCGAGAAGTGAGCCATGAATTTCTCCCTCACCAGGACAGCCTCTCTGGAGGAGTTGTTTGCTGGCAAGGAACCTGGACAAAATTGTTTAAAATGAGTATTATGTGTACTGCAGTTACAAAATACATTATTGAAATTCCAAAATTACAAATTGCAAAACATAAATCTTACATAAAACCTTTTTTAATTATAAGGATAATTACATGATATATATTAGATATAATCTAAAACAGTCTGCGGTGATTATATACAAATATTCAACTATCCCAGAATTAAACCAGGTCTAAATAAAAAGGAGTGAGTATCACTACAAAGGTTAACTCAGTGGTCCTAATGCTACAGTTTGATATCAGCAAACACCGAGCGCATACTACATTGATATGACACCACAGCCATGCTATCATTCAAACACTGATAACAGCATAAATCGAATTAAATCGGGACTCGATGAGACCTTCTGAGTATCACTAGAAATATTATAAACAGTCGTCTCCGTACCACAGTTTGCTATCAGTAAACACCGAGAGCATTCACTGTTAGCATAGCACATCCATGTTAGCAGTGTATAAATGGATGGTTTAGCATGTATTAGCACAGGTATCAATAAAGGACTACCGTATTAAATACTTTTACTAACCTCAGGCAGATGGACAGGCGCTCTGCAGGTGGGATTGAGCGCCTGTAATTGGTGTCTAGGCGGGCGATTCTGGGACCGACCCGGGGAAGCAGGTCCTCAAACTGGCCGAGTGAAAGACGGTGATGTCGCTGGAATCGGCCGTCATCCAGGCACAGCTCCTGGAGAAAATGGTGAAACTCACCAAACTGCTCATGCCTCTGGAGGACCTGATGGACCCAGGTACGGCGAGGGCGTCTTTTACGCCGCTGCTCTGCTCTCCACAGTACATAGAGAAGGGAGAATCTCTCTTCAAGCGCTAGCTCGACAGCTGCCATCTTGCAAAGATACCGGTCTGGCACAACTTCCTCCCACATCCCTCCCACATTTCCGGTTCACGCGCGTCAAAATTTCATATTTTGACGCGCGATGGATTTTTCTTGGACACGCGTTGAGGCGCGAATGTGCACGCGTCAAATTAGGGGCGTTTGGGGCGTTTTTGTTCGCGTCCATCGCGTTCGGTGTGAACACACCGTTAGGAATATATGGCCACCTGTTGCTTTGGCATGTTCCTGGCAGTGTTTTCCTTCATTTCTGCGTTTACGTGTGGACGGGATTATTTTTTAAAATGAAAATGGAAAATCTCCATTTTCAAAAATACCCGTGTACATGTGGACATAGCCTGAAGATGAACAAGGTCTTGGCAATAGTGCTGGCAATCCTGCAAATTATCGTATCGATCCAATACCAAGTTCCGTATTACTTTTAACCTATAAAGGCAGTTTATGTATGGAGAGAGCAAAGTGTCATAAAATATGAGATGAGTTATCATCAATTTACCAATTCTGAACACATTTTAACAACCTCTAAATCACAGATTTTTACTGTCCCTAATAATAGTTGTAGTTAACACAATATAACACACCTTTTAGCTATTATTATATTATTATATTTTCAAAATGTCTTTTCACTACCTGTAATTTAAATGTGTCTGTCTTTAAAGCACCATGAGTCAAATTCTGTTTTAAACATGTTATATAAATAAAACAGACTTCACAGTCAACAAAAAAATATTCAGAGATTTTTCACAAATGAACTGGAATTATTTCCAATTCATTTCCAAGAAATAAATCAACAAAAATAGATAACAAAGGAGTATGGAGTATCAGTGTTGGTGTCGATACTATCATATTTTGATCTATTCACCCGCTTTTACCCAACACATTTTACCAGCCAAGGAACAGACAGGGAGAGAAACAGGAATGGAGACAAGAGGAGGTCAGGTAACATGAAGTAAGAGTGAAAAATAGGTTGAGCACCAAGTTACCAACGCACAGTTGACTGGTGAATAGTGACGAGTTCAGCTGGTTTTTTATCCACAGAAGATAATAACATAATGAGTACACCTCGTGGGTGAGGTGTTCCGGACATGTCCCACCGGGAGGAAGTCCTGGGGCAGGGCCAGGACATGCTGGAGAGATTATATCTCTCAGCTGGCCTGGGAATTAGTGATGGGTCGGTTGCGAACGAAATGGCTCTTAGAGCCGGGTCTTTGACGTGAACGACGCACCTTATCGCGAGCCCTGGTTTTTTGTGTTTTTTTTCTTTCTCTCAGCCTCTCTCTCGCACTTTTTTTCTGCTTCACTCAGCACGCGAGCCTTGTGCTTTACGCTGGGAAGAGGGGGGAGTGGTGGTAGTTACACTCAGTAGCACAGGAACAGAGCAGGAGGGAGAGAGAGAGAAAGAGAGCCAGGGACAACAACATCACATTAGAAAGGTATAGTAATCATCCACAACTATTTTCAGTTGCAGATGATAAGGATTCAGAAAGTTTATTCATGCAGGTCCATATGACAGAGAATATGCATGTTCTTTTTGTTTTCATATTATAATTGATATTTAAAAGTTGAAATGTGAATAGTTGATTTTTGTATTATATGATTTATTTATTACATTTTATGTGGAGTGAATAAATAAAAGTATATTTACGGTGGCCCCTAGAGACAAAGCACATACAAACTTCAAATCACGTACGAACTCTGAAGCACGTACAAACTCCAAAACACATACAAACTCCAAAACACGTAAAAACTCAGAAGCACATAAAAACTCAAAACACGTACAAAACGCAGCAGAAGTGCTCCAGGATGCTAGGGCGCAGTGTTGAGCTTTTGTTATCTAGTGGCTACACAAGCCAACAAGTACCAACGACCGGATTTGGTGTGTGGTAGTAACAGGTAAATGAACTTTTTTTTTTTAATTATTTGAATATATATGATTGCTTGTGTATAAATACACAAACAATACACATATGCTTTCATGCTTTCAATTGTGTAATTTAAGTGATCTAGGTAGCTCTGTTTTGGAAGTTCAGTTTATGCTAGAAATGTGTTTTGGAGTTTGTACGTGCTTTTTGGAGTTTGTACATGTTTTGTAGTGATGGGTCGTTCGCGAACGAAATGGCTCTTAGAGCCAGTTTTGCCAACTCCTCAGTAAGGAAAATCGCTATTGGCTGTCCTAAAAGTCGCTAGAAGTCGCTAAATGACGTCATCACCTAATTTGCATAATTGGTCATGCTAATGTAATTGTAATCTATGTTGTTGGAGAGAGAAATAACATCGTGGAAGAGACATAAAGTGAGTAAAAAACATCCTAAATGCATTTAGAATTTATTTAGAACTACAAATTAAATTTATTTTAGCAATTATTGTTTTTTAATGTCACAATTCCAACCCTGCTCCTTTACCCGGGCTTGGACCGGCAAAAGTGACCCGAAATAGGCACTCTGGTGGAGTTACTTTCTGTGTGTGTTTATAAGTAGTTTTAAGAGTTGTGATCCACAAAACAGCATAAGAGTAAAAGAGTAAAAGAAGAACTGACTGCGTTACAGCACCCGCTGCTTGTTGAGAGTAAAAGCGATATGCGCTTTCACTTCTTTTTTTAGCTGTTGCCAACTTCGCTAGGGGGTCGCTAGGGGGTCTGAAAACTCGCTAAATATAGCGACAAAGTCGCTAAGTTGGCAACACTGCTTAGAGCCGGGTCTTTGACGTGAACGATGCAAGCCGACTCCTTATTGCGAGCCGTCACGTGTTTTTTTGTTGTTTTTTTTTTTCTTTCTCTCAGCCTCTCTCTCGCACTTTTTTTCTGCTTCACTCAGCACTCGAGCCTTGTGCTTTACGCTGGGAAGAGGGGGGAGGGGCGGTAGTTACACTCAGTAGCACAGGAACAGAGCCAGAGGGAGAGAAAGAGAGCCAGGGACAACAACGTCACATTAGAAAGGTATAGTAATCATCCACAACTATTTTCAATTGCAGATGATAAAGGATTCAGAAAGTTTATTCATGCGGGCCCATATGACAGAGAATATGCATGTTCTTTTTGTTTTCATATTTTAATTTATATTTAATTGTGTTGTGGTTTGCAGTGCTTTGTGTTGTTTCACTTTAAATTTGTAAAAGGAAAAAGCTGAAAATGTAAATAGTTAAAAGTTGAAATGTGAATAGTTGATTTTTGTATTATATGATTTATTTATTACATTTTATGTGGAGTGAATAAATAAAAGTATATTTACGGTGGCCCTTAGAGACAAAGCACATACAAACTTCAAAACACGTACAAACCCCGAAGCACGTACAAACTCCAAAACACGTACAAACTCCAAAACACGTACAAACTCCGAAGCACGTAAAAACTCAGAAGCACATAAAAACTCAAAACACGTACAAAAGACAACAGAAGTGCTCCAGGATGTTAGGGTGCAATGTTGAGCATTTGTTACCTAGTGGCTACACAAGCCAGCAAGTACCAACGACCAGATTTGGTGTGTGGTAGTAACAGGTAAATGAACATTGTTTTTAAATTATTTGAATATATATGAGTGCCTGTGTATAAATACACAAACAATACACACATGCTTTCAATTGTGTAATTTAAGTGATCTAGTAGTTCTGCTTTGGAAGTTCAGTTCATGCTAGAAATTTGTTTTGGAGTTTGTACGTGTTTTGTTTCCAGGGTCCACCGCATATATTTATATATAAACATATATAAATAAAACCACTTTTTTTTTTACATTAGTAATTCCTTTTGTGCATAATTTTATATTATTGTTAATAATAAATAAATGAAAGCAACAAAACAACCCGAAGAGCCTGTTCGGAGCCGAAAGAGCCGGCTCTTTTTAGTGAGCCGAAGCGAAAGAGCCGGTTCTCTAAAAAGAGCCGGAAATCCCATCACTACTGGGAATGCCTTGGTTTTCCGCCTGACAAGCAGAAAGGGGGAGGTGGCTGGGGAGAGGGAGGTCTGGGCTTCTCTGCTTAGGCTGCTGCCCCACGACCCAGCCCCAGATAAGCGGAAGAAGATGGATGGATGGATGGATGGATGATGTCTTATTTAATTCCTTCTGTAATTTAGATCTAACAACTTAAGTGCTGAAACTGTACATTTCATTCCATGTTCCATTGCAGCCAGCAGTTCCAAATTCACAGTGGTCTGTTACTTCAGATTACCAGTAAAAACTGCTCTTGCAAACCTAGACTCTGGTCCTAGCTATGTGTCTACAATGTCTTCATGTTTCTGGTTTGTTTTTTTAAGACTATGTTCAATTGTTCTTTCATCTATTTATTTTGTAATTTTTTAATCCAAATGTGAATAAAATCTGTGCTTTTCACCAGTCTAAATAATGCACATTATGTATGTGTATCTCTTATGTTAAACATCTGCTGAAATTTTGTCCTCTTACATAAGAGAAACATAACTCTGTGTTTTTTGTCTATGCATTTCTTTATTGGATGAGTCAAACCAGCAGATAACGACAAATACTATAAAATGTAAAACGTAAATATGCCGCCCCACCAACACACACAGCTATTACCCGTTTGCTGCTTTTATTCATAAGATGAACTATTCTTGAATGAAGAGACATTGATTTGACACAAGTAAAAATATGGTTGATTGTGTTTATTGTTAGTCAAGAATAAGTTAAGTGAGGGTGAAAAAAGAAAAGAAAAATGATGAAGAAGGGAGGGGAGAAAGAAAAAATGAAGAGTGATGGAGAGGATGAGGAGAGATGGTAGGAGAGAAGAGGGGAGGTGAAAAGAAAGGGATATAAGGAAGGAAAGAGAAAGGAGGAGAGGAAACCCCAACAATCCCCCCTGAGCAAGCACTCGGCGACGGTGGATAGGAAAAACTCCCTTTAAAGGAAGAAACCTATTGCAGAACCAGGCTCAGGGAGGGTCATCTGCCTTGACTAGTTGGGGGGGGGGAGTGAGGGGGAAAAAAGAAAAGAAAAAGGATGAAGAAGGGAGGGGAGAAAGAAAAAATGGAGAATGATGGAGAGGTGGAAGGAGAGAAAGGGCAAGAGGGGAGATATAGGGGTGAGGAGATGAGAAAAGCGGTGGAGGAAGACCAGGCTATGCCGCCTTATGATCCGGTGTCTTTCCCTGCATTTTTTCCAGTTGCTCTTTTTCCTGAAGAAGCTCTTGGTTTTTCTCCAGGGCTTCATCAAGCTGTACTTGCAGCTGCTGATTCAGGTTGACAGTGTGTTGGAGTTTCCCATAGATCTCCAGACTAACAGCTTGTGCTTGTTGAAGCTAGCAGGACATTGTTCTTAACTCATGCCTGTTCTGCTTCTTTTCTGTAATCAGACTTACAATGCGCCGCTTAGCTTGATTAAACTTTATTCCCCAGCCCTCATTTATGATGTCCACGTTGGGCTGCTTCTGTTGGTTCACCAGCATTTCCTTGTGCCTTTCTTCCAAGTCTTTATTTCGGCCTTCCAGTTCTCTGTATTTAGTGTCCAGTTGTTTCTTCTCATGAAGCACTTGTGCATTTCTGTGCAGTGCTTCATTAATCTTTATTTGCAAGACATCATTTTGTTCCTTCATGTTGTGAAGTTTGTATTCCATCTCTTTCTCCTTTATGTCTTGCTGTTTCTTCTCTTGGAGAAACTCTTGGTTTTCCTCCAGGGCTTTATCAAGCTGTACTTGCAGCTGCTGTTTCAAGTTTACAGCATCTTGGAGTTTCCCATAGATCTCCAGACCAACAGCTTGTGCTTGTTGAAGCTGGCAGGACATTGTTCTTAACTCATGCCTGTTCTGCTTCTTTTCTGTAATCAGACTTACAATGCGCCGCTTAGCTTGATTAAACTTTATTCCCCAGCCCTCATTTATGATGTCCACGTTGGGCTGCTTCTGTTGGTTCACCAGCATTTCCTTGTGCCTTTCTTCCAAGTCTTTATTTCGGCCTTCCAGTTCTCTGTATTTAGTGTCCAGTTGTTTCTTCTCATGAAGCACTTGTGCATTTCTCTGCAGTACTTCATTAATCTTTATTTGCAAGACATCATTTTGTTTCTTCATGTTGTGAAGTTTGCATTCCATCTCTTTCTCCTTTATGTCCTGCTGTTTCTTCTCTTGAAGAAACTCTTGGTTTTCCTTCAGGGCTTCATCAAGCTGTACTTGCAGCTGCTGATTCAGGTTGACAGCGTCTTGGAGTTTCCCATAGATCTCCACATTAACAGCTTGTGCTTGTTGAAGCTGGTAGCTGTTCTGCTTCTTTTCTGTAATCAGACTTACAATGCGCTGCTTAGCTTGATTAAACTTTATTCCCCAGCCCTCATTTATGATGTCCACGTTGGGCTGCTTCTGTTGGTTCACCAGCATTTCCTTGTGCTTTTCTTCCAAGTCTTTATTTCGGCCTTCCAGTTCTCTGTATTTAGTGTCCAGTTGTTTCTTCTCATGAAGCACTTGTGCATTTCTCTGCAGTACTTCATTAATCTTTATTTGCAAGACATCGTTTTGTTTCTTCATGTTGTGAAGTTTGCATTCCATCTCTTTCTCCTTTATGTCCTGCTGTTTCTTCTCTTGAAGAAACTCTTGGTTTTCCTTCAGGGCTTCATCAAGCTGTACTTGCAGCTGCTGATTCAGGTTGACAGCGTCTTGGAGTTTCCCATAGATCTCCAGATTAACAGCTTGTGCTTGTTGAAGCTGGTAGCTGTTCTGCTTCTTTTCTGTAATCAGACTTACAATGCGCTGCTTAGCTTGATTAAACTTTATTCCCCAGCCCTCATTTATGATGTCCACGTTGGGCTGCTTCTGTTGGTTCACCAGCATTTCCTTGTGCCTTTCTTCCAAGTCTTTATTTCGGCCTTCCAGTTCTCTGTATTTAGTGTCCAGTTGTTTCTTCTCATGAAGCACTTGTGCATTTCTCTGCAGTACTTCATTAATCTTTATTTGCAAGACATCGTTTTGTTTCTTCATGTTGTGAAGTTTGCATTCCATCTCTTTCTCCTTTATGTCTTGCTGTTTCTTCTCTTGAAGAAACTCTTGGTTTTTCTCCAGGGCTTCATCAAGCTGTACTTGCATCTCCTGCTTCTTTTTCTCAGCGTCTTGGAGATTCCCATGGAGCTCCTGAGTAACAGCTTGTGCTTGTTGAAGCTGGCAGGACATTGTTCTTAACTTATGGCTGTTCTGCTTCTTTTCTGTCATCAGGCTTGCAATGCGCTGCTGAGCTTGATTAAACTTTATTCCCCAGCCCTCATTTATGATGTCCACGTTGGGCTGCTTCTGTTGGTTCATGAGACTTTCCTTGTGCCTTTCTTCCAAGTCTTTATTTCGGGCCTCCAGTTCTCTGTATTTAGTGTCCAATTGTTTATTCTTATGAACCATTTCTGCATTTCTGTGCAGTGCTTTATTAAGCTTTACTTGCAAGACATGTTGGTTCTTGACAAACCCATTGTGCCTTTCTTCCAGCTGTTTATTTTGGGTCTCCATTTGTCTGCACTGCTCTTCAAATCGAATCTTCTCTGCTTGGATTTGTTTAATCCTGTCCTCTAGATTTTGGTTTACCTGCCTACTTTCAGCTAACGCCCTTCGGACGGATAAAACGTCATCTGGGGAATTTGGCTGTGCACCCTCGAGAGGACAGCCAGCGTAAGCTTGTTGTTTTTTGCTGTGTTTACTTTCAGACATGTTGGAGTCTTGATAAAGTGACTGTGTAAAAGATCCAACTGTTTCAAAATGTTTCTCAGGCGTACATTTGAATGCTGCGAACATGAGTGCTGCGAATAAACGGACTTAAAGTTTATCATTCGCACCCCTACTTAAGCCTTTTTGATCAAAGGCAAATATGTGCCTTTGATCTGAAGGAACCACCATTGTATGATGTCATAGGAATTAGGCTGTCACATGACATACATGAATGGGGATTTTTTTACTTGGAGAACTCGAGTTTTAATCAAGTTTGTTATTTTATATAATGATTGATAGGATATTGTAACCCAGGTTAATATGGTTTGGTGTGAATTGTATTTTATATACTGCAGCGTTCAGAGGACTTAACCCAAGAACTGACCACACTCTGGATTGCGATTTCAAATTGTTTTCTTTTAAAACCCTTAAAGACCCACAGTGACACTAGTGTCACCGCCCCTTTACACTTAGAGAAAAACTATTTATAATGGTTTAACTTTTACTTTTAACTAATAAAGTCCCTAAGTGACGTCTACTGCACAAACTAGTTCAGTCATGTGACAAGTGAGGCACTCTGGGTGTGCAAGACACCATTTTCAAAGTCTCGGTCCACCTGGTTAGCTAATGAGACCACTATGCTAATTTTAAAAAACTTTCTTTTCTTTTTGCAAAGGTAAGCTTTTACTCATTCAGCAATTCTAAACTATAGATAAGATGTCATAGCTCACTTGTAGCCTAGTTTGGTAATATTTCTGAAACAATTTGATCTAGAATCAGTTTGTTAAATATTGCTGTGACAAATATGTCACATCGGGCATTAAACTCCAAATTTTCATAAAAAAACTGATGTCACATATTTGTCACAAAAAGACAAAAACTGATCATTTGCTTAGTCAGTTTAGCTCATTCAGTTATTTTAAGTAAATGTATTCTTTGTTGTTAATTCTCAGTCATATTTAACTAAATTCAAGCATAACTAATTTATTAAATTACCTAAATTTGTGATGGAACTTTACTTTAGCTTTGTCGAGGCGTTTTTCAGTTACCCCCGATTTTTTGTCATTTTCACTCTTTTGTAGAATGGATAAAAAGAAAAAATATAGTGTTCAAGATGCGCTGGAGTTTATCACTGCAGAGGACAGTGAGTATGAGGGATGTGAAAGTAGCTCAGATGAAGATTCTGAAGACCCTAATTACATCCCCCACAAAGACGTGGAGAGTGATGAATCCAGTGATTCAGACAGTTGTGATTCAAGTGATTTAGAGACAGAGCCACATTCAAGCCATATGGACACTGGGTAGCCCAAGGCAGCTATCAAAGGACAAAAATTCTCCTGGAGAAAGAAAACGTTCGAAACCCCTGAGACCACATTCAAGGGACCCTGTGCCAAACCTCCAGATGAGATCCACACTCCACTGGAGTACTTCAAAAACTTCATCACAGATGATATGCTGCTGTTAGTAATGGAACAAACAAATTTATACAGTGTACAAAAATCCAACCATCTGAGAAATGTAAATACCACTGTTAAAGAACTAGAAATACTCATTGGTCGCCATCTGAGGATGGGTCTATGCCAAATGCCTGGAAATCGAGCATACTGGGAAAATGACACCAGGTGTCCTATGGTAGCAGATAACATGTCCCGCAACCGATTTCAAACCCTGTTGGGATCTTTACATTTCACTGACAATACAGATTTATTACACAGAGATGCAGAAGACAAGTGCTGGAAGATCCGTCCATGGCTTGAAATGTTTTGCAAACAATGCCTGGATATCGTCCCAGAGGAGTACAACTCTGTTGATGAGCAAATGGTATCCTTCAAGGGGACACACAGCCCAATAAGGCAGTATGTGAAGGGAAAGCCCCACCCCTGGGGATTGAAAATCTGGGCCCGGTGCTCATCCTCTGGTATGGTCCATGATTTTGTTGTTTATCAAGGTGGTACTGGGAAGAAGACTTTACTTGGGATTGGAGGAGATGTTGTGGTGAAGTTGTGTGAAACTCTGCCAGCTGAGCAAAACTACAAAGTTTTTGCTGATAACTTCTTCTCCTCAGACCCACTTGTGCTCACACTTCTTCAGCGACAGATCTACTTTGTAGGAACACTTCGTGGAAATCGCTTAGCAGGTTGTCAGCTTGAAGATGAAAAAAGTCTTGCCCAGAGAGGCAGAGGATCTGTTGATGCGAGGGTGAATAAGGAGGAGAGCATGGTTATTGTGAAGTGGTATGACAACAAATCTGTTACCCTCATCTCATCCTATTGTGCAACTGAGCCTCAAGATATAGTCCGTCGCTGGAGCAAATCGGGCAAGGCATTTGTTGAGGTCAAAAGGCCACACATTGTGAAGGAGTACAACACATTCATGGGGGGTATTGACTTGCTTGACGCCTGCATTGCAAGGTACAAGTACCACATGAAATCACGGAGGTGGTATCGCTACCTGTTCTGGCAAACCATCATGCTCGGTGTTGTCAACGCATGGTTGATTTACCGTCGTGACTGCAAGCTACTTGGTGTCCAAAAGCCACTGAAACAAAGAAGCTTCCAGGCAGAAGTTGCCACAAGCCTGATCCTTTGGAAATCACACAGGGGGCGCCCATCACAGAACATCTCATCACCACCTCCACCACCCAAGAGAGTTCGTGTTGGATTTCCAGAGGATGTCCAGACTGATGAGGTTGCACATTGGCCTGTAAAATGTGAAAAGCGAGGTCGGTGCAAAAATTGCAAGGTGAATGCAACTACCACCCTCTGTGAAAAATGTGATGTACGTCTTTGTTTCACAGAGGAAAGAAATTGCTTCAAAAGTTACCATTACCAAAGGTAAACTTCTAACAACTGCAATGAAAAAAGCCATTTGAGCAAGTCATTGACTTTATGTAACATTCTTTTCTATTTTGGCACAATGTTTTTATATGCTCATGTTTTTAGTTCATTACACCTCTCTAATGTTAATGTTTTTTCAGTGACATTTTCAATTGTACCTCCAACATTGGGCTGATTTTTTTTTTCCCAAGAAGCTGTTGAAGTAAACCAAGAAGTGTTACCATCATTATCCATGTTAAGAATTTGAAAATAAAAAGGAAATTCTGTTTCTAAAAGCAAGAAAGTGTTTACAGAATTACTTTCTAAATATGGAACAAATGTACCTTGTATGCCCAATGTGACGCATATGTGACATTACAGATCTCGGGCAGTGGGTGGAGCTATTACAAAAAAAACTTCAGAAATGTGTTATATATGATTCATTTGATATAACTTACAACCCCCGTAATTTTCATGAAAGTAGAAATAGGTCTGGGTTCTTAAGGGTTAAATCTGTGGACATTTGATTTCATCAGCAGCATTTTACTTCCATTCATTCAGTTGAAGTTGTATTGGTAACTCATTAAAGCGTTATTGAGTATTCATAACCAGCCACTTTGTACGTACAGTGAGTGAAAAGGTTGGGTGAACTAAATAAGGTTGAATTAAACTGAGCCATTAGAACTGAATCAACTCATGTTGATCAGAGAGTTAGAACAACAACTAAAAGAAACTTAGATTAACCTGAAGGGAGTAATGAGGGTTAACTGGTATTTAACACAAGTCAGGATTTAAAACCAAACCTTTTGCTTTTTGTTTCTTGGTTCTTGTTTTTTGGGTTTGTTTGTTTGTTTGTTTAAATTTAAGCCAGGGCTGCCCTTTGCTACCTGGCTGTACCAGGGCAGGAACACCCTATCCTTAAACCTGCCCCTAGTCTACTCAGGGCAAAGTAGATAGCGCCACAAGAAGAGCGAGAGCAACAAATATAGAAGTTAAGAGGCACATGACTCATACACCTGACTCATATTTCCTTTGAATGTACACTGTAAAAAATGGCAGTGAAATTGACATAAAAACCATGTAAAATCCCTACAGAAATGTATAGTAAACCCCAAAACACAATTTTTCTGTTTCAATCACAGTGAATTTTTGTAAACTTTTAAACAGAATGTTTTTGTTATATTTACAACATCAATGTGTGATTATAATCACATTTATTTGTTAAAACTACAAATATTGGGAACAAAAACAGTGAAATACTTTAATACTCTGTTGGGAAATCAGTTTTACCCCTGTTCTTTTATTCGTCGAGGCATCCAGAGACGGCACCGGAACTCAGTAGTTATTTTCACAAAACTTTTATTCATCTTTATTCATCTTCATTTAAGCATGCACTTCTAGAAGGGAAGACGAGGCCGGTGTGTCCCTCTGCAAAATCTTCACCCCTTTGTTAGTTACAGCCAGCTTTATAGAGGCGTCCCCATCATAAACCCCGCCTACAGTGTGCTGCAAACTCTGTGTCTGTCTTTGTGAGTGCTCGTGTGTGACTGTGTACGCATACCTGTATGTATGTGTGTGTGCGTAAGTGAGTGTGCGTGACAGTTAAAACACTGTGGGTGTAGGTGACTCCCTAGAGGTCATAAAAAACCCATTTCCCTTCCAGACCACAGTTATCCAGGTCAAATGTTGAGACCTTTCACAGTTCAACTGGGGGAGGGGTCTCCTACAATCTACTCCTAAGTTCATGACAGTCAGGCCTTTATCACTAGTGATGGGATTTCCGGCTCTTTTTAGAGATCCGGCTCTTTCGGCTCGGCTCACTAAAAAGAGCCGGCTCTTTCGGCTCCGAACCGGCTCTTCAGGTTGTTTTGTTGCTTTAATTATTTAATCATTAACAATAATATAAAATTATGCAGAAAAGGAATTACTAATGTTAAAAAAAAGTGGTTTTATTTATATATGTTTATATATGGCCCCTAGAGACAAAGCACGTACAAACTCTAAAGCATATACAAACTCCAAAACACATTTCTAGCGTTAACTGAACTTCCAAAACAGAGCTACCCAGATCACTTAAATTACACAATTGAAAGCATGTGTGTATTGTTTGTGTATTTATAGACAAGCACTCATATTTATTCAAATAATTAAAAAAAAAATCATTTACCTGTTACTACCACACACCAAATCCGGTCGTTGGTACTTGCTGGCTTGTGTAGCCACGAGGTAACAAAAGCTCAACACTGCGCCCTAGCATCCTGGAGCACTTCTGTTGTCTTTTGTACGTGATTCTGAGTTTGTATGTGCTTCTGACTTTTTACGTGTTTTGGAGTTTGTACATGCTTCGGGGTTTGTAAGTGCGTCTGAGTTTTTACGTGTTTTGGAGTTTTTACGTGTTTTGGAGTTTGTACGTGCTTTGTCTCTAAGGGCCACCATAAATATACTTTTATTTATTCACTCCACATAAAATGTAATAAATAAATCATATAATACAAAAAACAACTATTCACATTTTAAACTTTTAACTACTTAAATTTTCAGCTTTTTCCTTTTAACCAAATTTAACGTGAAACAACACAAAACACTGCAAACCACAACACAATTAAATATAAATTAAAATATGAAAACAAAAAGAAGATGCACATTCTCTGTCATATGGGCCTGCATGATTTCTGAACGCCCCTCCCCCCTCTGCCCAGCGCAAAGTACAGGCCGCGCGTGCGGAGTTTAGTGGAAAAAAGGGCGAGAGAGAGGGTGAGAGAAAGAAAAAAAAAAACCTCACGGCTCCCAATAAGGAGCCGGCTCGCGTCGTTCACTTCAAAGAGCCGGCTCTAAGAGCCATTTCGTTCGCGAACGACCCATCACTATTTATCACATTGAGGGCAGTGTCTCTACAATAATTCTACATTCTATGTTAACACATTTCTAAACTCTAAAATAAGCTAAACATTTCTACAACTCATAACAAAACAATTATGTTAATTTGACATGCAAATATTGTAAAAACTATAGTTTTAGTCAGTTGTTTTTAAAAATACTGTAGGCCTGTAACGGACCTACTTTTAACATGATTCATGAAATTATGCAAATTCAGGTATAGGGCTCATAAAAATGTTTTCACAGAAAATGTCATAGTGAACCTGAGAGGTTACTTCTCTATTTTTATGCTATATGAAGATATACAATTATAATGACATTGTCGTTTTTTTAATCATTCAGGCTATTTGCAGCCCATTGTAGAGTAACCTATAAGAAATTATTATTATTATCGATAGCCTTAGTAACACTTCTGTTCAGTCATAATCCTTGTATTCTTTATGTTTCTTTTAATTGTAATGTGATACTTAGACTAGACTACTGTTTTTGGGTTAGGTTAGCAATGTATCATATCACAGGCTAAACAACCTAACAGTGCCTCCCATAGGATGTCTATGGTGCCTCCTCTCCACAGAGCTGTAGGCTACTGTAGCCTGCACTGAGTATGCCTAATTTAGAATCTGCATCTGTAGCTCGTCTCTGATTGGATAATGATGTGAGGGCGGGAGGAGCGGGAGAAGAGCTGCTAGTTCACAGCTACAGCGAACAAACCAGCACCATCTGCAGAGTGGAGAGAGAACACGGGAGCAGAAAACGTTGAGCTTTTAGGACAAATCACAAATATACGATTTTAATTGTTTTTTGTTTTTTTTTGAGGATCTGTGGTTGTTCATCTGAAAGTTTGCACAGTAAGTTTAACATCTAGGCTACTTTTTTTTCCAGACCAAAACATCACTAGCACCAATTGATATTTAGACTAATACTTGATAACTTAGCTCTAGCATGCTAGTTCAGCTGAAAAGCACAGGCAAACTTTTTAAATACTAAAAATGGTCACCTGCGTCTTTTGTAAAAAGATATTGGTCACATTAAGAGGCTGTGTACAGTGTTCCCTCATTTATCGCGGGAGTTACGTTCTAAAAAATAACCAGCCATAGGTGGAACATAGCCAGCTTTATTTTTTACAATTATTATAGATGTTTTAAGGCTGTAAAACCACTCACTACACACTTTATACACTTTTCTCAGACAAGCATGGACATTTTCACAATTTTTTCTCTTGTTTAAATACTCTCAAAGTTCAAACCTTAGTAGTAGTATAAGTCCAGTATTATAGAATGGTCGTATGCATGTGTTTACAAAAAAGTAAGGAAAAAGTGTAGGAAGCATAAAGCATGTTCCCCAGATGGTATTGATGACATGTACAAACTCACCCTCAGCCCCCAAATGACAGTACAGATTATTAAGAAAACACACATAAAACCATGTCATCTGCTAGTTCAGCCAGTGATACGCCAGAGAATGATAGTCAGTCTTATCTCAGAAACATGTGTCTCTTTTACCTTAAACTGCAAGGACAGCTGCTAATTCCTGCCTCTATTATATAGACTACTTGGATTTGAAGGGCAAAAGGTCTTCTGGACTACATGACTACAGTTGGTGTCAGCAAAACCAAGACGTTCCTTCAGACTGATGCAAGGCTTAAGAGGATATGGGGACCGCAGAGTGGCTGCTCAGATGATGTGAAAGAGGTGGTCCTAAACAAGCTAAACATTGAAAATAAAAAAATAAAAGAGTCCGTTATCAATCTACAAGCCTGTAGCATGAGAGATAATCTTGTGTTTTCTGATATTCCAGAATCTGCCGGAGAGGACGCGGAGGCAACGGTGAAAAGCTTCATTAAAATCCACCTGAAGCTGCCGGAGGACACCGTAAAGAACATCACCTTCAATAGAGTGCATCGCTTGGGGGGCGTGAGGTCGCGGACCGGGAGACCACGTCCTATTGTGGCCAAATTTGGTCAATTCAAACAGAAGGAACAGGTGAAGAGTCGCGGCAGGGAGCTGAAAGGAACGGACTTCAGCGTGAACGACCAGTTCCCCAAAGAAATCCTGGAACGACGCAAGGTCCTGTTCCCAGTTCGACGTAGCTACATCCAGAAAGGCTCCCGTGCTGTCATCGCCGTGGACCGGCTCTACGTGGACGGACAGCTCTACCGCGACCCCGGCACCACACCGTGGTTATATTGACTGCACTCCAGATAAGAACCCGCTACACTCTTTTCTTATTCATTTACACTTTCTCCTTTAACATGGGTTTAACCTAGTAATATCAGTATGATGTCATAGCAGATATAACACCGTCACCCTCCGTCATTACTTTAATTGGAATGTTTCCGTTTCTTTTCTTTTTTTTGTTGTCGCTCACAGTTTATGTGGTTTCTTTCTTTCTCTTATCTTTCACTGCTGTGATCACCTACTTCCCCACTCACCTACAAACAACACCCTCTATTTCTCCATATTTTCACACCACGATCACGCAAACACATGCGCTCAACGGCAGCACATTTACAACAGCCTCACAGCACGCACAGACTTGCAGGACACATACACAAGCCACGCTTGTTCATATTAGTGAATATTCACACACATAGTCAGACTTATGGAGCCTATCACCACACGTTTTTCTCTTTCTATTTACAAACAAGTGATGTTTCCACATTCTCTCCACCCGTCTAAAGGAAACACCCAGCGTACATCATTAGACATACACACACAATTATGGGCACGCTGAGGTTTGTCACATGGAATGTAAATGGGGCTGGCACCAGAGGAAAGAGGTTAAAGATATTTAACCACCTTAAAAAACTACAGGCAGATGTTGTTTTATTACAAGAAACTCACAGGCCTGTCACAGGTTTAAACGAACTTAAAACACCTGAGTTTCCTAATGTGTTTGCAGCCTGTTATAATTCTAGACAAAGAGGAGTAGCAATTTTAATACATAAAAATGTTAATTTTACAGTACTTGATACAGTTATAGATCCAGAGGGTAGATTTCTAATTATTAAACTATCAATATTGAACAAAAAACTATGTATTGTAAGTGTATATGGTCCAAATGTTGATGAACCCTCATTCTTCCACGGATTTTTTAGTGCACTCTCTGAACACCTTGATTGCACACTCATTCTTGGAGGCGACCTCAACCTTGGACTAAATGAAGAAATGGATAGGCTCAACACAACAGGAACTCAGCGCAATTGGCAATCCACAAATATAATCAAACAGTATATGAGCGACTATGGACTTTGCGATGCATGGCGCTCCCTTCACCCCAACAGTAAGGAATATTCTTTCTTCTCACATGTTCATCACTCCTACTCTCGTCTGGATTATTTTTTGGTCAGCAGCTTACTGCTGAGTGACATTTCAGACACTGAGATTCACCCTATAGCTGTCAGCGATCATGCTCCTGTATCTTTAACACTAATGCACAAGAATACTACGCCAAGTAAAAACTGGAGATTTAACACATCACTACTTAAAGATGAAGACTTTATTAAATATTTTAAAAAGGAATGGACTTCATATTTAGACTTTAATGACACTCCCGGAACATCTGCTTCTGTTCTATGGGAAGCAGGAAAAGCTGTGATGAGAGGTAAAATAATTTCTTTCTCATCACACAAAAAAAAAGAAGAAAACAAAAATATTCAGGAATTAGAAAAAACCATCAAATCGTTAGAAGAAGCCTACGCGTTCCATCAAGATCAAGAAATAATGAACAAAATATGCAAAACAAAACTAGAATTAAATGAAATTATTAATAGAAAAACACAATTCCTTGTACAAAGACTTCGCTTGCAGAATTTTGAACACAGTAACAAATCAGGTCGATTTCTAGCAAACCAGTTAAAAATAAATAAAGAAAAAACAACTATATGTGCTACTAAAGATTTATCGGGGAACACAATATATGACCCTGGAAGAATAAACAACATTTTTAGGGATTTCTATGAAACTTTATATTCACCACAAATAAACCCGTCTAAAAAGGAAATTGATTTGTTTCTTGACAACGTAAGTCTTCCAAAATTACTAGACAGTCAAGCAATGGCACTGGATTCGCCACTGACGCCAGGTGAACTCCAGGAAGCCCTGATAAGTATGCCCAATAATAAGGCTACAGGTCCAGACGGCTTTCCTGCAGAATTCTACAAAGAATTCTGGACAATTCTGGCACCAGTATTCCATGGAATGTTGCAGGAAATCGAGAAAAATGGCAGACTACCACCAAATATGAATTCTGCCAACATTAGTCTCCTTTTAAAACCAGGAAAAGACCCTTTATTTCCCTCAAGTTATCATCCAATATCCCTTATAAATGTAGACCTTAAAATAATCTGCAAAGCTCTCTCAAAGAGATTAGAGA
This sequence comes from Neolamprologus brichardi, assembly GCF_056152115.1. NCBI lineage: Eukaryota > Metazoa > Chordata > Actinopteri > Cichliformes > Cichlidae > Neolamprologus > Neolamprologus brichardi. Next base: position 50,383,253 of record NC_142110.1, on the reverse strand, counting down.
AAATAACCCCCCTCTTAATTCATCCTGACCAAACTGGTTTCATAAAAGGTCGGCACTCCTCAACAAACACTCGTAGATTACTTAATTTAATAGACTACTCATACAATAAAAACATTGAAACCATAATATTATCTCTAGATGCAGAAAAAGCATTTGACAGAGTTAACTGGAAATTTTTATTTGCAACTTTACACAAATTTGGTTTTGGAAACTCTTTCATAAACTGGATAAGAATATTATACAATTCCCCAACAGCTCGTATCAGAACAAATGACCAGACATCCTCCAGCTTTTGTCTCCTGAGGGGCACCAGACAGGGATGCCCACTCTCCCCTTCACTCTCTGCAATTTTTATCGAACCTCTAGCAGCAGCATTTAGACAGGCTACAACAATTAAGGGCATAAAATGTAAGAAAGTAGAACATAAAATCAGTCTCTATGCGGATGATGTGTTGCTTTTTCTGCAAAATTCACAAATCAACCTCTCTGAGGTAATTACTCTAATAAACTGGTTTTCAAGAGTTTCAGATTATTCAATTAACTGGCCAAAATCTACAGTTCTTCCCATTAACTGCTCCTTCCATAATTCTTCTGCCCCACTGCAATCTGGAAATATTAAATATTTAGGTATTAATGTTTCTCCTAAACTTTCAGACTTAACTAAATTAAACCACATCCCACTTCTAAAGAAAGTAGAAGGTGATCTGACTAGATGGAAATCTCTACCCATATCACTCATGGGAAGGGTCGCCACTATAAAAATGATGATCTTGCCAGAAATAAATTACTTATTTTTAATGATCCCTAACAAACCATCACAAGATTGGTTCAGATCTCTGGATTCATATATTTCTAAATTCCTTTGGAAAGATAAACCCCCGCGTATCAGCTTAAAAACGCTACAAAGAACCAAGGATAGAGGAGGATTAGATCTGCCTAATTTTCACCAATACTTCTTAGCCAACAGGCTTCAGTTCATCTCAGAATGGTTAAAATGTACCCTCTTAGATGAGCCCTGGCTAGATGTTGAACAGGCACTATGCAATGATCTAGAGATTTCAGACCTACCATTTATTAGCTCAAACATCAAAAGACATGAATGCTTTAAAAGCATCAACATCAGCTTTTCTCTGACAGCATGGTGGGAGTTTCTAAAAATAACGGAGTCTTCATTAATCCCATGCAAACGTACACCTATCTGGAATAACCCTGACATATTACAAAACAATAATATGATTAATTTCCCAGAATGGAGTTGTAAAGGAATTAAATACTTAGAACATATATTAGAGGGAACAGAATTTATTCCATTTGACAGACTAGTTACACAATATGGGATCAACAAGAAAAGATTTTTAGAATATCAACAAATTAAATCCATAGTAAAAAAGAAATTTAACCTCAGTCAAGTTGAATTACAAACACCACCAAGTGCGGTACATTTTCTTACTCTTAAATCCCCCAAATTATTATCTAAAATATACAGAACACTTTCTAAAATAGATGAATCAATATCCCTTCCTATTGCAAAGTGGGAAGCAGATTTATCAGTCAGCTTAGACCAAAACTTCTGGTCTCAGATTTGCTTAAAAACCTTTAAATTGATTAAAAATCCCAGTCTGCAATTAATACAATACAAAATACTACATAAAGTGCACTATACAGGTCACCGGATGTTCAAGATGGGCTTTACATCCGCCAACAACTGCTCACACTGTCAAGGCAATACACCAGACAATTACATCCACGCTCTTTGGTTCTGTCCACCAGTGCAGAAGTTTTGGCACGAGATATGTGAAGACTTATGAAAGTGTCTGAAATGTAAAATTCCAACCTCCCTTTTAGTATGCTTGTTGGGAAATTTGGATGATGTCACTACAGAAACTAATACAGTCCACATGGTTTTTACTGCCCTATGCATCGCCAAGAAAACGGTCCTCATGAACTGGAAAAATAAAAATAATCTTAATTCTAGCCAATATAGAAACTATCTAATAGATCACATTAGTCTCGATATAGCCTCTGCCACCCCATTAGATCAATCCCTCTGGGCTCCTTTGATCAGCTCCATCACCTAGCGGGGGTAGGGGGTCGTGGTTTGGTCCCGCCTTAGCTATTGTGGTTGATGTGGAGGTTGGGATGGGCTTAGGGCACCTGGAGGGCACCTGGAGGACCCCTAGAGACGTTATCCCTGGAGGGCTTAACCCGGGGGTTGTGTTCATAACCTTGTTAGTGGCTCTGGTCGCTCTTAGAGGTTGTTCTCCTCGTGGCTGCGTGCAGCGGGGCTGGAGGATGGTCTGTGCTGGCGGACGTAGGTTACTGGCCTGGTGGCCTGGCTGCCCCTGAGTGGATCCAGGGCAGGCGTGGGGGTTTGGGGTTCGGGGGTGCTTCGCCTCCGTGCTGGGGCTCTGGCTGGGCCTTGGGGGCTTCGGTCCTCGTCGGTGTGTCGCCGAGGTTGTGGGCAGTTGGGTGCACGGGGGCTCAGCCCTGCATCGGCCTAACTGGGGGCTCTTCAACTGGCAGGGAGGTTGTTCCATCCTTGCAGGAGTCCACTCTGCAGGTGGGGGAGAGACATAGGAGAGGTGGAGAATAAACTTAACCTGGGTGTCTGTTGACTTGTGTAGTCTGGGAGATGATTGAATGTTGGGGTGGGTACAGTTTCCTCTGCGGTGGAGTAGGGTGGGCTGCCCCAGGTCCTGTGGGGCTTGGCGGTGCTGCTGCCGTAGGCCCCGGTCTGGATGGGCCTGGGCTCCCTTGCCTTGGTGGATACCAGAGGACGGGGGTGCCTACTGGGGTCAGCGGGGGAGCTGGCTCTAGGGAGGGGCATCCTCCCCTCCCTTCTTTTCCTCCCCATCCCTGGCTACCTCCCTCTTCCCGCTCCACCACACCCACCCACACAGGTAGGGCCTTGGGGTGCGGGTGTGTCACCAGGGTGCAGGGGAGACATTTCCCCCCCCCCCCCTCCCCCCCCTCTGTCCTCTTCTGGCCACCTGTGCCTCAATTTTATCTCACAACTTAGACATCCACATTACTTACACTCTCATAACACACACATATATATATAGGGCCTTGAGGGTGGGCATGTTAACACCGTCCAGTAGACGGTCTGTGTATTCAAACCTACCTCTGGTGCCGGTGCCCACCTCTCAATTTTAAATCCATGTAGACATTGAGGGTTCTCGGGAGGGGCCGTGCTAACACCTGCAGCTCTCTGGCAGCAGCACCATGCTCTCCCTTGTTTTAAATGCACTTTAGAGCAACACGCAGCAACACTACACTTGAGCGGGAGGAGGGAGGTATGGGGTCTTAACACACCCCCGTTCTCTACTAGCCATCGGGGCGGGAGGGCTGGGAGGAGATGCTGGCTGTCCGATTGGCCTCCCTGCTGCTGCGGAGCCTGGGACGGTCTGCTTGCCTCCACCCCGGAGGGAAGGGTAACATCTCTTGGGTCTGGGTGCCGTTTCCCCCTCTGGGGGCAGGGATACCTGGACCCGGGGTATAGAGTATGTTTGGGGAGTGTGATTGTGTGTACATGTCCATTTACGTTTATCCCTACGTTGGGTGAGTGCTGAGTGTTTGTATATGTGTGCATGAGGGTGGGAATGCATGTCTGTGTCTGTGTGTGCCTGTTTGTCTGTGTCTATATGTCAGGTCGGGTCTTAGACTCCACCTCTCTGGGAACTCCCAGGCCCTCCAAAGTGTGGAGGCCTATCTCCCCTCACCACACTCCCTGCCGGTGACTGATGCCCTCAGGGGTCGGTGCATTGGTGGTTCTTGGTGTTCGGGGCTGGGCGCTCAGGTATGTACCAGCTCAGTCCCGGTGGCTACTTGGCGGGGCCTGGCGCCTGTTGCTCGGTCAGGCCTCTTCTGGGGCGCGGGGGGCCCTCGGGCCTCCGGCCTCTGTGCCTGCGGCTTGGTTCACTCTGGCACAGCTGGCAGGGGGCAGGCACACCGGTGCAGCCCCCTCTAGCGTCTGCCCGGTGGCTACTGGGTGACCCCTCGTCTGGGGATCCTCAGCCCTTCCCATGAAGGTGGCACGGATGCCCCTCCGGTGGTCCTCCTTGGGCTCTTGCACTCTGGGGCCTCTGGATGTCTGGGGCCTGGATCTCCTCCATGCCTGCTTCATGCCCTGGGGGACAGGACTATGGCTCTCTACATCCTCTTGCAGACCATTACATGGGGAAACCATTTGAATACAAGCGCGCCGATCCACAGGTGTGCACACGGGTGTTCACTGTTCGTAGACTTAAATCACACCTTTCTTGGCTGCTACTTCAAAGCACATTGTGCGCTGTCTGTCCTGCGTGCTGCACAACAATATTCAATATTTAGTATTTACTGCTGTTTACACTTAGCTAGATTAATGCGATGGTGTTGTGTTTAGTATGTTGCTTTGTCTTTTTTTTTGCTTGTTTTCTATTCTTTTTCTCTCAACAGGTGATCCCGGAGATATTTTTTTCCCCCCTTTCCCACTGTCCCTCTCCCGTTCTGTTTTTCTTTTCCTTCCTCTTTCTTTCTCCCTTTCCTATCCCTCACTCATGTCTGTCCCGTCTGTAACAACTGAAAATAAAATAAAATAAATAATAAAAACAAAGGTCGATCAAATGGACCAATACGGCAATGCCATGATGATCCATTTGGCAAAATAAATCCATTGGGTATCCTTGTTGGTCTTCAGACAACAATTCGGACGGCTAAAGAACCAAATGGGACAGGCAAAAAAAAAAAAAAAAAAAAAAAAGAGAAGGAGGAGTTTTCCATGTAGATACATGTCTGGCAGATGAGGTGCAACTGGAGCAAGTGTCTCTGACACCCACTATTATTTTCTTTAGTAAGTCTGTTTCATAGCTCGCTCTCTCTTTTTTTAATTGCACTGTTAATAGAATGTCATGTACTGCAGTGCTTATTAATATAACCTGTTAAATAATTGTTAATTCAGTTAATAATAACTGAATCTGGGTCCAAGCCTGGCTAACAGTGTGTTCACACCGAACGCGATGGACGCGAACAAAAACGCCCCAAACGCCCCTAATTTGACGCGTGCACATTAGCGCCTCAACGCGTGTCCATGAAAAATCAATCGCGCGCGCGTGAACCAGGGATGTGGGAGGAGGTTGTGCCAGATGGTATCTTTGCAAGATGGCAGCTGTCGAGCTAGCGCTTGAAGAGAGATTCTCCCTTCTCTATGTACTGTGGAGAGCAGAGCAGCGGCGTAAAAGACGCCCTCGCCGTACCTGGGTCCATCAGGTCCTCCAGAGGCGTGAGCAGTTTGGTGAGTTTCACCATTTGCTCCAGGAGCTGCGCCTGGATGACGGCCGATTCCAGCGACATCACCGTCTTTCACTCGGCCAGTTTGAGGACCTGCTTCCCCGGGGCGGTCCCAGAATCGCCCGCCTAGGCACCAATTACAGGCGCTCAATCCCACCTGCAGAGTGCCTGTCCATCTGCCTGAGGTTAGTAAAAGTATTTAATACGGTAGTCCTTTATTGATACCTGTGCTAATATATGCTAAACCATCCATTTATACACTGCTAACATGGATGTGCTATGCTAACAGTGAATGCTCTCGGTGTTTACTGATAGCAAACTGTGGTACGGAGACGACTGTTTATAATATTTCTAGTGATACTCAGAAGGTCTCATCAAGTCCCGATTTAATTTGATTTATGCTGTTATCAGTGTTTGCAATGATAGCATGGCTGTGGTGTCATATCAATGTATGCGCTCGGTGTTTGCTGATATCAAACTGTAGCATTAGGACCACTGAGTTAACCTTTGTAGTGATACTCCTTTTTATTTAGACCTGGTTTAATTCTGGGATAGTTGAATATTTGTATATAATCACCGCAGACTGTTTTAGATTATATCTAATATATATCATGTAATTATCCTTATAATTACAAAATGTTTTATGTAAGATTTATGTTTTGCAATTTGTAATTTTGTAATTTCAATAATGTATTTTGTAACTGCAGTGCACATAATACTCATTTTAAACAATTTTGTCCAGGTTCCTTGCCAGCAAACAACTCCTCCAGAGAGGCTGTCCTGGTGAGGGAGAAATTCATGGCTCACTTCTCGGTGGAGGGAGCTGTGTCTTGGCAACCAAAGGAGTAGCCTGTTTGAAGTCCGAGTGACTTCCCCACAACGGCTCTTTTAAGAGCCACCCACAAACCTCTAAAGAGTGTTCCTGTCTTTTTAAATTTTTCTTAATAAATGGAGCTCTACTCCAAAATAAACTAACCTCTTTTTACTCTCTTAAGTAACTTGTCTTCACTATGTTCCTATATACAGTGTGGTGCAAAAGTTTGGGCAACCTTATTAATAGTCATTATTTTCCTGTATGAATCGCTGTTACAATGAAAAATGTCACTTACATATATCATGTAGGAGACACACACATTGATATACACTAAATATTTATTTCATTTCTCTTTTTTTGTGTCGCCAATTTATGCACCTGCTTGATTTAAACAGTTATTGCACACTTTCTGTAAACTGCATTTCACTTCTCAAATATCACTGTGTGTGTCTCCTATATGATATATTTAACTGACTATTTTTATTGTGACAACCAATGATTTGTACAGGAAAATAATTACTTTTCACAATGTTGCCCAAACTTTTGCATCCCACTGTATTAGTATGTTTTGTCATTAGTATAATATGAAATAAATTCTACTTGTGTCAAGTCGGGTGCCAATATTTGCTTTGTAGTAGAACAGACATTTGTCATTATAAATGTTTATTTGAAAAAATATATAAATTCATTAACAAAAACATTTATCATAAATATATGAAATTTAACTATTTACAGAGAGACAGGAATAAAAAGGACCCAGCTTGGAGTGGAAGAGCCTCAGGGAGAAGGAGGAGAAAAATAAGAACATTGTTTCTGCCCTGGAGAGCCTGCTGCCTCATCAGAAAACTACTGATCATTAGGGTCCAATGTTTCCAAATTTAACACAGCTGTGCTGTTTTCAAAAGCTAATTTATAAATTTGAAATTTCACGAATTCTCGTGTCTGAGGCAGCATGCTCTCCAGAACAGGAACAAGGCCGAGGAGGAAATGTTCTGTTGGAGACGGGCGTGGCCTCTTTAGGGACTCCAGGATGGCCAGCTCCACCGCCGATGGACCGTCCTGGGACCCGTCCCTCGCCCGCCTTCGAGCTGTCCTCCTCTGTGGGCCTGTAAAACACAGCACAAAACAACACAAAGTAATGAGAAGGCTGCTACTAGATTTTCATTTTCAAAATTGAAAAAAACAGGATATAAACAGATTGGTTGTAGATATTTAGTAAAGGTGATCACAAGGGAATTCAAGCAAGTAAAAAGCTATCAGTGCTTGATGTTCATACCTGTGAGTGTAGCAGCAGGAGCTGAGGGATCAGGGACTGGGGAGCCAGGAGAAGAGACAGGGGAGGACTCTGCTGCATGATTACTTGACTCTATGAAGACAATATTAAATGTTAACAGGTTGAAGACAATAGTCATAGAGAATATTATATTATTATATACTTATATATACTTATATACTTATTATTATATACAGTGGTCTCTCATTTGTTGCAGCACATGAACAGTAGTCACAGTTCTCACAAGTTGATTCTCAAAGTGCAAACCTTTGTCGATTTTAAAACGTAAAAGTATTATGCCGTGCTTTTTCTCCGTCTACGGCACCACTTTTGTGCGCCTTTTTTGCTCCCGGTGCAGGTGTCTATTTCCGAATGAGGGTCATAGTTATGAGTGTTTTTGTGCTGTTTTTTTCTATTGGACGTGATGGTTATCAAAACCAAACATGATAAGTTTGGCAAGCGCAGGAGACACGACACGGAGGAGATTTGTCATTTGGGCTGCAGAATGCAATGCGCATTGTTGAAAGCTGTACGGTGCAATAAAAAAAATCAGCGAAAAGGCGAGGCAATGACGGATGAACAGCGGGACTACTGTATACTGTTTATTAATAAACAAAATATATTCCTGTATGACAACACGCATAAATTAACTGCCTACATTAACTCAATGTAAACATACCTTCTGACTGACACTCCCCTGCTGCCTCTTCGGGCTGTCCCTGGTCCCCGGGGGAGAAGTTCTCCACGGTCCGCACCATATTGCCGCTTGTCTCCCGCGGGGTGAGGAAGGGGTCCAGAAACCCCATGACCTCGAAGAACTTCCATCTTCTCCCCGATCCTGCTGCAGACCCACTCCTCTTCTCCTTCTCTGTCTTCTTCTCCTTATTATAAGTGTCCCTAAGGCTCTTCCACTTTCTCCTGCAGATGTCCTCTGAATAAACGCATTATCTTGTTAGCGGAAAGGTATTTGTACATCAGTGGGAAAATAGCGGGACGGTAGCGGGCTTGCTAGCTTTTGCGCGGGTTCATCGGGTCAGTCTGAAAATTAAAAAGAAGAAGGAATGAACTTACCAGGTTGCCCGATCTCCTCACTTATGTGTCTCCAAGCTAGGTCCTTTTTATTCCTGTCTCGGTAGAAGTAGTAGCTAGCATCATATAGCTCCGGGTGATTAGCCACGGCACTGATGAGCTTTTCCTCCATACTGAATGAAGAATCAAGGGCTTTGGCTGGATCTGCCCCTTTGACCTAGGTCAGAGCCACGTCACCAGGCTCCTGATTGGTTGTCGCGGCGCGATTTGACGCTGGAGTTCAGATTTTTCCAACTCAAGTGGTAGACACGAAACGCGCGTATGCACAAAATGCAACACAAAAACTCACGCGCGTGGTTTTATTCGCGAGTCAAACGCGCCAGACGCGCTACACTGACGCGTGTTTCACACGTTTTCGCGACGCAAATCTGCTCCCGAATTTTCGCGGGACCCGCAATCGCGTGTCATCGCGCTTTTCCATTGACTTTACATGTAAACCTGACGCTCTATTCGCGTCCATCGCGTTCGGTGTGAACACACCGTAAGACTCGGGGCCAGACCAAGACTCAGCTGACGTCTGACTACCTATAACCTTTGCGCTGGGTTTTTAAAATGCAAAAGTGTGATTTATCACTGCAAAAGACACTTGTTGTGAAGGGTGCCAATACTTTTGACCATGCAGTGTTCACTTCCCAAAGCATTTTGGTTATATTTTGTCTTGAATTTGGGGAAACCAATTGTTGTTGCAGTTTGGCCATGACTGTGTATGTGTACGTATATGCTTGTACTTATTTTTTAACTGATCAATTAAAATGCTTAATATGCTTTTATATGATTTTATTCTACAGGTGTTTCTTCTCCATAAACCCAGAAAAAGGAACCAAAAAAGAGAACAAAAACTTGAAGCATCTTTCCAACAAGAACCCTCGAGTCCTCACCCAGATTCAGGATCTCTCCGACCACGAGTGGCGTTAAGCCTGAATATTGACTCTTTGTGGACTGGTAGCTTTTACTTTGTTAAATCCACAATGTGTACTTTGAAACTTTTTCTGGTCAAGAGTCCGCCACCTGCTTGTTTCATGAAAATGTTCTTGCTTTGAAGGAATGTTCCACAGTTTTGTTTGTTTGTTTGTTTTTCTATAGTGCTGTTACTGCAGTGTTTATAGGTTTGTTTCCCCACAGGTGGTTTCCTGATGTTTTGCTATGGTAACTACACATGTGTTTTCTATGACCAGGGCCATGGTTGTGGTGACAGCAGAGTGCGTGTTGCGCGGGATGGTGATTACGGTAATTTTCGCACTGTGGCCCTTTCTCAATATGCGTACTTGTGCGTACTTGCGTTCTCGTGTACTCGTGATACGTCATCAGTCGTGAGACCAAGTACTGTTCCAATACGAAGTACGCATCAAGCCGAGAACGCAAAAAATTCCCGGATGTGTTCTCGCTCCGCCCTTTTTATTGAGCATGCATCGGTGGTGACTTGTGTGGACTTGGCATTCTGCTAAATATCCCAGAATGCATTTCGCAAGACCTCTGTGAAAATGGCCGCAGAGAAGACACATAATTGTAAGTTAAATACTACTATTGTTGTAATATGCAGTGCATTTTCAATGCATTTTTATGCGAGAATATAGTTATTTAAACTTCGAATATTTAGTCAATTTAACAGTACAGACCCTAATTAAAAATTTCCTATGCTGTTTTCGGAGGTGCCTTGCCTGCCAAATAGCGAGCACAAGAGGTTCGGCATTTTGTTTTGAAATTTCCGCTATCTCTAAAGGCTCTGATTTAAATCACTTTGGCAATTTTAATAGCCAGTTGTTCACACAAATCTTGTACTATCCTGTATAATGTTTAAAAACCTTAAGTTATTTTTACATTTGTATCAACAGTAAGTTTTAATAAAGCACCTGATTGTTTTGCTGTCATTTTCCCCTACTTTTATTTGCTTGGATTGTTAATATATTAATGCAATATTTGATATTTTAATCAAGGGACAAGTGAGGAAACACAGGCTCTCATTGAGTGGCAGGCGGAAAATGAGAGCCTTTTTACAGGAAAGAGACATTCCTGCAAGACTGGATGGGAGTAAGTACTGACTGCTTTTGCTGCTCTAGGGAAGGATTAGAGGAGCACATCTTATGATAACTAGCTATCGAAGTGACAGTGCAACATTCTTTTCCCTCAGGGACTTTGTTAGCTCTTCAGGCCTGGCCATAACAGTTAAGCAAGCACAAAAGAAATGGAACAATCTGACTTTGCCATTTAATAATAGAGTAATTGTATCTGTGATAATATAGCAATTAATACATATTTTCAGGAGCTTAGGGACCCATCCACAGGCAAGGGAGTAGAGGAAGGTAGCCCGACTGCCGCCACCTGGCAGTGGTACAAAATGATGGATGCTGTGCTCCAGGGGCAGCACTCAATAAGTCCACCCCTGGTAGTTGCAGCAAACCTCACTTCAACTGCAGGTGGTGCAGTCAGCACTCCAGCCTCGTCCCCTTCTACCGAAGTGTCGAGGAAGAGCCAGAGGAAGAGGCCCAGGGACAGCCAGGCTGTACTTCAGTTTCTAAAAGACCAGGCGGAAAGAGAGGAAGAGAGAGAGAGACAGGCGCTGGCTAGGGAGAAAGAGAGGGAGAGGGCAGCTACTGAAAGGGCAGACCGAAAAATTTTAAATAAAGTAATTTAAATCTCAATAATGAAGTGAGGTTTTTGCTGCATGTGTAACAGAGAATCTTTTTAGTCAAAGTAAAACATCATTTAAACAAGTGTAACAGTTACAATAACTTTTAACATTGAATTCAACATATACAACCGTGAGCACACAAGCAAATATACAAAAAAGAACACTAATGGCTTTCTCTTTTGGCCTTAGCTGCCTACATATCTGTTTGAGCATGACTACATCTTACAAATGAAACCTTTACCTAGATGTAGTCATGTTCAAACAGACATGCAGGCAGCTGTTCAGGAGCAGACAGTCGTGCAGCAAGCCTGGCTCGGATACAAGCTCCAGAAAGCTCCCTGTCCACGCCTGTGCATTCTGTTTCGGCTTCTGGTCCTGCTTGTGCCGCCTCCTCCTCGTCTCCTTCTTCTTGGCAGACGTTATCTGTTGCCACACAGATGTTGTGGAGGATGCAGCAAGCTCCCACAACTTTGGGAGCCGTGTTTTGAGGATGCCAAAGGTACGCTCCATGATGTTTCTGGCCTTGGCGTGGTGCCGATTGAACCTTTCTTCAACTTGAGCTTTAAAAGAAAGATAGTACACACTTTTATTCAGTGCTTAGTAAACTTTCAATTAGTGTAATAGGTAGAATTATAATATTGCATTTGTTTTCTTAAAGCTCTGCATGCTTCACAGTAACAGATGTAGCACTACACGTGTTTGTAGGTGTAAAGAAAAGGGGGATTATTTTCTTATTTGACACAGGCTGGCGATATGGGGTCATTATTGCCACTGGGTGCTTAAGGCAAGGGTATCCTCCATCTCCCAAGGGGAAGTAGCCTGCTGGTGGATACAGGGCCTGTTTGTGCATTGGGGATCTTCGCAATACTAGTGCATCATGCACAGATCCGCAATTACCAATGTACACATCTAGGAATGCACCTCTGGAGTCACAGATGCCCTGCATCACAATAGAGGGAAACAGTTTCCTATTGATGTATGACCTCTTATGTGGTTCCCCAGGTGGAAGAATGCAGATGTGGCATCCATCAATTGCACCAGCTGTGCAACGGAATGCCTCATTGCCAGCAAGGCGTGCAAAGCCTGCCCCAACCTCCTGCATCTCTTCTGCCTTTGGGAAATGAATGACGCGATGCAGAATTTTTATCATTTCCTCTATGACATTGCGGACAATCCTGCACACTGTTGCCACCGGCATGCTAAAGATGTCTGCTGTCACTCGGTATGAGGCTCCACAGGCCAGCCAGTAAATGGTCACTAGCACCTCAATTTCGTGGTTCCATCCGTGTTGTTTTTCCCGGGGGAGCATTTGCAACAGCATGTTAATGCTTGCTCTTGACAGTCTGAAGGCTGGTTTTAGGTCTGCTCCAGTAAAGAAGATTGAAAGGATACTGTAATTACTTTGTGTATATATTTTTGCTGGGCTTTTCCCCTGTTTTAAAAAAGGAAAAAAAGATACTTACAGTATTTAAACAGATATGATTCAGGTTTTTTATATATTTATTGAACAGTTACTGAAATATTTATTCTTATTTTTAGTATACGTTATGTCATGTTTACTTAAATTTGTGATTAAAACACAATATGAACTTCGATGGCTTTCTTAAGTGTGTATTTCTGACCATTTGCATGACATACAAATGTCCTGTTTGTGTTGTTAAGTTACTTGACAATTCACTTGTCTTTGGAGAGTAAAGCTTGTTTCAGTGCTCCACAGTGATATTTTTGTTAAACTGTATAGGCTTTATGTAGTATTGATCTACCACCATATGATATTATACACAGCAAATGCGACCTTTTCTCTAGATTTGGGAGTACATACATAGAAACACCAGCCTATTAATTGTTTTTTTTAAATGTACTGAGTCAAGAAGGCACGCCATCAAGGCACGTCTCCTCTCCCTCATCTTCATCCTGGCTCTTCTCTCCCAGATCCATCTTCTCAGTTGCGCTGCTTCGGTTTCAGCCTGAAGGTACAGAATGCCGGCAACAACTGCGACAACCACCCAATCCATTTTTCCTTTTTTCTCTTTTCCTTTCCTTATGTTTTTACTGACCAGATCAACCACTGATACCACAAAACTATTCCTGCGATTATTTCCCGCCGGTGGCTCTTTATATAGGCGCACATCTTGCTATAGTGCAGGTAAAGTAGTTAATAAAAATATTTTTCATGTATTATTTTTTCAATAAAAACACACAGAGTAACGTTTATATGTAATTTTATTTTATTCTTTATTGATAGTGGAGCAGCCGATCCAGCCTGGTGATGTTAGCCTGACCTATGACATAATCAAGTACGCTGGTGTTCCAATTGTACAAATCGCGAGTCCGTACTCCCGTGCGTTCTCGGGGAGTACGTACTCGCGTACTTGAGAATTGAGAAAGGGCCAATATGTCATTTTTGTTTTAACAGGTTACTATGTAACTTTTTTTGGTAGAGGGTCTGCCACATGCTTGTTTTATGAAGATGGTTCTTGCTTTGCGGGAATGTTCCACAGTTTTATAGCATTTTGATTGAATTGTGTGACTTTTGTGTAAGTTGGTTTTATTGATGATGGCTGCAAAATAAATTTCCCAAAAGTGATATTTTCCTCACTAGCCTTTTCTGAAGATGTATTTTTGCATGTTTAGGTGTAGGCATAGCAGTAAGAAGTTTGCAGGTTTATGATTTAAACTTACACATTAAAACATGAAAATACAGCATAGTAATAGATTTTATGTATAATATACAGAGCAGCTCCATTTAAAATGCACATTTCACAGTTGTTTTACCAGTTCAAATTAGTTTTTTGTTTGATATTTCCCTGTTAATTTTACAGATTATGGATCCCCAATAAGCAATTATTACATGTAAAAAATACAGGAAATATTCTATGAATATACAACAATTGTTGTGTGAAATTAATTTATTTTTTTGTAGATTTAACAGTTGTGAGTTTCCCAGCTGTGTGGTAACCCCAGCTGCCAGCGTTTTCCTGTAAAAACAGCACTTTTAAGAAGAAAAATAATGTTTTATTTCATGTACTTTGCGTTCATTTCATGCTAACTTGTAGCAACTTGTTTTTTGTTTTGTTTTTTAAAGAGGTGATATAGTGTAATCTCCACAACAGTAACTTCCATTATTTTCTTTATTGTGATGGTAATATCAGGGTTAGAAAAGCTTTTCAGTAGGCATTTATCACTGGAAATATTGTGTATTAAATGAAACTATTACTGTTAATTTTAATGAAAAACTTTTTTCCGGTAATTCACATGTTGCATGTTGCAGTTTGGCTAGAAATGTTCTTTGTTCTTAACTATGAAGGATAAAGACCCGCTTTATCCATAATGTGAAAGCTTGTTGACTCTGCCTAAATATAGCAGAACATACTGTGATTTTTCACTCTCAGAGCAACTACACAGAGAATGAAAGGTCCTTTATACAATGCAGATGGGTGCAGCTGGACATGGGGTTTAGACAAGATTTATGGGGATCATTTGAAAAATGCCAATTTTTATTAAAATTCAGGGAACTGCTTTATTGCAATATCATCTGCAATATTTCTTAAGGAGAAAGCAGAGCGGGGAAGAGGAATATTCCTCAAAGGAAAATGATTTATTTGCATTCAGCAGCCATGTAATATATGATTATAGTTTGTTTCTAATTTACTACTCAAGAGTGAACAGATTTATACAGTGCAAAACCTTTCACCCAATTAAGTAATATTGCATCCGCTCTTGTATTATTGCCTGGGGATGAAAAATACGACTTTCTTCAAGAAGGTGCATCAGCAGTTAACAGAGAACAGCAATCTGCACGGTTTCTGAATAGTGTTTTCTTCTTATTCATGCAGGTGCTGTGCTGCAGCCTAAACATCTGTGATTAAAGAGAAGCAGGTCGGAACTCTTTGCAGTCGGTACTTCAGAGTGGATATGCTGCCACTGGAGAGACAGAGTGGGAGAAAAAAACATGTTTTGTTTAATAAATGTCTCCCACTCTTATCTAACCTTGTCATTGAACTCCCCACCTACATTCACAATCCAACCACCTGTGTACTAATTAACAACATGCGTACATAGCATTGAACCTGAATTCTGTTGTTTTCATGTCAAATAATTGAAGCTTAACCTTAGAGCAGCTACACGTCTATTTACCGTACTTGTAATATTGTTATCATGTTACTTTCATTTACCACCGTCATTTATTCACATTCACACAGATGAAAATCACTAATCCAAATTTATCAGCTGCATTAGTAGCTAATTACAAATTGCACTTAAGTGATCTCTTGTTGTTATGCAAAATCTCAAACTCAAGCAGGGTTATCTGCGGAACAAAAGTAGAACTTCAAATAAGGAAAGCCAAAGAGAAATAATGTGAATAAGAAGATCTCTGATTGAGAGTTTGTGCTGCAATCAATGAAAACAAGTCAAAATAAAGAAGTTCAAGTTGATGTTGCACTGTACATTCAGGCTATTGCTGCTCCTGGAGAAAGAAACCATGTTTTGTGTAATCTGTACTTTTTGGATTATAATACTCTTTTGCATCCATAACTGAGCTGCTCATCAATGCCATTACAAACCCTAACGAGGCTTTGCAGATTTCCATTTCAGAAAGCATGAAGCACGCGAGCCTGCAGCTGCTGCGGCCATGGATACAGTAATGGAAAGAGGAACCGGCACTTCCGAGTTTTGACAGGTGACTCCAACAATAACAATAAATTATCACCGTAGTGCAGTAACCACTGTAACTAATGATTCATGTCTTAATGAAAAAGTATTTTGCTTTTTTGTTTGCTTGTTTTTTAAATCGTATGCTATGAAGAGGCCACAAACATGATTTTAATACAGAATAATCTGCATTACAGGTCAGGCCAGCAGCGAGCAGAGACATGAATTCTGTTCAGTCACCGGGAGGCTTACATTTTCAAATGTGTGTTATTTCATCCTTCTCTGGGTGGAATACTTACAATGAGCTGCCTCAAGGATTTTCTATGACTTATGGCGATATCTTGGGATATCCGTGGGGTGTTTCCACATATCATGGTTTAATTACCTCAAAAGAAACATTAAGATTATTGAATTTGTTTGCGAGACAAATTATTGTAAGGTTCAGTAACACAAATCATCAACTGATCTAATTTTTCTGTTGATTTAAATGGAAATATTTATCGGGGAAAAATACAATCCTGAATGCTGAAATGCCTTTTCTTATTTTTGTTTTTAATGATCATGTAATAGACACAGCTGGGTGCACTGTTGCCAATAGGGCCATTCTGCTAACAGCAGCTCTTTCAATTTGAAAGACTGAATAGTCTGGCTGCACTTTTTAGAGGAATGTTCATCCAATTATAGCCACAGACCCACACACCTCACACAAAGAGGTAAACAACACTCCCGCAGGGCAAAATCTTGTAGATTTGAACTACAGCTCAACAGCAGCTTGGGCATCATCATTTTGTCTTTGTTGTGAATAGACGCAGCACAATAGTGACTTTTGTTCAGGGGCTGGCAAAAATTCTGTGAAAACCGGAGCAGATTTTGCAAAGAACGCCTCCCTGTCAAGATGCTGGAGTTTAGATTCAGCTGATGTGATTATGTGACAGAAGTGATGCTGCAGAGCTCTGCCTCCCTCTGTTGGCTAGCCATTTAAAACAAGTTGTTTTGAGAATGTGTTGGATTAACTGTGGAGCAATGATTAATGATTTAGTGCTTTGTCCAGGGAGAAAAACTATAAGAGAATGAACTGTTTTGTGTGTGTGTGTGTGTGTGTGTGTGTGTGTGTGTATGTGTGCGTGTCCCTTTACATGCGTTCATGCAGAAAATGATCTCTGCAACACTTCTAGGTGTGCAGGCGAGTTTCAAAGCTCTCTGTCAAGCAGCATGCAGGAGATTTCGAATGCTCGGATTTAACTTTGATGAAGCGTTTTTTCCTAGAAGCATTTCTGTTTATCCAGAATTTTGATTAAAGATTAGAGGAAAACGTAACCGATACATTGTGTTTGTATCCATTGATATTCACCAGACTTCCAATTAAGCTATAAAACCCTCCTCGGCCGTGCTTTCACTTGAGGATGCAAAGAAAGTCACGTTTCACATTCAACAGCTGGCAACCATGTTTTATTCAATACATATAGGAAAGTGTCTTCTTTTCTTAGCATCCAAGCACAATTACTTACAGATAAGTGTCAGTAATCCAGTTAATATCTAACTGGACTAACTGGAATTACATTTGCACAATGCAGTTTCTTATTGACATGGATCACTTGAGGTGGAGGCTTGACAGCATAGCCTGTTGTTTGACTGTGTTCAGATGGATTTTAACAGTTTATAGCCAATCTGCACGCCTAAAAACACCTTAAAAGCACAGTAGGTTTGAATTGTACAACTATGAAATGTACTGTAATTGATTTTTTAAATTTACAAATAATCCACAAACGATGGTTTCTGGTTCACATAGATAGACAGAAAGTTCCAACATTAACATGCAGCGATGTGGCTTTTCAGTATTTGTGTTTCAGGTGTTTTTTTGAAGTACTCCTATGTGCACAGAGCAAAAACTATCCCACTGTCATTCTGCGGAAATGAAGGGATGACAAAATTTCTGAAAGCGCTGACACCTGCTGACAGATAGATGAGACAACAAGGAAGCACATCAATCTGAAACAAGAAACGCAGAGAAGAAAGTTCTAATCTGCTAATCGAATCTTCTTTTTTTCTTTATTTAGCAGGTTTCAGTTGAGCTTCTTGTTGTTGTTGTTTAGTTATCTCTGATTTGATTATATCCCCACACACCAATACGTGCATGGGCATAAGCATTTGGACACATGCAGAGAGAGAGGGGAGCACAGGCCCCTTTAAAGATAGAGTATGCTCAGAGGGCTACAGTGGGGCAAAAAAGTATTTAGTCAGCCACCGATTGTGCAAGTTCCCCCACTTAAAATGATGACAGAGGTCAGTAATTTGCACCAGAGGTACACTTCAACTGTGAGAGACAGAATGTGAAAAAAAAATCCATGAATTCACATGGTAGGATTTGTAAAGAATTTATTCGTAAATCAGGGTGGAAAATAAGTATTTGGTCAATAACAAAAATACAACTCAATACTTTGTAACATAACCTTTGTTGGCAATAACAGAGGTCAAACGTTTACTATAGGTCTTTACCAGGTTTGCACACACAGTAGCTGGTATTTTGGCCCATTCCTCCATGCAGATCTTCTCAAGAGCAGTGATGTTTTGGGGCTGTCGCCGAGCAACACGGACTTTCAACTCCCGCCACAGATTTTCTATGGGGTTGAGGTCTGGAGACTGGCTAGGCCACTCCAGGACTTTCAAATGCTTCTTACGGAGCCACTCCTTTGTTGCCCGGGCGGTGTGTTTTGGATCATTGTCATGTTGGAAGACCCAGCCTCGTTTCATCTTCAAAGTTCTCACTGATGGAAGGAGGTTTTGGCTCAAAATCTCACGATACTTGGCCCCATTCATTCTGTCCTTAACACGGATCAGTCGTCCTGTTCCCTTGGCAGAAAAACAGCCCCATAGCATGATGTTTCCACCCCCATGCTTCACAGTAGGTATGGTGTTCTTGGGATGCAACTCAGTATTCTTCTTCCTCCAAACACGACGAGTTGAGTTTATACCAAAAAGTTCTACTTTGGTTTCATCTGACCACATGACATTCTCCCAATCCTCTGCTGTATCATCCATGTGCTCTCTGGCAAACTTCAGACGGGCCTGGACATGCACTGGCTTCAGCAGCGGAACACGTCTGGCACTGCGGGATTTGATTCCCTGCCATTGTAGTGTGTTACTGATGGTGACCTTTGTTACTTTGGTCCCAGCTCTCTGCAGGTCATTCACCAGGTCCCCCCGTGTGGTTCTGGGATCTTTGCTCACCGTTCTCATGATCATTTTGACCCCACGGGATGAGATCTTGCGTGGCGCCCCAGATCGAGGGAGATTATCAGTGGTCTTGTATGTCTTCCATTTTCTGATGATTGCTCCCACAGTTGATTTTTTCACACCAAGCTGCTTGCCTATTGTAGATTCACTCTTCCCAGTCTGGTGCAGGTCTACAATTCTTTTCCTGGTGTCCTTCGAAAGCTCTTTGGTCTTGGCCATGGCGGAGTTTGGAGTCTGACTGGTTGAGGCTGTGGACAGGTGTCTTTTATACAGATGATGAGGTCAAACAGGTGCCATTCATACAGGTAACGAGTGGGGGACAGAAAAGCTTCTTACAGAAGACGTTACAGGTCTGTGAGAGCCAGGGATTTTCCTTGTTTGAGGTGACCAAATACTTATTTTCCACCCTGATTTACGAATAAATTCTTTACAAATCCTACCATGTGAATTCATGGATTTTTTTTTCACATTCTGTCTCTCACAGTTGAAGTGTACCTCTGGTGCAAATTACTGACCTCTGTCATCATTTTAAGTGGGGGAACTTGCACAATCGGTGGCTGACTAAATACTTTTTTGCCCCACTGTAAATGTTTTTTACAACCACGTTTGAAGACGAATGATAAGACAAACAGGATACAGAGACTTGGCAATGTGCCAAAGTGAAGATTAGGACCTAATCTTCAGATGGTTGAATGTGAGAGTAGTGGAAAAAAGTATTTTCAAGAGTGTACTAAGCTTTGATCTCAAAACCCATTCAAACCAATACGATACCGATACTTGGATCTGAGTACTTGCCGATACAGAGTACAAAAACCGATACTTCTACCACACACACACACACACACACAAATGCAATGAATTGGAAGACAGGTTTTATTTTATTCTCTGCCGATAAAAAATAAAATCTTAATAAAAATGACCACAAACAAACAAACAAACTCCTCATCAATCCACTGCGCCGTTAAACTGAGGACTGACATCGCGCACACACTGCTTGTCTTTACCTCTTCAGAAAGTTTTGGCACCATTATCTCCCTGATGTATGGGCGGCTGGGAACTTCATATCGCGGCTCGAGTATGCTGAGAAGACGGTGCAATCCTATGTTTTCCACGACCGACAGTGGCTGGTCATCCAGAGCGATAAAATGAGTCAGAGCCTCTGTTATTTTAACTGCCCGTGGATTGTTCGTTGCTTTTCCAAAACCTGAGTTAAAGTTGGCTGTTCTGGTCCACACTGCTAACATTTTGTTTAGCCTAGCTACAGCAGTCTCCAGTTTCTCTTTTTTATCATGAGCCGCCAGTCTCACTCTCCTAACCCTGTGCAGTATGTCCCCCTAGTGGCCATTCTAAAAAATTACAACAGAAATGACCAGCCACCCTCTGATTAATGAAATAAGTTGGTATCGGTTCATGGTATCGGTTGACTTTTACGAGTATGAGTACACACACATTTTACAGTATCGGTATCGGTGCATACATGTCAAGTATGTAATTTATTGGTTCTGCTGTTCCTAAAAAGTACCTGTTGTTTAAAAAAAATGGCATTAGTCTATATTTATTAATACTAGTAATAGCTTATAATATATGCATAAGTAATATATATTAAAATTGTTGCTTTTATATTAGCTCTTCAAATCTACACTTGCAATTACTTATAATTCCTGTTTAGCTCTAAAAAAAAAACCCAAACAAAACAAGTCTATTTCACTGGATTTGAAGTTCCTGTTTGATGTTGCTTCAAACTTAAAACCTATTCTTAGTCTATATTTTAGCTCAGCAGTAGAAATCAGGGATCTGTGAGTTTGAGCATGGCGCATGACAAAAGTCGATAAAGGCAAGGATCTTTATTCGTTGCACAAACACACAAATGCAATTACTGCCGCGTGATGGTTACTGTCAACACGGACTTTGCACCGCGGAAGACTGAAGGGAGAGGGAGAGCATGTGCAATAAATCTAATAATAGCCAGCAGATGAGTCTATAGGAATGCATTTATCAGGGCTCGCAAAATTTCAAAGTCCCTGGTAGCCCTTCGGGCAGGGACTCTTAAGTTTTTGGTAGCCCAAAATAAATTTAAGTAGCCCGAATAAAAAAGAGAGCAAATTTTTGATTGATGTTTTGTTTCCTGTTTTGTTTCCTTTACAATAATATACATTAAAGTATAATATTGTAATGGAAACAAAACATTAATCAAAAAATTGTTGAAAAACAAATTACAACATTGTATAAAAGTTACAATCATCAACTCAAATACTTGGTTCTAATTGAACAGAAATTTCTATGAACTTGTAAGAACTGTAGGACATGAATCAGTCTGTGTCAGATCCTGAATTTGAAATTTCCACTGAAGTCACGGGTAAGAGGCAAGTGGAACCAAGATCGAGGCCATTTGCTTTTTGAAGTTTGCAAAGACTGCTAAATTGTGCCAGTGGTAGTTCACTCTTAGCAACATAGTACGCTGTTTTAAACTGATTTTTCAGGTTTATTTTTAGTATGTTATTTGCAATTGGTGTTTGTTCTGGGAAAGATATTGCAGACTGAGCAATAATGCATTTCTTGCATTTCTCATGGGTTCTAATGGGGGCCTTTCTTAAAATTACTGGTCCCAGTAACAAAGGCGCTTGTCGACTCAGAAATCGAGGGAAACCAACAACACACCCGGCAGAACATTATGTTATTTACACGGGTGCACATAAGTGGTCCGCATGTGCGCATTCGCTGTCAAAATAAAAGACGCGCACCAGATAAGAAGTTGCAATGCGCGTTTGCCTCCATATAAAAGGCACTGTTTTTGTCTGCTAGAGTGGGATTTTCACAGCACATTCTGCACCACATCTCTGTGCGTTCATCATTTGTTTGAAGCCAGCTCACCTCCTGCAACCACTTTTCCGAGAATACGCGCTTCTTTTGTGGCTCGGAGTTCTAAACAAATGTCTGTCCTCCTCCAGAAAATCTTATGTACGCAAACACGCGTTGCAACTTCTTATCTTGTGCGTGTTTTTTATTTTGACAGCGAATGCGCACCTGTGGACCACTTATGTGCAGCCCTGGTCGTCATATTGCAGCCACAGAAATTATTTTGTCCATGAAACCATAAAGCTGCACTTTCTTTTTGCCTTATAGTCTGATTTGTCATAACTTTTCCGTTTTGTCACTTCTTCACCCTGACCTGTCTTATTTGGCTCAGCAGAACTAAAATATATATCCTGCTGCTTTTACACGCACACTCACATAACGCTCAGCGATTCTCTGAGCGATCAACCTCTCACATGTTTAAGCTTGCTGCGGGAGATTTCACTTGTCATGTTTGATAGTAAGCTAACGATTGATAAGACGATGTCAGAGGAATTGTTGTGCAAATTATCGTCACTCACCAATCAGTACTGTCGCTCTCTATACACAGTTCGCGCGATTGCAAAGTGAAAGCAAAAAACAAGCGCAAATTCAAACGCGATTTCAATATGTCACATATTGACAGTGGCTCACCGATGCCAATAACATAATTACCCAGCTACATTTCCGAAAGATTGCAAAAGCATTGACATATATTCAGTGTTGGGAAGGTTACTTTTAAAATGTATTCCATTACAGAATACAGAACACATGCCCCAAAATGTATTCTGTAACGTATTCCGTTACGTTACTCAATGAGAGTAACATATTCTGAATACTTTGGATTACTTAATATATTATCATGCTGTTTACAACTATGTGAATGTACTATTGCTGTGATTTATTACTGTTACTGAAAAGGGACCTCTGGCTAATACGGTGGGTTCTGTGTCCGGCTCCTAGCCGAAAAATAGCTTTACTTTGTTGTCTGGGTCAACTTTGCTTGTGAGAGACAAAGAGAGGCGTTGAATGGCTGCTCCAAAGGAACTTATTGTTTTTGGAGGAAAACACGAACACGGTGTACAGCCGAGTCTTAATAGCTTACTTACAACTGGGCTCGTCAGGCACTCTTCTTGGCTGCAGTGGTTATTATTGTATTTACATGCTTCCAGCTCCCGTTTTTGCTCGATTACAGCTCGTACTTTTCCTTTTTCTCCCTCCCTCGCTCACAGACACATAACGTGTATGGCAGTCCATTCTCCCTGCAGCACGGACTACACTGCCTATGATGCTACATTCTTTAGAGCTATGCCTGTAGCATTCTGCCTATTAGCTTAGCACAACAACAACAAAAAGTCGCTCTCTCACCCAGGAAACACGCAGAGAGAGAGCGTCACCCTGTAACCATGGCAACCGTAACGCTGCCGCCTGGAACAACAGAACGTAGCTGTCAAACAAAACCCAAACAGTCCTGACCCGCGACAATATGAAACAGGGAAGTACCGCAGTGTAATCCATTTATTTCAACAAAGTAACTGTATTCTTTTTTTTAAACGGTAACTGTAACGGAATACAGTTACTCATATTTTGTATTTTAAATACGTAATGGCGTACATGTATTCCGTTACTCCCCAACACTGCATATATTTTTCCTTTCTACGATAGCCCGACGGGCAGGGCAGAGATAGATTTTGGTAGCCCGACTGGAAAAATCACTAGCCCCGGGACGTCGGGCTAGCGATTTTGCGAGCCCTGATTTATCTTATATGTTTAAAATGCTACGTACTTAGTCATTTTCAAGTAAGACCTCCTTATAAATTATAAGGCCTGGATTGTGAAAACTTTGGTCACTTAGTGTCAATTTAAGCGGCCAGCACATAAACAAGTGTTGGAGAAGAAAACAAAAGCCAAAAAAAAGCAAAAACTACTATTTTAGTGTTTGCGTGTCCGATGAGAGTTGGAATTTTGTGCTAATTTACTGTAACATGATGTCAGAAGTACTGGAAACTGGAGGTTAGATTTAGAAATGTATTGTTTATCAGCTCTGTTTGTGACCTGAATTAATGGTATGAAGGGCCATCAAGGGTTTTCTGACATTTGCAATAATTTATGATTCCATTAGTTTTGTTTTACAAAATAATCATATGTGCACAAAACAATAGGTTCAGAGTTGGCTTACCTGCATGTTACGGCAGCAATATTTTTTTTCCTTGCTGCCATAAAAGAGATCGGATGCCAAGACAATTCCAGGATGTCGGTGAGTCTCTGGTTTTCTCTCTGTTTAGATTTTTGTTTGAGCGAGAGGGAGACACATCAACAAATACTAGCACGAGAGAAGGAAACCAAGGATGGACTAGTCGCGGCTCTATGTGACTTCCAGATAATTCCTCCAAAGGTCACTCTGGTTATTTGATCAGAGCTATAAACAACTTATTTATCAGTAAAGTTGTGGCCCAGTATTAACTATGTGCATTATTTGCTAATTATGTTATCTCTTTTTTAGCACTTTATGGCTGTAGTTTGTAAAATGTTTGGGGGAAATCTTGAAGAGACAGACACAAGAAGCATTTACAAAATTTAATGCTCAGAGCACAAACTCAACTGTCATTCAGCGTTTTCTGTTTAACGGATACAGGTGTGCACATAGCAATAAAAAGGTCCTGAAAGCACAGTGAGCAGCAAAGAAAGCTAATGATTAACATGTATAAATAAAGGGTCACTGTACTGAAATAACACCTGTACTTACTTAAAAAAAATAAGACAGAACCTGACATTTTGCAGGCACTTCTAGCTTCAGCCATCCACAGCGAAAAACATGAACCTTAATTTAAATGTAAAATTTGTCATAAACATAGGAAATGCACTGTAACTGACAGAAGAAAAGTCACCTTTGGCTACAGCTGTGTATTAAGAAATACAGCTCACACACTGAGTCAGTTGTGTCCTGCTGTGTAAAAATGAATTTACAGTGTGTTGGCATTTTAAAAAAGTGAAATAATAAACATTTTTATTAATACTGCTAATATTCCTCTAGCAGAGGAGCTTCTGTCTGTGTACAGTTCTGTAGACCTTCTAACCTGCATCTATGACTTGAGGCTGAATCAGTAATGTCTTTATCAAATGATGAATTTTTACTTTATCTTAAGAAACTGTTCCTGATGTCAATTCATAGAGTTGCCCGCTGTACCATAAAAATTTACTTTAACTTAGTAATTAAAAAAAAAATAAAAAATTTAAAAGCTGATAAAATGTATAACATTGCTATTCACAAGAAACTGCTGTGGTAAAATACTGCCTGATTCAGTACATATTTTTGCCTTTTAGAGAAGAAAGAAATACATATACTTTTACATGAATATTACATAGTTTGCACAGAGCTCTGTTCCTGTTAAGTAAATGCGCCTATCTATTGTTTTCATTTGTTTCATTATCTTTGAAGAAATCCCCTGTCTACGACCTTGGCGAAGAGCACAGGATATGTGTCCCCATCAGTCATGCAACCATATGTTTGTAAGCACAGTCGGACAACAACTCTCTAAAATAGACTTTTCCATTGAGACATTGTGTTCACTCATTTGACCTTATTTGGCGGCTTCCACATATAGGCACGTATCAACATCCACAGATTTGTGATAGTTTTATTGCACTGCATTTAATGGCATTTGTGTTTGTGTTGTTCTTTATGATGTTATATTTAAAAAAAAAAACACTCATACTGTGTGTGCTTCCTGAACAAGTACCTGGCAGACAAGCACAACTCAATAAAATGTGTTTTTATAACAACAAACTTGCTGTTTAAGATGTGTGTGTGTGTGTGTGTGTGTGTGTGTGTGTGTGTGTGTGTGTGTGTTAGACAATCTGCACTTTACAGAGAACATGCTAACTTTATTGCTCCTATGATTGCTATTATGTAAGCCGATGGCAGTTCAGATAAAAATCTAGTTATTTTAAGTTGTGAAAAAAAAACAATTGGTAATAAATCATACAAAGAACATGCTGCAACACACGTTTAATTGGAAATGCAGACAGAATGTAACAATGGTCCCAGCTATTTTGGGGTTCCTCTGTATCATCTTAGCCAAATTGAGGGAAAGGTCATCTGGAGAAAATATCAGTAACTAAATGCAAAGTGATAAATTCAGAAACAAAATACAACATGTGTCAGTGAATGTCATTATTTTTAAAGGGAAACCCCCCCAACCTTAAATCTCATTTAAACATGTAACAGGGTATTGCATCAACCTGTTACTCCTTTGTTTGTGTTGGGTGGGGCGTTCTATAGTCCTTCGATATTTCCTGCTCTGTATCCTCAAACTGCGCGGAAAAACATTGGGAAATGAGATAAACACGCATGCTATGTCCAAGGACACGATACATCCTGTGCAGTGGACAGTAAGGATCTCAAAGTTGAACGGAAGTGATGCTTGGAAAATTCCTTCGGTTCACTGGAAAAAAAGGAAAAAATTCAAATTATAAAGATGTGAGGCACACATGATGGACCACGAGTTAATTTTTCCAAAAAAATATGAGGTTCATAAAGTTACCTTTCATATATTACTTTTTTTTTTTTTTTTTAAATCTAAATGGTTCACTGTTAATTTTTTTGGTCAGTACATCTTGACAGGTTCTTGGATAGTAAACTCAAACTACTTGTATGCCAAGATAAACAATGTTAAAATAAACTCTGGATCACTTCACTGACAAAACCTTATTCAGAAAGTGTTGCCTTGAACATATTTTCCTTGAGAAAGTGTCACTGTGTTGGAGTTCTGCCTTAATCAGTACAGGAAGAGCAAGGCCACCAAGTTTTTCTTTCCCCCCAAGACAGACAAAAAAGTGATTTCAGATGTTTTGACTGTCCCGTTTGATATCTTTTCCCAAAGTCGGAACACAATGAGAAGTGACAGCGATGATGTGTGAAAGAGAGAAGGTGCCTTCAGCGGAAAAGGAATTGGAAGAATGAGCATGTTTTATTCATTGTAGCCGTGCCACCAAACATACAGGCTTAATCATCCAGAGTACACGGATTGTTTTTCAAACCAATGCAATTTAGATTTTACTCTGGCCTGTTTGATGAGGCTGAGTTGTAGTCATAAGAAAATTAAATAACAGCAGGGACTTTGTGCCAATATTGTTTCCTGTAATCGTGCCATAGCCAAGATGTAAATGCATATGATATGCTTTTGACAGGCTTACATGGCAGCAAGACCTGCAATTACGCATTTGTGATGACTGGCAAAGACTCTTTCACATCTTTGTGGAAGAATTTTGGCCCATTCCTCTTTGCAGAAACATTTTAATTCAGCCACACCGGAGGGTTTCAGAGGTTGAACGGCCTGTTAAAGGTCCTGCCAAAGCATCTCAATCAGATTTAAGCCTGGACTTTGGTTAGATCACTCCAAAACCCTAACTTTTATTATTTTAGCCATTCAGAGGTGGACTTACTGGTGTGTTTCAGATCAGTTATTTTCCACACAGATCGAGGTAGGTTTGGCTAGGCTAAAACAACATTTAAAAAAAAAAAAAAAAAAAAAAACGGCTACTGCCAGTGCTACTCTTCAGCCCAGCAGACACACCTATGGTATTCATTTGTAAATCCAACATCACTTGTTCTAAAGTTATTGAGAAGTAACATTTGAACTTTGCAGAAACATAAGCAGTAAAAGAATGCTGTGTTAAAATCTAAGCTAAAGCACGGCCTGCAATATAACAGTTGTTAGTAATAAAGTCATCAGCAACAAGAAACTCATTACCTCCCCTGACTCACCTTAACATGTAATTGTAATGACTGTATTTTCTGAGAACACGATGGATGCATCGGCATAGCACCTTGATGTTCAGCAGTCCTGTGGGCTAAAATTAACAGGTTTGAGTGCTGTGAGAACGTCAACAAATCTGAGCACACAGCTGGACCTTGAAGTGAAACAATACAAATTCTGGATCAAAGATTTTTTTCACAGTCACAAAATTAACACTGTGCCTTTTTTGGCTTTTTCATGCCAAAAGAGGCTTTTGGTCCAGCAACCCTATATGTCATGATGAGAGCTTCAACCAATCATTTTATCTTTGTTAATTTCTTGTATAAAATACTCTTGGAGTGACAACTGAGCTCAAATTGGTTAGGCTGAGCATGAGTAATTTATGTCCTTTCTTGGAAAGTCATTGCTCCCTTGCTCTCCAGCGGCACTACACCTCTGTGTATGATTAAACAGAATTATAAATGACAATTGCAGTGGGAATGAGTGGAGTCATGTGGGGATCCACAGGTAGGGTCAACAACTTTGCACATTGTCATTGTAAAATAATTAAAATAAAAAAATAAAAAATCATGTTAGAGAGCCCAGAGTTCCCTCCTATGGAAAACAGTATGGTATGTGTGCAAAAAAAAAAAAAAAACATTTTCACAGCACTGTACAAGAGCGCAATATAAATTGCAATGAAGAGCTAAAATATTGTTGCACAACTCAACTAATATGAGTAAATGAAACCAGTACATACTTACATAGTTAAAGTAATGCAAAATAGACTGAGATAGCATGTTTTTGTTAAACAACACAATCAGGAGTTCGAAGGCCAACAGGGAATCCAACTGAAATCAAAGCTTAAAAAGAAATGGTCATGTTCTTTCTTTTAAACAACCAGTCATCAGACCAGAGGACCTGGGGGGCCTCAAGGGTATAAGATGACATCTGTCTATTCAAAGCCCTGAGTCATAAATCATAGCTGCTTTTTTGAGATCGTACAATATAGGTGTACTCCTACTTCTCTTAGTAAGAAGGCCTGATATAATTATCAAAACATTATCACAGAGTCTCTGATCCCCCTCACTAACGAGAGCTCTTTAGAGTTGGATATCTCTAAGATCAAAGAGCTGTGCAATGGGAGAGCTGACATCTGGTGCTGCTACCCACCCACTTTTTCAGCTGCTGGGAAAAGGGGGAAAGGTCAGGTTGAGAAGCAGGTGGGAGGAACCACAGATATCTGGGCACCGGAGTAGAAAGAAATACAGATGTTTGAGCTCTTCTGAGCACACAGACTCTGTGTAGCTAAAGTGGCTTTTGTTCATAAGAGCATGTTAATACAAGAACTAAAAGTCAAACACAATTGAGATTGCTTAACAACTAAATGTTACTCAAGGCCACATTTCCTGCCTTCCAGAAATCCCATTCCTATAAAACTAAATTGCCTTTGCTAATTATACTGTGCTGCCATTGTGATCAGAGGCAGCACTTTATTTTGAATGAATAGCAGGGTTTACATTTCAAAACAAAATATCAAGAAAACTGCACGACTACAGGCCATCACAAGCTACAGTACACCTAGTAGTGGTTCCAAGGCTGGGTAAAGGGTTGGGCTGCATCAAGAAGGGCATGCGGTGTAAAATCTGTACCAAGTCAGAACACAGATGGATCCATCTGTTATGGCAACCCCATGGGAATTGAGGGAGAAGCTATGCATGTCAGAGGAGGTGGACGGTGTGCCTACAGAACACTCAATTTTCACATGAACTTTTTAAAAAAATGTTGGCTTCTACAACAAAAAAAGGGGGGTCGCAATCAGTGATGGGAATAACGGCAATAACGACGGCCCGCTTGCATGTTCTACAAAAAAATGTGCTTTGGTGGGTATCTGACGGACAAACACCAAACCAGTTCCACATCACTGAAGTGGCACCATTTTTGCAAACCTATTCTGGTTTCACTCAACGATCCGCTTTCTCCCTTCTCATTCTCCGTTACCGCCATGCTTTTTTGGCCATGTGCGTATGAAAACAAAGGCATTGCGCGTGCGCCTTTTACCCATATTCTATCACGATATTTCATTTTCTTATCGTTGCCTAACATTGTACCGGTATTACCGTGAACGGTATGATATGGTCCAGCCCTAGTGTTGTGGATAGTTTTGTGTTGTGTGTTAGAACAATGAGGTAACTGCTGTCTCCAGGTAGAAAACATGAGTGATACACCTGCTGCTGTCAGACCTGCAGGCATCAGGCTGTGATGTTCTCCTTTATAGTGGACAGAAATTTTTGGAGTGGCACAAATATTTTGTGTGGCATCTTATTGATGCAGAACAGCTGACTGTTCTGTAAATAGTTTGAAATGGTTATTTAAAAAAGGGGTAAAAGGTAAATGGCTGCAAATAACTTTGTTTGCAAAGCTTGTGCATAGGATTTTCAAATTGACAATTTATATTTGCATTTAAAGTTATCAAATATGATTCATTAAACATGTTTGTGGCTGTTACAGTAAAAATATAACTTTTTTGTCTGATTTAAGATCAATTGTGTTAATACAGTATGTCAGAATGAAAACATAACTGTAAATTCAGACATATGAGGTTGTGCTGAAAAGAATGATACCAAACAAGGCAAAGTAAATAGTTTTTAAAGGTGAAATGTGGAGGTTTAATCAAAAGTAGTTAAAAATGGCCAATTATACCCTGGACCCCAGAGGGTTAAACTTTTTTTTTTTAAAGTAACGCAATAGTTACTTTTCAAGTAATTAATTACTTTTAGAATCTTGTAACTCAGTTACTAACTCAGTTGTTTTTTGAAGAAGTAACTAGTAACTATAATTAATTACTTTTGCAAAGTAACTTGCCCAACACTGGTTGTGATTGAAAATGTAAATGAAAGTGATATGCAATTAATTTGAATTTATAAAAATGTATTAATTTAATATGTTCATTTATTAAAATCATATATATTCATTGAAAATAGTAAAAAGATTCTCATTTCCTTTAATTGATATGTGATCTTTTTTAAACCCTTAAAAATATAAATCTTTTTAAAAAGTTTTGAATTCCTTTCGTAAAAGTAAATAACTTCTCGCAGGGTTTTAGCTATGAGGCTGAGCTTTTACACAATGGACAGCTTCTGTATAGCTTCATGATTAGCAGGCTATGATTGCATTAGTACTATAACCCACACGTCCAGCTGCGGCTGTTTCAGAGAGAAAGAATCTGCTTCTTGCATCAGATAATAACAGCTAATTAAATGAATGACTAACAAAGAAATTTGCTTGTTTGAGTGGGAGAGATGTTTCTACATTCCTCCAGCCTCTCGCTGTAT
Source organism: Neolamprologus brichardi (assembly GCF_056152115.1). Taxonomy (NCBI): domain Eukaryota; kingdom Metazoa; phylum Chordata; class Actinopteri; order Cichliformes; family Cichlidae; genus Neolamprologus; species Neolamprologus brichardi. Next base: position 50,352,388 of record NC_142110.1, on the reverse strand, counting down.
ACATATAGGAAACATGCTGCTTTTTTCATACATTTCTGTTGTTTTTTTTTAACGTCTCCCAGAAGAGACAAGTAAAGAAAGTCTCAAGCAAAAGTAATTGTTTTCACACTTCCTAAATGCCAATGTGACTAATAAACCGTTAAGTTTCTTCAAACATTGACATGTTTATGTAACTACTGTCTAATAAACTTGACATTGTCTTCCTGTTGTTGTTAAACTGTAAATCTATATATCCTGTTATGTCTGTCAATGTTTCTATGTACAGTGGCATTTCAAAAGGGGGAGCATGCTATCACAGCTGAGGGTTCTGCTGATGCGTTTTCCTGTTATGTGTAACATGCTTGATGTTTAAACATAGCTGGTTCTAAGACTTTCCTCACGTTCTAGCCTATACAATGAAAACCACAGGAGGCCAATATAAGACAATGGATATATTTCCTAATGCCTATTTATAAAATTAGGCCAACACATGAAAAGGGCTCTGGATTTGTATTCTTCAATAGGGTTCTCCTTTGAAGTTGTATGTATATTATGACTGTGTTTGCATTTGGACCTGTTTTCCAGGCATGTTATTTGCATTCTCAAAGCGCTTATTCCTAAATGACAACACACCCTGTGGATTTACAAAGTTGCAGATGAATAATGGATAATGGCAAAGGCATGTGCCTTTCAAGGCTAAGCAAAGTGTCTCAGTACAAAAGCAAGATAGTAAGACTGCTGATTTACTTCTGTGAGAGAGAAAACCAGAGCGATGGAAAGGTCTGCAAGAGTCTGTGATAATGAGTTTTCACATTAAAGACATGCAAAGAAGAAGCCACCAGTCAATGTGATCCAGACCAATTCGGTCACCTTCTTTGGTCAAAGCCCATTTAAAATGCAGTGAGGCTAAGTGGAAAACTGTTCTGTGGTCAGACAAATCAGTTTGAATTCTTTGTGGAAAGCACAGATGTTGCAATTTCCAGCATCCTCAGCAGAGAAATCCAGACATCCCTCTTCACAGCCACCTCTTCTAGCTTATTCGGGGAAACACCGAGGTGTTCACAGGCCAGCCAAAAAATATAATCTCTCCAGCTTGTCCTGGATCTACCACAAAGCCTCCTCCTGTGTGGACATGCTCAGAACACCCCACCCAGGAGGTGCCCAGAAAGCAGACAGATGCCCGATCCACCTCAACTTGCTCTTTTTGATATGGAGGAGTAGCAGCTGTACTCTGAGCCCTTCTCAAACAGTATTGAATGGTACAAGCGCTTTTTAATAATAATGCATCAAGTGATAATATGAAAATAGTTCACAAGGGCAAAAGCAAATTTCAGCTTATAGATTAGCTAAATACAACTTTATTGTTTAAACTGCCAGGCACAGTTTTCAGTATAAAAAAAAATTTCTCATTTCATAATGTGGGAGATCCAGTAAAAGAAAAATTGCACAGCAACAAAACTTTTAACATTTACGTTACACCATACTAAATTACACTTACTAAGATGTCTGCAACTTTAATTTCTAGTTATTACAAATTCAAGAAACTGCTTTTGTAAATCAATAAACACACAATAAACACGAGACTTCAGCTTAACCGCCCCACCACACACAACAAAACCTCAAGATGATTCGCCCAGAGTGAGCCTGAAAGTGCAGACATGTGCTTGAGAATTTGGCTTCCTCTTTAAAGTAAATGCAACTAAAGTGCAGTAATACTTAAAAAGCCACACCTACATTAAGACTGTAATACTGAGAAGGATGACTGCACTTCCTAATATAACTTGAATTCAGAAGCTTCCTCTGGCACAAAAAAATGCATCACATATAAAGTGGTAGGTTAGATCAGTGGAAGTATTTCCATTTTCCTCAAATGAGCAACTTCAAAGGCTTTTATTGTTGTCTACACCCTCTATATGATGTATTTGAACTTCTACACTCAGGGAGGAGATTTGGTATAGTTCCATTTTCCATTTTAAAGGTCTCAGCATGTGGCCCAGGTGAAGTCATTCAGTGAAGTGGAAGCCTCCTTCCAATATCATCAGAATGGGCACAGCATCTTTTCATCGGTTTTTATCTTTAATAAACCAAATGTGGATGTTCTCATAAAACTGTTATTTACACTCTGATTTACAGTTGATGGAAGTTTTCAAATCTCACAGAGAAACAGAGAGATATACAGTAATCACTGTGTTTCCTCCAGTATCTCTCACACATAGAGCAACTAAAACAAACATCTGACTTCACATCCAAAATCCATAATCCGAGGTCCCCAGAGAAGAGCTGTTGCTGAGAAAAAGTCGTATTTATATGAATTAATGATAATTTTAGGGTGCTTCAACACGTCTACTCTGTCCTGTACCTTAGTATATTTGGGGCCAAAGTCTACTGCATTTTTATGAGTGTGAACTTGGAGCACTGTTGCAAAGCAGAGTATAACAATGCAGACCTGCATAAAAGCTAATACCTGGTGTGGTTAATATCAAATGTGAAATGTACTCTAGTTCTTCAAATGCTGACTGGTTGGACAAAAAACTTTCAAAATCACCAAGAAATGGGGAAAGAAACATCCAAGTGTGTTGAGTGTCACACTGTGAGGAAATAACTATGCTGCAAAAAGCTTTAGCAATCAGATTAATGTGTCTGAAAAGTGTGTCTAATGCAGTGGTGCTGCTGTGGCCCACATCAGAAGCAAAAAAAAGATAAAAGAAAGAAAAGCTATTGCCCCACATAATACAATTATTATGGAGTATAAGAGTATTATGACTCAGCAACAACCATGAAAATATCTGAATGCATCAGCATGTCACAACACCGACCATATTACTGATATGTAATGGGGATAGGAAGGCCCTAACCTTCCTTGCTATTAAGATCATGGTGATCTAACAGGAAACAAGTATGTGTTAGTGTTAGTGGGTGAAATAGCATTTCACCCACTAACAAGTCACTCTATGTGACAAAACATTTTTAGGTTATTACATATTTTGGCATTTAGTATATTACACAATGTGAAACCATGTCATATTTTACAAAGGTTTTTTTGGGTCCTACAGAAACACTAGATTTTCTTGTATCAAAGCGAATGAAGAAGAGAAGTCAAACGTCATCTATCTCTGGTAAACAGGTTAATACAAGAGCGTTTGCAGGAGAGGCTGTACACGAGAAATACCTGAAGCATTTTAACCCATTTAATGAAAGTAACAGGGATCAAAGCAATACATGTATTGCCAGGAGGTCTGAGTTTTGCGAACCACGCTCTGGAATGCGATCTGGAAGGAAGGAAGTTACGGCAAATACAGGCTTACAGGGTAATTACACCAATGAATTACAGATTAGGCCAAAAAAAACCCCAACATATATATATGTCTAAGCAACCATTAGATGTATCAGACTGACAGGGTTACTGATTGACCTTAACATATGCACACGATCAAATCACAAAAACCAGAGAGTGATGAAAAATGACCATTCTTTATCAATATGTAAAGTTACAAGACAGCTCTCAGGACTACTTGACCTAATAATTCATAAGGGGGTGTATCAAATAAACAGACTGCAATAAAGAGCAGTTTGTATTTCAAAGCTGGTTTAATTCAGTATTTGGAAAACATTGTAATTGTGGGCCAGGACACAGAAATCCCATAACCTGAAAGAAGTGCTTAAAAGCCTAAAACTAATGCTTACAGAGGGAATATACTTTCACCCAATAACACAATGTGTCATACTTGAGAAATGTCACTGGCGCAAAGGGACTTCACATGATCCCAAAGCGGCAGCACCCACTACCACCACTAAAAGCTGTTACTAGTAAACTACATTCAGTTCTCCATTTGATCAGTCACCATAGTGAGTCCATGTCTAATTTTGCCAGTCCAATAACCCCATGACAGGATTACTGCAGAGACTGGGAGTCGTTAGCGTCATGTGATAAACGCCCCTGATTTTAGCTGGATTTATTGTGCCTGTGAGATTTAGCATAAAACAAGTGAACAACACGGAAATCCTGATGCTTTATCCTGACTTCCATTAGCAGATCACAGATTTCCTAAACCAAACACAGCGCTCTTGGTGCCTTGCATTCCTACCGCCGCATATGAAAAGCAGAAGAAACCCCAAAAAGATTTTGCACAGCGTATATTGTTTGAAAAATCAAAGTATACACAGCAGAGGATGCTTGCATTTGTGAAACTTCGATTTGACCTCACATGAAAACTGTGTTCTCAGGAGTTTCAGGGTCATCCTATAAAAAAATGCCTGGCAGGTTTTTTTCACAGAGAGATTTCAGCCACTGTGGGAGGGAATAAATGTGCTCTTCAAAGGCCTTCTATGGCGGTGTACACTTGATACGGTAATTGAAAAGCAGCAGAATCTGTGTAATATGCAGCAACGTATAGAAAACGCATTTCACAGACTGTGATTTCTGCATCTGGGAGAGGACACACCTTCAATTTTCAAGGGATGTTAAACAGATGCCTGTTATGGATGGATATGCACGCTGGCCTGACGTAATTCAAATGCAGAGCACCGCAGCCAGCAAAACAATGCAGAGCACCGCAGCCAGCAAAACAAATGCCCAAAGGGATAGTGACAGATGATGGACCTCAATTTATATCAGGTGAATTTGAGCTATTGCTAAAGTTGAAAGTAGTCAGACATCAATAATTCATTCCACTGCCCAGCCTCAAATGTGTTGGCAGAAAAACTGCAGTAGCGAAAAAACATCTCCAAAAAGCAAATAGACCAGCTGGTGGTTTGTGTTATTACAGCACTGTATTGCTAATTTGTTGTTATGTACACAAACATATGGAGCACAACTACCAAGAAAAGAATAGCCGTTTCTGATAAAAGAGGCCTATGCTAGACTGTCTCTAGTAAAAGCAGAGGTATCTCAAACTGATCTCATCAGTAGCCGGTGAACGCAACGGGAACATGTGATGATATGTAAAATGGGCTTTGTATACAAAGAGAAAAATCTGGGTTCATGAACACACTGGAACAAATGCTGGAACAGACTCAGATAATCATGAGATTATCATTGAGGAGCATACACCAGAGGACTGTCAGAGCTCTGTGAAAGCTTTCAGGGGGAATGTGTGCCTTCTTCAGTAACCGGAATTATTGGATTAAAGTCTCACCATATGGACACAAGGCTGATAAATGGAATAACCTGAGTGTCTGAGCCAGCCTTGAGCCAGCCATTGTTTTCCTTGTAATTTTTTTTTTCAATATGGCATGGTGTCACTGAGTTTGCATCACTCGTCTGACTGAGGTGAACATCCCCTTTACAGAGATTTGGATGAATGATGTGTGGCCCAAAAGACAAAAATTACTCATCCTGATTCATTGTTTCCTCATTTTGCTAACTCCATAAGGTTTTTTTTTTCAAAAAATTTTAATTTCGATTTTTTAAAATACATGTATATGTATATTTATGTGTATATAAATATATATTTACTGCTCAAAAAAATTAAAGGAGGCACTTTTTAATTCGAGTGAAGCATAAGTCAGTTAAACATCAGGGATGTTGATGTAGCAGAGTGGGCTGTTAATCACTTTCAGCTGCTTCACCAAATTAGACTGAAGGAACAGTTGGAGCAGATATGGAAGGAAAATTTCAATGTGATCCCAGTGGTACAAGGAGCATTAGGACATTTAACCCCAAAACTGGAAAAGTGGTTTCAGGAAATTCAAAGCACAACATGGTAAATGGTAAATGGTCTGTATTTGTATAGCGCTTTACTAGTCCCTAAGGACCCCAAAGCGCTTTACACATCCAGTCATCCACCCATTCACACACACATTCACACACTGTTGATGGCAAGCTACATCACCAACATCAGAGGTCTCAGTCAAGAACAGTGCAGTGCTAATAATGGCTAAGATACTGCGCAGGACCCTCAAACTCCCAGAGCTCGAGAATCATATATATGAAGCTAAATTCTATCTTATTTTTTAACAATTATATTTTTTGTCAATTTTAGGTTATTCACTAGAATTTGGAATCACAAATGTGTCTTTTTCTAATTTTGACATTTCATTTAACCTTTGTCTTTTATTAGGCGTTTCTAGGAAGCACTTTGGAACACTGGCTTTGAAAAGTAACGGTTTTTTAAATGGTTTAAACCAGGAAATGTGTGTGATGCAAGCTTTTGTTCTTAACAACTTTTAAGAGCAACCTACTTTGCTCTGTGGGCCAGACCAGTGGAATTCCCCTTTTTGTCAGTGTAAAAAAGTTCAATTACTCATTTAATCCTTGAGATATCGTAACATAAGAAAAAGAAGTCCAATTCTCTTCCCCCCGCCATATGTTTTACACCTTATTGTAGGAGCATGTAAAGCTTTGCAAGCATTGGTTTAAAAAGTCACCTAGATAATGAAACAAAGCCTTCTGCCTCAGCCTGTAGTTAGGCTGTCTTCCCACAACTGTAGTGGAAAGTAAGGCATGTTTATGGAAAGTAGTCCAGCAGCCTTTAGCTCACGGTTTAATTAAATAGAAACAAATTTCTTTGGGTTAACCACTTCCAGCTCACTGCGGAAACTACTATCTTATCTGCCCTTGAGCAAGGTGAAGGGCTTTTGACATAAAGCAGTAGCCGGAAGTGTTGCGCGTGTATATGAGTGAAATGATATCCGTCTGGCTCTGAGCTTTTTTAATCAGAGCACGAGAAAGTGGACGACTTGTTGACTCGCCACGTTTTCTGGTGTCACGGATAGCGCTCAGATTACACATAACGAGAAACGTAACCACAGCCTGAAAGCATGAATATCGCCCAATCAAACTACTTATGATTATTGTTAGCATACTTGTACTTCACTGGCGTGTTCTGGTCTGGACTATTCACATTAAACAATAAATACATAATTACTCATATAGCTTTCAGTCATAAAAGCTGTCCTTCAGTCACCTAAAGTGAAACCGCGTTTCAGTTTTGGAGCAGTTGCCCGCAGCTGCGCTAACAGTGATACGTTTAGGGTTGCTCAGCATGTGGTGGTGCGTTCACGGGGCGCACGCCCGCGCACACACCCTTGCTGGCTCGTAAACCGTATCAACCAATCGGCGCTCCCTCTTGAGGAGGGAGGGAGAGTTTTTACAGCCCGCTACAAATACTCGTGGCACATGTTTTATTTTAAGGTCGCCGCTTCAGACCGACTGAGAGGAATGGGGACCTCGTGGTAGTCAATAAATAAAACTTTCACTATCACCACAAAAAACTTCCTCGCAGCTCTCTGTAATTTTGGAAAACTAAACACTCAGCGCCTTGGAGATATAGCCTTGAAGAAACTTTTCTGCAACTTTTTTCAACAAGCCAAAGAGGGGGAAAAAAATTCTGTGTCTGCAGTGGGGAAACGTGGGGACATTAAAGTGTCCATCCATCCATCCATCCATTCATCCTTCAAGAGTCCCGCTCGCATCTCTCGCTTCCTGCCACTTGCCAACATGACACGGAGATCGTGTACCATTTATGTGGTTGGGATCACCTGCGCCGTCCTGCTCGCGGTTGGGATTGGCTTGTTTGCAGGGCAAGTTTTCCGCACATTAATGAACAACCGCCTGAAAAAGGTAAAGGGAAAACACACACACCGTTATATTCTTGTACTTTTTAAAGCTCACGTGCATGCATGGCTGCTTGAATGAGTGATGACGTGCATTTTTTCCCCCTGTGAATGGGTTAATTGTTTACAAGGAGAGTGTTGAGAATGATGAACACTAAAATGATGCCATTGTCTGTGTGCCTGTGTGTGAGACCCTTACTCATTTGCATACCCTCCAATTCTCTTCAGACTTTCCAACATGAGCTGTTTTTTCCTGTTGGTTTTATTGCATTCATTGTTTTATTGGTTATTAAAATAAAGTACTGTTTTATTTATCCACATCAGAAACCTAGGTGGATTGCGCTGAATATAAACAAGAGTAAAATAGTTGTTCAGCGACTGTTCAAACAGACAGTGATGGGCTATGTGTCTCAGAAGGAGTGGCCGCGTGAGGTGGAGGGGGATGGGCCAAAAATGGGCTGTTATGGGTTAAGTAGCCTGTACTATGCAATCAGCACTTTCTCTTCTCTACAGTTACATAGCCTTAGTCCCAGTTCCTTTTGCATGAGCACACACATGACTATAAGTACTTCTTCCTAGGAAATGACTGATCTAAAGAAATTCCTATTGATCTCTTATGATGTGATGTGTATATCTTGTCCCAACAAGTCACTCCTCTTGTGCAAACAAGTTACTTTCTTGTCCACACAAGGTAAGAAGTCAACTCAAACGTAACAACATAACTTTTCATTGACTTTAAATTAAGTGTAACAAGTTAAGATGCCGCAGCCACTGTAACAACAGAGAGACCTAAGTTTCATACGGGACTGTAATGAAATACCACACAAGATAATAAGTCTATCACAAAAGGTTAAATCCCCTGAGGGGACCCTACTCCATGAAGACATATGTTACAGGAGATTGTGGATGCAAAGAAAGTGTTGCCGGTGGTGTTCCAGTTCAAGTGGTGGCCCTGTGATCTTATGGCTTTTGTTTACATGTTGCATTCTTATATGTTCCAGATGGTGTCGTCAGCAAATTGCTGTCTTCCCAGTGAGATTGTTAAGCTTAGCGCTATTGAAGACCATGTTGGAAGGGGGCTGTGCTTGAACTGAGGATGTCACTAAAGCAAGTGACACTCTCAGTTTAAGCACTCAAAGTGCTTTCTTACTATAAGCCACACACACACACGGATAGACACTTTTAACCCTAGAGAACCCATGGGGTCAAATTTGACCCCATGGTTTCCCTAGAAAACCAATGGGGTCGGCTCTGACCCTATGGGTTCTCCAGGGTTAAGCTAGCATTTACACATTTACAGTCTGCAACTGCAATGCAGGTTGGAGGAGCCAGAGATCAAACCACCCTGTCAGGCATCCAGCATAATGCACAGTCTGTAAACTCAGCGACCTGATTGGTACCTATATGCAGTGTTGGGAAGGTTACATTTAAAATGTATTCCATTACAGAATACAGAATACATGTCCCAAAATGTATTCAGAATACGTTACTCAATGAGAGTAACGTATTCTGAATACTTTGGATTACTTAATATATTATCATGCTGTTTACAATTACATGAATGTACTATTGCTGTGATTTATTACTGTTACTGAAGGTCCGCGGCTCCGAACCGTAGTAAAGGGACCTCTGGCTAATACGGTGGGTTCTGTGTCGGCCTCGTAGCTGAAAACTAGCTTTACTTTGTTGTCTGGGTCAACTTTGCTAGCAAGAGACAGAGAGAGGCGTTGACAGGCTGCTCCAACGGAACTTATTGTTTTTGGAGGAAAACACGAACACGGTGTACTGTTGAGTCTTAATAGCTTACTTACAACTGGGCTCACAACAACAACAAAAAGGTCTCTCTCACCCAGGAAACACACAGAGAGACAGCGTCACCCTGTAACCATGGCAACCGTAACGCTGCCACCTGGAACAACAGAAAGTAGCTGTCAAACAAAACCCAAACAGTCCTGACCCGCCACAATATGAAACAGGAAAGTACCGCCGTGTAATCCATTTATTTCAACAAAGTAACTGTATTCTAAATACCACCTTTTTAAACGGTAACTGTAACGAAATACGGTTACTCATATTTTGTATTTTAAATACGTAACGGCGGTACATGTATTCCGTTACTCCCCAACACTGCCTATATGTCACCCTATTTCCCACTAATTAGCTGAAGCCCTGCTTTACCTAACAACAATGATGTTCACTCTGTCAGCTGTTACTGATTTGGGAAAAGACTCCCATCTTAACTGCTAATAGTTACAACCTAAAATGTGCAGCTGCCCTGTCAACAGGCTGTAATAATCTGGGACTAATTTGCATTAAAAAAAGCAAATGTGCTTTATCTTTTCAGTTCAGACAAGATAGGCTGCTGAGCTCATAAAGTTTGTTAACGTTGCACATACACTAACATGCATGCTTATTCCATTTAAAATTGGTAAATGTGATAACAGGATTTTCTGTAACTAAAATATTAGCTGTGTGAACTCTGTTTCAACATCCCACACCAGTGCAATGGGTAAGATAGAGCAAGTTTGGATAACTTGCAATTAATATGCTAATATGAAACTGCCATGCAAAGCTAATGGACGTCATGGCGGTAATTCTTCAGAATTTGTTATGTGCTGTGGACTTTTTTTTTACTATGCGCCTTTGTGTGTTTGCCGAGTAAAATCAGTCCTACCTTTGGCCATCAACGACTGTTGCCAGTGATGTTTAATGCCCTTAGCAGGGATATTAAAGATTCAATTAGTAATATGTGGAAAAATAGTAATGAATACCTTTTGTAGTTCCCGGCATTTGGTATCATTTTTAGCGTTCTGTTTTTAATGTTAAATCTTCCTACTTTGTTTGTCATGGCAATGACAAATGTGGAACTCTAACATCATGGAGTTGGTTCTGATATTAGCTAATCTAGCTATGCTAACTACAGTTTACGCTGGCCAAAAAAGTTAAAGGAAAATGTTTAGGTCAGAGTATAGCAGTCAGTTAAGTAGCAAAGGGGGTTGTTAATCAGTTTCAGCTGCTTTGGTGTTCATGAAATTAACAACAGATGCACTAGAGGGGTAACAATGAGACAACCTCCAAAACAGGAATGGTTTCACACGTGGAGGAAGCAGACATTTACCTCCTCATCTTTTCTGACAGTTTTTTCACTACTTTGGCATTTGGCTAGAGTCAGTGTCACTACTGGTAGCTTGAGGTGATATGATGACCCTACAGAGCTAGTCAAACTCCTCCAGGATGGCACATCAATACGTAGCATTGCCAGAAGGTTTGCTGTGTCTCCCAGCACACTCTCAAGAGCATTAGGAGTAGGAGATTCCAGGAGACAGGCTGTTACTGTAGGAGAGAGAGCTTGAATCTAGATAAGCTAGAAGGTCCTTAACCCATCAGCAGGACCAGTATCTGCTCCTTCGTGCAAGGAGGGACAGCACTTTCAGCACTGCCAGATTACCTACAATATGACCACCAGCAGGCCACTCGTGTGACTGTCTCTGACAAAACAATCAGCAACAGACTTTATGAAGGTGGGTCCTTTTAGTGGGTCCTGTGCTCACCACCTGGCACTGTGGAGCCTGATCATTACCAGAATTGGCAGGTCCATCACTGATACTGTCTGCTTTTCACAGTTGAGAGCAGGTTCACCTTCAGTACATGTGAGAAGGAGGAGAAGCTGCAGAGAACATTCAGCATGTCTAGTTTTGTGGTGGGATGGTTATGGTCTGGGGAGACATATCCATGGGGGGAAGTGTTACATAATTAATTTACTTATTTATAGAACTTTCTATAAATGCAGTGTATGTGTTGTCAGTGCTGAGAGGACGTTTTCCACCTGTGTTTGTGGGTTCCTTTTTTTTTGTTCAAGTCAGTGGTTGTGAATAATAAAAGGTATCTTGCACAAACTTTGCAGTGAAGGTTCCTCAGTTGTGGTTTTAGCTTTACTGATGCATTAAATTTAATCAGTGAGAGGAAGAGTAGTACATGCTTTTTAGGGCTGCCACAAACAATTATTTTGATAGTCGACTAGTCACCAATTATTTTTGCGATCAGTCGACTAATCAGATCATCATCCATTGGACGTACAGCGTACAGCTTATTGCACCAGCATGCATCTGCTCTTATATAACTATCATTAGCTTATAGCTTTAAGTGGTTAAGGTATGTGCTAACTAAAAATAAAGACAAGATGATAGTTTATTAAATTTTAATGAAATTTGCAGATTGTTTCGGTGAAGTTTAATAAACTCCTTGCTATCTAAAATATAACAGGACACCGGAGTATATTCTCGAGCATCTCACACTTCTGATAATCAGCTGTCTGCTTGACGTTTATTCAGCTGTGCAAAAACTATAACTTTGATCTCAGCCAAACCGATTTACTCAGGAACAAATAAAATACTAAAAAAAGCCAAACAATAACATTTTTAAGTTATCTACGTGACTTATATATGTTTAACCTGAGTAGTGAAAGACGGCAGTGGGTTTGAAAACGATTTGCCGGGAGTCCGGTGTTCTCACGGGCTCTAGTGAGCCTTGCCCCCGGCTAGCTATCGAGCTAGTGGGTAACAGACGTCTCCGAAACCTAGGAGCGCTTTTGAAAGTATGTGGTGTCTTGATAAACTGAGCAGATATTTGAGGTTTACACAGCTACATTCTCACATGAAAATATGTTAAACGTTTATTTTGTGACCCAGAAAGAATAATAAGAGTAATATTAAAACTAACTAGCTGCCGCCATTGTTGGAAACTGCGCTGGGCGCTATGAATTCTGGGACAAAGCTACTTCTTCTTCTTCGGGGTTTAGCGGCAGCTGGCATCCTTGTACATGCAGTGCTGCCATCTTCTGTTTCAGTCCGTTATTACACTCTTAAATTCTACTACTTATTCCTGCGTCTTTTGTGATCTTACAAAGCTTCAAACAACGCGTCGACTATTAAATCAGTCGTCGACAATTTTGATAGTCGACGTAATCGTGACTAGTCGACTAATCGTGGCAGCCCTAATGCTTTTTTACTGTTGCTTATGGAAAATTCATACTTAGAGCAACGTTAACATCAAAATTGTCACCCACACAGACCCCAGTCAAGTCATCCTGTTTCAAGAGTTCTGTGGGTTTAGAGCATTCTCAGATGGTTTATCTTGAGTACCAAAGGTGAAAAGGTCAGAGGGACACAACTACAAATAAACACACTGTCAGGGCGTCGTGCATTCAGTGAATTTATGTTTATTCAGCTGCCAGTCATAGTTCCTAGAAAAGAAAATCAGAATTAGCAGGTCATGCCTTTAAAAATAATCTGTATTGGCCCAGAACATTGCCATCTGTGCATCTTCAAAAGAAAGTTTGCATTCTCAACATGTAGAATAGCTACTGTTTTTACTTCCTTTAACTCTTGTTTTTTTAGCCATTCTGTTTCGTAGTACATTGAACAATGGTCTTTGATTTCTAAATGTTTTAATTAAGCGCTTAGTCTTGCTGCATAAGCTTAAAAATGGGTCAGAAACGTATCAAATTGGACGGGTGCATTGAATGCAACAGTTTTGCAATCAATGTTTGATCCAGCATCTGCCCAGCATTGAAAACATTTGTAGTAATGTTCATCGTATCTTTAGTCACTGAGGTCCAGACATTTCCATGATTTCCAACATTTCAGATGGTGGAAAGTAATGGAGCTTTCCCAAAAGGTTCACTTTACCTCGATAATAGTGCAGACATGAAGGACCCATTGGCCCACAGTCAGTATTCTCATATGGCACACCTTCATGCTTGTTTTCATATCAAGACTTCATAACAGGTGTCAGATTATTCTTCGCAGAGAGGCTCATGGCTGACTTTAGAGGTCAACAATCATATGCAAGACTTTCTATTGATGATGTGAAAATTTTCATTTTCTTTGACCGTTAGGCTTGGTATGGAAAATGGAGAAAAAAACAAAAAGGTAATGAGCTGAAGATGAGCTTCTGCAGTTAGTATATTTTGATCACAGATGTCACAGAACTGATTAATGTCATTAAATTATTTTCACGCTTGAACAAGAAGTTGTCAGAATTTTTAGTCATCTGTAATAGAATAGTCTTTAGTGGCTAAATAACACAATTATGTGACATTTATATTAATCAGTAGCACGTCAGTTACAGTGATAAATATACTTTTGACTCAAAGTCTGGAGCCTTAAGAAAATCTCTATGTAAGTGGATTGCACAGTAGCTCTTTCTAAAAGAGGTTTAGGTACTTTAATGCCCATTAGTAAAACTCAAGTACAGTCAGTTTCTAGTCCAGAACAAAACAAGAACATACAGGCCATTAAGTTATTGAGGTCAAGAGACAAGGGGGAGGGTTGGTGGTTACCGTTATTCTGAAGAGGGGCGTCTGGGGGTCCTACTACATGCCTTGTAGTTAGGGCTGCCACAAACGATTGTTTTGATAGTCGACTAGTCACCAATTATTTTTACGATTAGTCGACTAATCAGATCATGCATCCACTGGACGTAAAATGTATAGATTATTGCACCAGCATGCATCTGCTCTTATATAACTATCATTAGCTTACAGCTTTAAGTGTTTAAGGTATGTGCTAACTAAAAATAAAGACAAGATGATAGTTTATTAAATTTTAATGGAATTTGCAGATTGTTTCGGTGAAGTTTAATAAACTCCTTGCTATCTAAAATATAGATAGTATATTCCGGAGTATACTCTCGAGCATCTCACACTTCTGATAATCAGCTGTCTGCTTGACGTTTATTCAGCTGTGCAAAAACTATAACTTTAATCTCAGCCAAACCAATTTACTCAGGAACAAATAAAATACTAAAAAAAGCCAAACAATAACATTTTTAAGTTATCTAAGTGACTTATAACTAACTAGCTGCCGCCATTGTTGGAAACTGAGCTGGGCTGCGCTATGAATTCTGGGACACAGCTAATTCTTCTTCTTCGGGGTTTAACGGCAGCTGGCATCCTTGTACATGCAGTGCTATAGTTTAAATATTCTTGTTTTATTGTCAGAGTACAATTTGCGTTACTCCTTTACACAGTGCACAACTCTGCCTGGATCAGCTGAGTTTTGTGGTTGTGCTCTATCAAGCATGTGTTCCCAACAGAGAAGTTGCAGAGTATGCTGGTTAACAAGGTACAAGGTCAACACACATGACATAATGTTTCTACTCAGATATTAATTGATACTAAAAACAATTACTGATGCACCAGTCATTTCCAGCAATATTGATGCCAACAGTGTAATCATCACCTCCTTGATCTGACACATAACTTGACAACCACACCCAGACAAGCATGTGCACAGCCCTCGCTTTCGCTAGCAGATAAATACATGAAGAGCAGCAAAAAAACTTGGTGAAGCATCATAAACATTAGCTATTAGTTATCATTAATATAGCAGCGAGCAGAAATGATGAAAAATAAAACCACTCTATTAAATTGGGAGAGAAGTAGGCAGCAAATGTTAATGCTCCTGTCCATATATAATATAAATAGTTATTTGTCTTAAATGTGATATCGTTGTCTTAAAGTTCCTGATTAAAGTTAAGAAAAGTCTACCAGCAGCCAGATAGAAAGGGTAGAAGTCTACTTTAAAAATATTTAATCCGCAACAAAAATGTGATGCAAATTAACCAGAAGCACATGAGGTAATAGAGGTTATTCCTACAAACATTTGCACAGATCAGTATTCGGTATCAATATCAATACTAAGCTTGAGATGATAGCATTTTGACAACCCTAGTCTTTGGTTACAATCTTTAGAGTTCAGATTAGTTTCCATTTGAATGACCCGTTTACAACAAGCTTCCTCTTTCTGGTTCATGGTTTGTAGCTTCTGCTTATATACCCATATTTTAGCCTGCATAAAAAACCTATTTAGTGAAGTGTGAACTATCTTTTCTGTAAAGTAATGCAATATTTTTCTTGTAAACTTTTAAACTTTGCTTGGGTTGGGGTTGGGCATGACCAAACAGTTTCATCATACCCAAGGACAGGAACAGGAGATCTTTATCGGGGGTGTTTTTGGCAGTTTTGGAGCATTGGCTTCTTCCTTTGGATTAACCTTTTAGTTTATGTCTGCATTATCTGTTTGTTTGTTTGACTGTATGCTTTTCATACAAGTTTCACACAAGACAGATACAAACTTATAGCAAGATTTATATATATAAAAGATGTATCGAGGTGACATAACTCAAGTGAGCTTCTTACCCTCGAGCATTACTGGATTGAAAGTGAAGTAATCTGTCTGTAAAAAGTAGTTGAAAAAATGTCTTTGTGTCTTGCATAAAGTAGATGTCCAAATCAACTATGGTTTGCTAAGATGAAATATGTGTAGAGGTTGGAGCAGTAATTTTTATAACTTATTGTTTATGTAAACACATGTTCATATGTAAGTGTTCAAGCTCAAAATGAAAATGTTTGCATTTTCCCAGATGAACACTCTGGGATTTACCCAGGGGTTGCTATATATGATCATTGTTGTGGCTTTAATGGTCACATTAATACATATCAAGTTCTGTTAAAATAAGAAATGAAAGTTTTGCAAAGTACACCGTGTTTCATAAAAGAATTCTTCTTCACTTGTTCAAGCAAGTAGACAGATGTTTGTTAATAAAATGGCTGGAGAAGATATCAAGTTTCATTTTTAAGTGGAAACTGAAAAGAAGAATGTATCTGTGGGAGTGACACACAAGCATTTAACTCACATGGAGACATACTCAGTTATCTGCTAGTTTGGCAATATGATATATTTCAGCTGTGTCAAGTTACTGCCTTTTCCACATTGCACCAGCATGAAGGGTCTCTTCCCATGGATACCCTCCCAGCAGTAGACTCTCTTTGTGTGCTAAGCCTCTTTCAGGTTGAAAGATTTATTGGGAAACTGGCTGGCAGCCTCTCAGCTCATATGTGAGTCAACCAGGGTCAGTATCAGTGACCCACTGGTGAAGTGATAATGAAAAATGACTGATTCCTGAAAGGAAATTTCACCATCATTACACAGACTTCACTATAGTTTCTGACTACTGTCTCGTCTCTGCACTTTCTTTTGCTTAGTGGTTTTATTTTGAAAATGTTAACCTGCTTAATAAAGCTGGTGAAGGTGCACAACTTGCAAGTAAAATAAGCTTATTTGTATATTAACTTAGGGAAATATTGTGGCCAACTTGTTAGTCATACTCATGTAAACCTCGTGAACCTCTTTGCAGTGTGAGGGGAAAATCTTTCACATCGTGGTGGATTGCACCACCACGATGCTTCCTTCCACATCTTTTCTTCTAGCATGGCTATAAACTTTATTAGTGTAACTAGCAAAAACATGCCATATAAGAAAATACAAAAAAAGAAAACAAGTTTTACGTAAAATTTAGAGGTACGTGTTGCACGGGTTCACAGAGTCCTGATGGTCATCAAAAATATCTTCAGCTTTACTGGAATGAATTGTCGTCCTTTAAGCTTTACGCCTGTGATCACTGCTTTATTTTGAATTCTTAATTTGATATATTTTGCAATGAGCCAAATAAAATTCTGTCCCGGATAGAAATATTTGTGAGTATAAAGCTACGTACGTGACATGTGAAACGAATGTAAACGGCGAATGTAACATTGAATATGTATGTGTGATGATGTGCAAAGTTTTCCCACCCATTCAGAAAAAAATATATAGATATATATACACACGTATACTGAAATCATTATACTAAGATTCAAGTTGCAGGATTGTCCCAAAGTCAAACTTCCATCCTTTGGTTGTGTTTGTGCCAAACCATAATTCTTCACTTCTGCAGTTTGATTGCAAGTGGGTTTTATGGACAGTAGAGAAATAAATGGACCTTGATATAGTCTCGATGGTTTAAATAATATCAGGACTGGTCTACAGTTCTTTGTTTGGCTTTGTTGAATCTTTTAACCACTACTAAGGCAAACCCATTTAGAGCCTACAAAGCCTGTGCACCATGACTGGAGGACTTAATGAATACTGTGGCCTCTTGCTGTGCCCAGTGTTGTTCACATCTATGTATGTGAATGTCTGCACATCAAAGCACTAGCTTTAAGTGTATTTATGTAATCACCTGCTGCATGTTTTCATATGGGGAGTGGTGTAAGGTAAGCAGTGGTAGATACTGAGATAAGAGGGTTTTTTCTGTTCCTGTTTTCCATGTATTTTAAGTGCCATGCTGGGAGGTTTACCCTATTGATTGTTCAAAGCATGAAATAAGAACACAGAAAGACCACGCTCTCCCTTCCTCAATCTAAGGTGACAGCTTTATTGTCCTTGGCCACTCAGCTAAACCTTTGTCTCTGATCAAGTAGAGGGGACCCCAGAGGAAGAGGGGGGAGGAGTAAGAGGGGGTGAGTATTCCCCTAAAGCATCGAGCAGTTCTGGACCTATTTCTCCAGCTATTAACTTTAAGATAAATCTGACACAATTAGGCCAGAGTGAGATTTTCTCTTAATGTTCTCTTGAAAGAAATGCTAATCCTCTCAGAGCCTTCAGTTTTTGCCTCTTTCTTTGCCAGTATCTCAAAATGTTCCTGCTACCAGCCAGAGCATCGTTGTCCGCAGGCAATGACGTTTGCTGTGAGAATGAAGCAGGATAGTTGCCTGTGTTCCACCTCCAGGGCCTCATAAGGGCTCAGTACTGAGGAATGTGGCTCAGTTCATTAAGGCTGGAGTTCTGCACAAACAGTGTGCATCCAGCTTTCTGCATCACATGATCAGTTAGCGGCTCTCCCCCAACTGCCTGTTGCCACAGGCAACCGCTAACAATTGGAGCAGTAGAAGGGCCTCCCCTCATACCATTCATGTGTGCAGTCAGTGTTCTTGTTTTTGCCCCTCAGACAGCATCTTCCCTCCACGACCCCCTACGGATGTTTTGTTGTTACTATTTGTTTTTACTAGGAGCACATTGTGGAAACTTCATGTTCAAAACGTGTTGGCTGTTGCAAAAGTTTCCACTTTGTGCAGGAAATCACCTGAAAATCACATAAAAAAAGATGTCAAACTCCATATTGAATAGAAAAATGTTTTAATGCAGTATGTAAAATGTGCAGTCAGCGTTTTTATATTAATTACTCCCAAAAGATTTGCTTTTCACAACCATATTTGTGAGTTTGAATTACATATGATGATGAGTTTTCAACTAAAAAGTGTTTCTTATGTCTCAACAGGAGATCGTGTTGGTAGAGGGCAGCCGCGTGTTTGACTCATGGAAAAAACCTCCCCCTCCTGTCTACATGCAGTTTTTCTTCTTCAATGTGACCAATCCAAAAGAGTTTCTTGCAGGGGCAAAGCCAGAAGTTAAACAGATTGGACCGTACACGTACAGGTAAGAAGCAGGAGCAGAACCTGTCAACTTCTTGTTTTCTGAATGTTAGCAAACAGATGTTTATGGTGAGTGTAAAAAAAAGAAATCACTGAACGCACACAATCTGGTAAATGTGCTCTGGGTAGAGACTGTAAATAAAAGATGGATGTAGCCACAGGGACATGACAAATACCTTTTTGACTCAGGCTACGTCCACACGTACACGGCTATTTTTGAAAACGGAGATTTTCCGTTTTTGTTTTAAAAAATAATCCCGTCCACACATAAACGCAGAAATGAAGGAAAATGCTGCTAGGAACATGCCAAAGCAACAGGTGGCGATATACTCCTAACCGTGTAGAAATGTTGGCCAATCAGAAGTCTAGAAGCCTCGGTGGGAAATAGTAAACAAAGCTGGGGCATAGAAGCAGAACCCAGTCGTATGTGTGGAGGGACAGTAACTGTGTGTGTATATGTAAGCATTTAAACACTGTACAGAGTACAATTAACAGTAACAGTATTGTAGAAATTCATTTCACCGAAACAATAACGTGGCGCACAGTGTAACGTCAAAAAAGGCGCACACCTTTGACGCTGCGTTTTCTGCGTTTTCCATGTTTTTCTCGTCCACACCTAAATGCAAAAACTGAGTTTTCGAAAATATCCACCCTGGCAGGCGTTTTTAGAAATCTCAGTTTTCAGTGACCGAAAACGCCGTTTTACGTGTGGACGAAAGGTGCAAACGCATAGAAAAATCTGCGTTTTCAAAAATACCCGGGTACGTGTGGACGTAGCCTCAGTGTTTTCAAGCCTCAGTGTTAGCCTTTTGACTACCACTGTATGTCTTTTTGGAGCCAGATGTTGCCATATTTGAATGAAAGGCTGGAATGCTAAGGTATCGGTTAATGCTAGCAACCTTATTAGCAAGTTGCAAACATATACTGGGATAGACAGACATGTCAGATAATCAATGCTAAGTATTTAACTGATAAAATGCTAAAATTTCACTCATCAAAACTAAACGATAAACTTCTTAGACAGTATGTACCAAGCAGTACGCAATATTATGTGCACCAAACATGAAGAAGTCCAGTTTGCTTAGGTGAAGCCTAATAGATACTAGATGGCTCCAGTGACCTGTGTTAGGACTACAGTTGGCAAATGTGATGTGACGATTAAGGGTGGGTCTGACTGTGAAAGGGCACACTAATTATTTCTCGTTAGCCCATAAACATGCAGTTTCATATCACAGAAAAGCTTACATTTTGAGACATGCTATGTCCAAGATTTACAAAGAAGATGTAATTCTGTATTCAGTATTATTCAAAATGATTGTCTGAGTCCATAACCTTGCCATGAACGTGTTCATAGAGGTTTGTCTTATCTGGGACCGTAAGTCTTTTTGCAATTACAGCAATCACCATCTAGTGGGCTACAGATTGAATGCAGATTTGTAGGCATTTCTATAAAGGCTTAATTTTTCTGGCTATAAACGTGGTTTATTAATGCTGTAAAATTTGGCAAACGTGATAGTATAAAACATATTAAATATATATAATACCACTGCTACTGTGTTGCCATATACTGTGCGTGTTGAATTTTTGCTTAGGTTTTCTAGGCTGGGCCACAGGTCAAAACCCTCAGGCTGTGTCATGTGGTCTTCTGCTTTTCTGCTTCCTCTTTTGCAATCTATTACTTTTGTCTTGTCTTGTCCTCAGTAGGCCTTTTTTATTTTTTTGTGTGGGTTGCTAGTTTTTAATCACTAGTCATCAAAATCCTGCACTCAGTTAAGCCCTAAATGATGATAACTGCTAAAGCATCAGAAACGTTGCAACAGCCAACATTGCGTGTCATGATAATCTATTCCTAGAATGTCATTTTAACAGTTTTGGGTTGGTTAATTTCAAAACAATGAATGATAAAACTGTTGCTTCACAGCAAGAAGGTCCTGAGTTTGACTCCCCAAACTGGCTGGAGCCTTTCTATGTGGAGTTTGCATGTTCTCCGTGTATCTGTGTGGGTTTTCTCTGGGTCTCTCTCTCTCTCCCACTGTCTAAAGACATGCACTTAATGTGGTTAGGTTAACTGGGGATTCTAAATTGCCCATAGGTGTGAATATAAATGTTAGTCCTGCGTTGCACTGGCAACCTGTCCAGGGTGTTCCCCGCTTCTCGCCCTATGATAGCTACAATAGGCTCCAGTACCCGCCACGACCCTGATAAGTGGAAGCAATGCAATGTTGTGCTAAAATACAAATGCAGTGCTACGTTTATGTGGTCTGCGTTTGGAGATTTTAAATGACACCCTTTTCCTGCGTTTGCACAGGGAGTACAGGTACAAGGACAACGTAAGCATGGTGGCAAATGGCAAAATGGTCTCCGCGTATAACACGAAAAGCTTTGTGTTCCTGAGGGAGAAATCTGTGGGTGATCCAGCTGAGGATAACATCACCACTGTCAACATCCCTGCCTGGGTGAGTCATGAACTGAAAAAGTAGAGGAAAGTGGAAATCCAAGTGGGTTAAAGAGGACTTTATGTTCTCTTTGTTACTGAACATTGTTTATTGTGTCCTCATTTCCATCTCATTGTCCACCACCACCCTCTACCTTTGCTAATTTTTTTTCCTCACAACTGCTTCCGTTCCTGTCTCCAGGCTGTCATGAACAATGTGAAAGGTAGTTTCTGGAGGGCCCCCATGGTTTCAATCTGGATGAACTCTCTCAAGAGTGATCTGTTCACTACACGCACTGTGGATGAACTGCTTTGGGGCTACAAAGATCCTCTGCTGGTTCGCGTTGCTGGCACCAAACCTGAGGTGGAGACGGTGTTTGGACTCATGTACAAGGCATGTAACAGCTCTTTACAAGTAATATAAAGCTATGAAAAGAAAGTTGTCAGAGCAGATCCTCCATGAAGTCTTGAAGAATTTTTGTTTCTCCAGAAATAACATTTGAAAAACATGTTTTGAATTATTATTTTTTTATTTAGAAAAATGGAAGCAACGACGGTGAATTTATCTACCACACTGGAGAGCAGAACTACATGGATTATGGCCGGATCGAAACATGGAAAGGCCAAAGGTAGCGCTGATGCAGTCTCACGCAAACACACTCTCCCTCTCTGTCTTCATCCAGAGTGATGAAATTTTATTGGGTAACCTTTGTATTAACAAGCCTGTGAAATCCTTTTTTTTCTCCTTTTTTTGGCAGTAATAGAGATACTGTCTGCCTGCCTTCATCCTGATCTTTGCCCTTAACACAGAGCACAGAGCAGGATATCCTGATGCCTTAAAAATGGCCTTTACTGAACCTTCTTATCCAGTTTTATTGTCTTAGGTCCCCTGGAGCCTCTAATTACGCTTGTGCTTCTGGGTGTTTTTTTTTAAACTGTGACTTTCAGATAAAAACACATTTGATCATCAAAACGTACCACTGCAATTTACGGTTATTAAGATGAAAACGATAAATTTGTTTTCACTGGACGGGATTATTTTGAAAACGAGATTAGTTTTCTTTTTTCTTTTCTTTTTTTCGATTTTAAATACAAGCCTGCACATTCCAAAAGCCTTTTTTGGTTGTTTTGTAGGGAGTTGACTTTCTGGAGATCTAACTATAGCAACAGCATTGTTGGATCAGATGGAAGTGCTTTCCACCCCCTGCTTGACAAGGATGAGCGCATTCACATCTTTACTCCAGACCTGTGCAGGTACGTTTCATCACCACAGTGCACTCCAGCCCTTTTGGTGGTATGCCAACCACATCTTAGGCTTTGTGTGGTGGGAAGGGTCAGATCCTTCCCTAGGAAATAATTCAATCAGACATTTTATTTTATCCACTGTGGTGAAGTTTTGTGCACCAGTTTTTATTTTTTCTGTACTAATGTTTAGTTTAGTTTTTAGCTACTATATAAGTAGCAAAACCCGGACCTTTTTTTAAAAAAAAAAATTCCATTCTGTGACCATGGTTTTTTTTTTTCCTGTAAAGTTGGTCTTTTTTTATCACAAGTCTGTGGGGAAAAGCTCATTTTGGAGAGAACCTCAAGTGGCCATTAGAGGAACTGCAGTTTTTATTTTCCTGCTCTTGGAGCTTGGCTATAGCTAAAAATTACTGTAGCTGGCAAACAGGAGGAGGGAAAGGGCATCAGCTTTGACGTTAATTTTATTAGTCATGTGGTAAAAATAAAGTGTTATTTCAATTAAAGAGTTTTTCAGTAAAACACATGTAATGTGGTTACCATGGGGACCTGTGTGCCCCTATCTGTTTACACTTAGTGTCCCATTTACATTTTAAATGGGGATTGCATGTTCTATTTCTGGTACATGACAAGCAGACCAGTGTGGAGGCTTTCACATCTAGTATGGAAATAATGTCCACAGCCTGTGGATCACATGGTATGTTATTTTAACATCCTGATCACTTACAAACAGCTCAGTGGGTGACCTCTCTTTGCTGTTGACTTTTCTGCTTAAAGCACGAGGAGTGTTTGAAACACTTAAGTGGCATTTTCCAGAAAACACCATGAAAAGGCTTCCTTATTAGGAGAGTTTCCGTCTGGAACATCAGGGACAGGGTGAGAGAGGGAATGCAAGGACAATTGTGGAATAACAGAAAATAAGGAGAGAGAGAAAGAAAATGTTTTTAATGGTTGATGATTGATGGTAAGTGTTACTTTGTGCTAAGCACAGCACA
Source organism: Neolamprologus brichardi (assembly GCF_056152115.1). Lineage (NCBI taxonomy): Eukaryota > Metazoa > Chordata > Actinopteri > Cichliformes > Cichlidae > Neolamprologus > Neolamprologus brichardi. The sequence continues at coordinate 50,328,870 of NC_142110.1, read as the reverse complement.
AGTATTTCCTCTTGGAAGTGTTTGTGAGAAATGTTCTCAACTAATGCTTTTGGGGAAATTTATTATGGTTCCTCCAGGATTTCCAGGATGTCTTTAGAGACAGTTTGACGACTGCTGAGAATCGCAACGAGTACCAAATTTAATCCCAAACCTTGTTTGTTGCAAAACAGACGTGCTGCTTCCCTAGTGTCCATAGCAAGAGTTTGTCCTTTAGAGAGCACAAGCTGTTTCGGACGTCTTCCTCATGTTGTTGAGCGTGGAAAGAATCTGGAAAGTCGGAGTGGAATGGTTGCACCTTTGACTCTGATTGGACGTGTGTCAAAAACCCCTTCACCAAATATTTACAAAGCACTTTCACCTACTTGTTCTTGGCCTGGTTGTGTCATCATGGCGTCTGTGTTACTGTGACTAAAGGAAATACGCCTCCCCCCTTTATTGTACTTACTACAATTATTTGAAGTGGAAGTGCTCCATTAATACATGACGACCTTTCACACAGATCCTCAGCCCTGTGTATAAGTCACTCGCTTAACATAACTTTGTGTTTAAAACACATGTTTAGTTAAAAGAGAACATCTGGGACTGATGCATAGCAGCAGAATTCCCATCTGTGAGCTAAACTGGTGGTGGCCTCTTGGTCCAGAAACTGACAGCTGAGCTACAAAAAAAAAGATGAATTGGTAACATGTGTCATTGTTCGAATACCAGCTTCACCATCCTTTTGCTCTTCATCATCATTACTGACTTCATGTCAGACGTGTTGAAAAAAGAAAGTCAAAAATACACGAATATTAAATGACAGAAATAATAGACTCTCTTATATCATTTTAATTTAACCAGCCCTGTGACACTTTTTCAAAGCCTTCATTCTGTATTTAGTGGTAACTCAAACAAAATTGCATCGCAAATACATTTTGGAGAAGTTACGTACGAGCAAGAACCCTACAGAGGGCTGAGTTTAAAGACACCCTAAAAATGAAAGCAAAGAAATTATGTACAGCAACTACGCAGCAACTCAGAGGTTTGCTTGGTAGTAGCCTGACAACATCGGGGCGTGCTCCTAATGAGATGACAGATGGTGCCCTGGGGGATGTCCTCCTAGATCTGAACCTGGGTGTCACTGACCTCCTGTGCAATCTGAGGTGCGTAGGATGGAAACATAATCTCACAGAAGTGTTCTATGGGATTTAGATCAGATAATGCATGGGGTCCAGTCAGTGGTAACTGTTAGGGTGAATTGTTAAATGTTTGTCATTTTTATGTTTGCCATTTGTACATTGTTTTAATTCTGTGAAAGGAATTCTTTCTGTCCTCCCCTCCCCAGATTCTCGAGGTTCTAGGTGGGGGGCTGTAGTCTTTTATCATCCTTGTGCTTTTGATGTAAGCTTCCTGCGTTTACGACCCTTTGGTCAGCAGGAGGTCTACCACACACACACACTCTCACATAACACACACACACACACAGACACATTCTTACAGAAGTTCACATATACATACAATGCTTTGTCTTAGAACCATGTGGGCGTGGCTTTGTTCTGACGTGTTTTGTGTGAACTGTCTCTCAATAAAGGCAGCAGGAGGAGGTCAGATCTAGAGGTCATTTTCGTGGTGGACACAGACGAGGCCTCCCTTGCGCAAATAATCGATCGATCGACTGTCTTGTTTTCTTCATGATGAATAAGTCTCTAGAATTAGCGGGGCTTGTGGAAACACAGACCCAACAGTAACAAATTCTTCAACCTTCAAGACCTGCCTCCATAGTCTCTGCACATGAGATCGGACATTGTCTTTCACAAGGAAGAACCCAGGAACCACTGCACCAGAGTGGTGGCTCCAAGGATTCATCCCGACACCTAATTGCAGTCCGGGTGCCATTGCCTGGTCAGTGGATGTCTGTATATCCCTCCATGGATATGCCTCCACCTGCTGTGATCTGTGAAAAGCACAGATCTCCTGTGATAGACCTGCCAATTCTGGTATGCTATGGCAAATGCTAATCAAGCTCCACAGTGCTGGGCAATGAACGCAGGGCCCACTAGAGGATTTCAGGCCCTTAGACCGCCCTCATGAAGTCTGTTTCTGATGTTTGGTCAAAGATATTCAAACTCTAGGTCATTTTGTAGCAACCCGTTCCTCTTTGAGCAAGATACTGGTCCTGCTGATGGGTTAAGGACCTTCTACTGCCCTGTCGAGCTCTTCTATGGTAACACTGTAATAGTTCTCATTCCGAGCTGTATAAGGCCAAGGATTTTCACTTGGCTTTTCCCAGGAAGGTCAAGGGAAAGGTCTGTACAGTATTGTTGCACGATTGGTGGGCTGCACCCTCCCAACCAGCTGGCAGACACTGTATAGAGTGCTTTGTTCTCACTAAGACTGGTTGGGATTCCCTCGACAGGACAAAGCTGCAGATATGCAGGGCAAGGATGAACTGCTCTCAGTTCTCTTGGATGTTGGGAAAAAACACCACACACACATTTAAAGATTTCACAGTGTCTTTGCTCCCAGTACTAAAAGAAGGTTAACACCACAATATATCATTTGTCTTCCCTGCTCCCCTTACAAGTCTAGATTTACTGATGAAGGAGCCCCAGCAGGATTTTAGCATATTGTTGGAATCAATGTCAGTCATCTGCTTCCTCTTTGTGTCTCTGCTGAAAGTCAGTCTGCAGTGTTTTTTTTACCTAGTTCAAACAGTCTTTCTTAAATAACATAACAGAACATTTCTCATGACCGCATTGCTTGTTATGAAGTTCCTCACCAAAGCTGCAGTCCTTAAAAATATTAGTTTGAAGTATTCAGCATTCACACAAAGTTCCAGCAGTCACGTGTCACTATGAAATGCTGTGCTCTGAGTGAAGTTAATTGTTTTTGTGCAATGTGACTGTTCGCTTTATTCTCCAGGACCATCTACATGGAGTTTGAGAAAGACGTCGAGGTGAAAGGGATCCCAGCGTACCGCTTCACACCTCCACCCTCTGTCCTGGCCAGCAAAGAGGAGAACCCGAACAATGAGGGTTTCTGCATCACCCCAAAGGAGTGCCTGGGAACTGGCGTCCTTAAAGTCAGCCCCTGTCGGAAAGGTAATCGGTGCAGCACAGTTTCTCTCGGAAACTTTCCATGCATCAGTCACGATTCAGCACCAACATAACCCATTTTATTCTTTTCTCCAATTTCTTTAATAACGACACAAAAGCTTTGCTTAGACTCAATGTCCAATGTAGTAGCCATTAAATACTAATGGCTACTACACTGATATCAATAAAGTCCTTCTTTTGTTTGTAATGCTAATACCCTCTAAAATACCCATGTGACACAGCTCTCCCCACACCTCAGGCGTCATCTGACATGACTGACCCAGTAGCAGAGTGGGCGGTAAGCCCTGTCACCTGATTCTGCCCTTGAATATGACCGGGCATTACCTCAGTGTTCATAGCTCAGCTGTGCCTCATCTCTCCATCCTGTAAAATCACAGTACTTGTGGTTTCAACATTTCTTTTACATATTTAAAGTAAAAAATGTGGAATGTTTTACATGGTCAATGCAGTTGATGGCCCGTACTGCACCTTTCTGTCACAGCATGCAGCCATTTCTAACTAGTTTCACAGAGTTATTCCAGCAAGTGAACGTCGAGCCCTGTTTTTTCTCACGTCAAGGTTTTATTGTTGTGAAGCGATACATTTGAAAAACTCCGTGCTTTGCTTCAGAGTAATGTAACTGTGCCAAAGATTAAAACAGACGTCACAGATTGGCGTTCTCAAAAGGATTTTCGTTGTCCACTAAAACAAATGGAACAACTGCAGTTCACTTTAAAGGTAAAAGTATTTTTGAGCTTATGAATGTTGTTTAGCCATAAAGAGAAATTTGATTGCGTGTTTATGGCCCGGAGTTAAAGAACAAGCGTAGTAAATAAAGGCTTCTATAAGTACACCAGTATATGTGTGTGTTAGCACGCCCGCATTGACCTTGCCAGTTGTCATGTGAACAGCCTCTCAGGTGACTGCGTGTGTCCAATGTTTTTGTCAAACGTCTGTTGCTAAACAGAAGAGCAGGAAAACTCTCACCTCTGCCCCACTTTATCAGCACCTCTAACTGCCCCCCCCACTCCTCTCATAGCTGTCTGACTTTGTCGCTGCTGTGGGGACACATGGGTTTTTCCACCGTTGGACCATTTGTGTTTGCTTGGGCCACCCACCAAAAATGTATCACTCGACTTTAAGATTGCGAGTTTGACCAAGGTGATGTTGTAGGAACATGAAGTCCTCGAATGACAATATAAGGAAGGAACTCAGAAAGACTAACAAGAAATTTTATCTGGATATCAGCTGCCGCCTTTAATTCCTCACACAACAGGGGTTATTGTCCATTTGTGATGATTTATTGTTTGTTTTTGTTTTTCCAAGTAACATGTTGCGTCCCTGTCAGATCGTGTCTCACCACCTTCTTCGCCTTTTGATCTGTTTTGTTATTGTTGTCATGCCTTGATTAGATCAGACTTCAAACATGAAGGAAATGGGGCATTAAAATGTTTTCTGTGCTGCCGCTTTAATGGCAACAGTAATGTCATCTTTGTGACGCTTTGCTTAACATGTGTAGATTCGCCATAGTCGTGTGAAAAAGAGGTTCGAAGGTTTTACATAGGAGACATAAAACACGATCTGAACAACAGCACGTGACTTTTCTACTCTGCTTGAGCACTCAAAGTGCTTTATACTACAAGCCTCGTATCTATATAGCATTGAGACAGTCACACTCAATTCAGGGTTCAAAATTTTGCCCGAGGATGTCTTGGCATGCAGATGGGAGCTGCCAGGGTTCGAGCCATTAACCTTCCAAGCAGTAGACAACATGATCTAGATCCTGATCTCTCTTCTTTTGAAGAGAAGAGGCTTTCTCCTTTTCTAGATTGGGTCACTTTAGTGTGAAATGAAGGCCTTGCAGCAGAGGCGTGCGGGAGCTCGAGTCTTATTAAACATTTATCATTTCTTCTCTCAGGTGCGCCAGTGGTTGCCTCCTTTCCTCATTTCTACCTGGCAGATGACAAATATGTGGCTGCCATTGAAGGACTGTCACCTGAAAGGACGCATCACCAAACTTTTCTAGACCTAAACCCGGTGAGTCTTTAGGCCTAGGGTCAAACATTGAGATGTACTGCTACGCCACCTAGTGGTGGAGTTCTGAAGTGTATCTTTGTTTATATACATTATTTTCTGACAGACCACTGGAGTGATTGTACGCGCTAACAAAAGAGCACAGGTGAACATCTTGATGCAGCGAATCCCCGGATTCCCGTGAGTAACACACACTTCTGTTGTTGTTTTAAACGTATGCGTGTAGGTGCTGTTTTTGATTACCAACCATATTTTTTGCTGCACTTTTAACAGGAGCACTAGATTCCTGAATGAAACAGTATTTCCTGTAATGTTCCTAAATGAGGTAAGTGATATTACACATGCTGAAACACAGGAAGCTCCTAGATCCTTATTATGAGGTGCAATAAAGAAATTAAACAGTATGTCAACATTTTGAAAAAGACAAGTGTTACTGAGCGTTAGATGATTATGTCGGTCCAGCTTTACTGAGCTGAGTGTGACTTGGAGTAAAGATAGAAAACAGCAGGAAACAAGCGACCTGGCTCTGAACTAATGTAACCGGCACAAGGGTGCAATGAGCAGAGAGTCCAAGTAGTAACTGTCTCCCAGCCAGGAAATAGTCCTCATAACCTCCCTAAAGACACAGCTTTGTGTTTTTTCACATGGGCCTCACAGCAAGAATGTCCTGTTTTAGAATCCACCAGCCTGCTGGGGCTCTTCTGTGTGGAGTTTGCATGTTTGCTTGCCTGCATGGGTTCCTCCCTCGGGACTCCTCCCCTCACACTGATTGAGCAGTTAGAAAAAGACAGACAGATGCATTGATTAAGAACTAAACATAGTGCTTAGTAACACAATTAAGTTGTGTTTTTCTGGTGGTACAGCAACTAGTGCAGGTTTCCAGTTGAGATAAGAAGAAGCCCAGCTCATTCAAATTAGGCATTGCCAAGCGAATTTGGTGTTTTCCACTGAACATGTATCTCTCAGCTGTGTATCCAGTCTCAAAGGGATTTCTTTTCAAGAGATTTAGACAAGGCCAACATAATCAAAAGTAGATTTGGTTCCCAAAAGTCAAAGCCTGGCTAGATTTTCCCACATTTTCAGCCTTGATGCATTAGTACTGATTGGTTTCTTCATCTTCTGTATGCTCAGCTGAATTCCCCTCTTCCTCTGATGGATCTTTTACTCTCTCTCTCTCTCTCTCTGAATAAACAGAGCGTGGAAATTGACGATGCATCTTCAGAGAGATTAAAGAAGCTTCTGCTGATTAGCAATTTGGTGTCCAACTTCCCTCTCGTCATTGTGGGACTGGGTGTTATTCTGCTCATGGTCTTTGTCATCCTCCTATGCCGGGCTCGCAAACAGAAGGTATGAGACTGCTTCTTGCTGAGTCCTAACAACTTACAATTTGCCTGCTCCTAATAAGTCATAATTTTTGCACAATTCATTCAGTTGCTTAATTGCACACTAATAACACCGAGCTTGTGCTTCTCACTGTGTGTTCCTGGGCAGAATGAAGTTAAGCGCATTGTGTTTACCAAGCCTCTTTATGCTGTAAGTGTTGCTGCTTTATTTTATCTGCTTTATTTATTCATCTGTCTTACTTTGGTTATTATTTATCACCTAAGTGCCTTTTTCCATTTAATCTTTCATTGCACAGCTAGACCAGTTTCACCTGACTTAAAATAACTCTGCTAATGTACACTTAATGCATTGCATATTAATACTGCCTGTCTTTTTAATTGTTGTGAGATGGCATGATTAAGGGAAACCAACCACTTTCCATTACAGGTATAACTTTACAAATTGTAATAAGACCTGATTAGTTTGTAAAGCTGCTTTATGTCCTTAATGTCCCTCTACAGTCGTCTGCTGAAGACGACACCACTTACTCTCCAGTTAATGATAAAGAGAAGGAGGATCCCCAGAATGGAACCTACATTGGTCTGACACCTAAGGCTAACGTGGAAGCTTGAGGATGAGCAAGGGGTCTGTCATAGAGGGCTCAGGTGAAGAGGATATGTTTTTAGTCTCAGATGTCTTGTATTATATGCTCTTAGGTTTCCTTAGAGAGCGCTAAACTCTATTCCCAGACAAACAGTGTTTAGAACACAACAGTGGCTTCTTCTAGCTGCTGCTAATTATGTAAAATAGTTGTAAACAGTCGTCCAATAAGCAGAGATGAAGAGTGTGCTCTGTGGTGGTTCTCAAACAGGGGTCCCCAATCCCAGTCCACGAGGGCCGGTGTCCCTGCTTTTAGATGTGTCCTTGATCGATCACAGCTGATTTAAATGGATAAATTACCTTCTCAACATGTCTTGAAGTTCTCCAGAGGCCTGGTAATGAACTAATCATGTGATTCAGGTGTGTTGACCCAGGGTGAGATCTAAAACCTGCAGGGACACCGGCCCTCGTGGACTGGGATTGGGGACCCCTGTTCTAAAACAATCACACCCTTTAAATAACGGAGGATCAAAAGTGCCAAAATTAAGAAGACATGGAAAAAAATGAGTAAATTAAGGTTAATGGAATTTATTACATTATTTACAATGCATTTGTAAATGATTGTGTTTGCTGTTGTATTATTTACCTTTGTACTATGGCTCCATAGTAGAGTTGTTGTGATTGACACCTCAGTCACACTCAGGCCAGAAACTGGTCAGCGACCCCCTGGCAACCTCCCATATTATTTACATTTGTCATAATTATTCTATTTATCTACAATCAGATTTAATTTCATCTCTCTGTTGGCGTTTTTGTGTTTTTTGAGTGGGTTGGGGTTACATTACAGCTAACAAGTAGATTTCCTGTTTTGGTCCCAACTAGCCAAACAACAAAGAACCACTCACTGCTTAAGGAATGGAGAGTGAAAGTGGACATTATATTCTTGTTTTTGTTTTTTAACGTAACATTCATTGTTGCAGCCAAAGAGACTGCTTTTCCCAGACCGCCTTTATTAGTCTGTTTTAAGTGTCCTTGTTGTCCACTGAGTTACTGAGTGTCGCTAGTTAGCTAACATAAGCTAATGTAAGTCTATTAGCAGCAACCAATCCAGTAATGTCATATTCTGTACGGGCGCAATATAGCACTAAGCATGTTATAAAAACACATATTTTTTTAAATCCAGCTTCACAGACAGTTTATAGAGGTTTATTTGGAAAAGCAGATTTGTTTCGCACAACAGTGCTTTTAAATCATAATTATGATATATATTTTTTAAATTTGGCAGTTTTGGTCCTCCATACATAGTTAACTTCCTTTCATTATGGCTAAACCAATTTGTCTTGCTTTAGACTTCAGATTTTATGGAATGATTACTTGTACAAGCGCACCGAAGTCATTTAGGGAGCAATGTGATGAAATCCTTAAACTAATGATTGTTTGGGGTGTTATATTTCACTCTCAGGGGGTCTCATCTTAGATGCTGTAAAGCAGTTATTAAAGCAGGAGAAAGAAAGCACAATATACCGGATGATAAATCAGTGTTACTATGTCTCATTTGCATTTCATGTTACAAAAAAATGTCACATCATAATATTTTCTGCTCATCCATGGCGCATAGAGGGATATCTAACAAAACCAGCATACCTGAGAATCTTCAGAGTATGGCATTTGTTTGTATATACATACAGTGTAAGAAGTGATGAACTGCTTACATTCCTCTCAGCGTATGATGGGGATGAGTATCGGACAAAACACTGTATATTTTGGAAATTTTAATTTGTAAAGTAAGACCAGCCTTGCTTTATGGTTTTTTGTGTTGTTTTTTTTTTTTTTAATGTGTCATTGTAGAAATGTTTGAATTAAAGACATTTCATGTAAGAACTTTATAAATATTTATAAAGCTCTAAAACCACGGCAGATTTTTTTTGGTTGAAACCATGATTCAGACAGTACAGAATTTATGTGTTGACAGTATTTTGCCCTGTGTAACTGTTTATGACTAAGTGATATACTTAAATGTCTTTTAGATGCTGTAGTTGTGTCTTTAAAGTTACTGGATTTCTTGTTCCTTTTAAAGATTTTTGTTGCGTGAACATAACACTGTGCCATATCAACAAATCTACTCGTGACTTTTTTTCCTTCTTCTTCTTTCAGCTACGAAAAATAATTAAATAAATAACAAAACCTTTTGATATTTCTAATATCAAACAGTAGGGTCAAACTGCACTTTGAAAACTCTCTGCCTGACTAGCAGGTTGTTGTGCAGGGTCACAGTTTTCTCACTCGATGCTGGTGATGAAAATGTGCCGTCATAATGTGATCTGGAAAATGCTGCAGAATTCCTCCGTTAGAACTGTGACGAGTCCGGCTTTTATTACTGCTCATGTAACATTTTAATTAAAGGCTTATATGCACTGTGATAATCGTAATGACTATATCAGATATTAGTGGATTCATTTGATTTTAGTAAAGTGTTTAACATGTACACTATAATAAAGAAAAAATGATTGCATTTTAGAAAATTTGTGCACAGCGTTTTATATAAGAGTTACAAACTCACAAGGAGATGAAAGACAGGATTCATCTGAATCCCTTTGAAAAATACACAATATACAGTATAAAAACTCAGTTGTGGCTAAAGAGAATAAATTATTTTGCTGTGTCGATAAAACCAAAACACATAAAGCAATGCGTGGACTGTTCGCTGAGCTACTCAGTGCCATACTTTGATTGTAGATGTTTCCTGAAAGTATTGTTACTGCCATAAAACACATACTTGTTTTGAAAATGTTGAATGTTTTTATTCTGTATACAAAAAATAAAAAAGTAGTTTCAGTACAGGTCTTGTTGACTGGTATTTGTCTCTTTTTATTTCCTTTCTTTTTTTTTTGTGAACAAGTCCAATTACAGATTCTGCGCCAAGTGACGGGGAGATAGTTGGCAATAAAATATTATCAGAATAAGTACATTGCTGATATTCTTTGTTTAAATTACTGGATCTAGTTTTTGGCTTTTGTACAGTGAGCTGTGCCCAGATAGTGATGATTTAACTCGGTCCCCAGAAAAGCCAGAAAATTGTGCTACTTCGAATTATGTTTAATTTCACTTTTTCAAATATCAGTTAGCAGATGTTTCAGCTGGCATCCCTGAAGGTAGACATGAAACGTGCAGCTTAAAGTTGCAGCTATGCTAAACATATATAGATGAGAGTTATTGGACTGTTATTGGACTTTTTCCACAAAGAAAAGGTTGTTTGTTTGTTTGTTTTTTATGTAAAACCCAAATTGCAGAAAGTTGGGATGATCTTTAAATTTGAACAAAATGAAAACTAAAAGACTTTCAGATCACATGAGCCAACATTGTATTCACATCAGAGCATAAATAAATGAGCTCATTTCAAATTTGATGTTTCCTACAGGTCTCAAAATATTTGGGACAGCGACGTGTTCACCCTGATGTAGCATCTCCTTTCCTTTTCAAAACAGTTTGAAGGACGTCTGGGCCTCGAGGTTATGAGATTCTTGAGTTTTGTTGTTGGAATTTGGTCCCATTGTTACCCAATATAGGTTTCCAGCCACTGAAGAGTTTGTGGTTTTTTCGTTTAATGATGTGCCAAATGTTCTCTATAGGTGAAAGATCTATACTGCAGGCAGGACAATTCAGCACCCCGTCTCTTCTCCAACTAAGCCATGCTTTTGTAATCGCTGCAGTATGTGATTTTGCATTGTCCTGCAGAAATACACAAGGCCTTCCCTGAAATAGATGTCATCTGGAGGGGAGCACATGTCGCTCTAAAGCCTTTATATACAATATTGGCTCATGTGATTTGAAAGTTTTTTAGTTTTCATTTTGTTCAAATTTAAGAAACAAAATGTTATTTCCAAACACATAACATGCCAGTTGTACGCTTGTTAGTGCAATTATCTGATCTGCAACTCAATGCATTTAGGCATGCAGAGATGGTCAAGATGACTTGGGAAGAAAGATGATTTAAGTGAATTTGAATGAGGCAGGATTGTTTGTGCCATGTGGGCTGGTCTAAGTTTTTCAGAAACTGTTGATCTAGTGGGATTTTTCCAACACAAGTATTTCTAGGGTTTACAGAAAAAGGTCTAAAAAAAATATCCAGTGAGCTGTAAAGGTCAGAGGAGAATGCCCAGACAGCTTTTAGGAGAAGATTATCTCTGAACGCATAACACATCAAACCTTAATGCAGATCTGCAGCAGAAGACCACACCGATGCCACCCCTGTCAGCTAAGAAGGGGAGACTGAGGCTACAATTCACACAGGCTCACCAAAATTGGACAATAGAAGGTTGGAAAATGTTTGCCAGTCTCAGTTTCTGCTGAAACATTTGAATGGTGCTGTTGTAAACATCCTGACTTGTGGGGCAGGCTGTTGGTGGTGCTGGTGTAGTGTTGCAGGGCATATCTTCTTGGTACATTTCGGCGCCTCTTAATACCAATTGAGCATTGTTTAAACATGACAGGCTACCTGAGTATTGCTGCTGACCATGTCCATCCCTTCTAACAGTGTACCTATTTTATGATGGTTCCAGCAGAACAATGCATCATCTCACAAATCTCAAATGATTTCAAGCAATTTTTTAACATAAAGAATTTATTGTACTCAAATGGCCTCTACAGTCTCCAGATCTCAATAAATAGAGATGCAATGTGCTAATTTCCATCATGCATGTGTAGAAAATAAATCTGCAGTGTGCCCAAAACTTGATTCCCAGGATTTAAACAGTTGTAAATGACACGCTGGTTTAAAATCTGTCGAGAATTTGCCAAACATATCTCTTCTGGTCATTCTGAGCCAGAAGGAAGATTCCTATTACAATGCAAAAAGCTAAAATAAAATTTAAAAAACCGATATAATTATGTAACTTATATTTTATAATGATGGTACAGTATTGCACAGTAATAATCATACTTGCAAAGCAGGTCATTTCTTTATTTATATATAAAACCCCTTCATACCCTACTCTTGATTGCAATCTATTTACCAACATAATCAAATATATTGCACATAGAAAACACACGGAAACATCTCACTTTTTGGCACAACACCGGTCATGTTCCTTGCCACAAATATTTTTCATAAAAGTACTCTTTTTGTACCGGCGGCTGTTCAATTATCTTTTTGGGACAGCAGGTGGCGGTAGTGCACCACCAAGATGGACCAGAGTCAAACGAAGAAGCAGCAGCAGCAGAAGACGAAGAAGAAGGTGTCCGTGGTGACAGCACTCAACATGGCGTTCAATTTTGGCGGTGCCACGAGCAACCCAGCAGCAAGTATGGAAATTTTTTAGTTAATTATGAAATACTTGTAAGAGCTGGTGATGTGTCACATATTTCGTGTCGAAGCTAGGGCTGTGTTAATGCTTGTACATGAATAATAAATAGAAATGGTCGGCTAATGGTTCACCCTCAGTTGTTACGGTGGGTTCGTCTACCGGCTAAAGACAGACGTCACGTGAAAACAGAGCTTGTACACTTGAGTCAATGCAACTAATGAATTGCAGTCGGATCTGTGTTCGCGTGTTTCGGTGCTAAACTGGGCTCCAGTGAGACCGAGCTCTTGTGGCTAACTGTTTTGGATGCCCGTGTGTAAGCTAATACAAGCTCACCCAGTACTTACAGCGCTCTCTCGTTGTTTGTTTGTTTCTAAAAGGCACGTCCGGGTTTTCATTCGGTTCATTTGGAGCCAAAACTACGCCATCAACAACATTTGGCTTCGGCACCCCAGCCACCACAACCACAGCCTCATCCGGATTCGGTAGTAAGTCCAAAGCTTAGACCCAAATTTACTCCTTGCGGGGATTATCCTGTACATGGGGCATTATCATCACGTAACCGCCACCAATGTGAACAAACCCATAACTGAGCCCACTGGGTTCCCTCAGTCTAGGGCTCAAAGCTTCTGGGGTTTTTTTGTTTTGTTTTGTTAGTTAGTTTGTTTGTTTTTGTTGTGTTTTTAAAGTTTGTTTTAAGTTGAGCATTTCTTCACCTCTTGATGCACTTTCAATATATCTACCAGTTGGTTTCTTGGGTTTAAATCCTTAACATGGGCCATTTGGATGACGGGGATCACCCAACTTACAGGCACTCACTATATGGTGCACCTCGCAGATACAGATAGCTGCTAATCAGTCCTAAATAACAAACTAATTAAATACTCAAATGTCACTCATAAACCCGAACTGCTTGTATGGGCAGTGCAGCATTTTGGATTAGCTGAAGGCTTTTCAGCAAGTTTTATGGACATCCTGATAATAATGAATTGCAGTAGTCCAGCCTGGAAGTAATAAATGCATGAACTAGTTTTTCAGCGTCACTCTGAGACAGGATATTTCTAAATGCTCAAAAAGGCACCAACGCTATAAACATTGTTAAGGGGTCCAGTTCGTGATGAGCTTGATAAAGACCACCACCTGAAAGGCATTGGTTGTTAAGCAAGCATTCCTGGAGCTTCTCCAAGAGGTCTGGTTATTTGGATGGTCTTTAGTCATATAGGCCTAGAGATCGGTTGGCAACCATCCAGCAACCAAATGTGTATTTTCTCACTGTTTAGCGAGTAGTTGTTGGCAGTTGTTGCTGTGAAATTGGTCTCAAAAAAAAGAATGCAGTGCTGCATTGAAGAGCCTCCTTGTGATTGCTAGCAGATTAGTGGTTGCCTATAGTTTGCATGGAAGATACACCAGCTGCTCTCCATGCACTAGTAAAACTGTGAAAAGTGTGACACAAACTGTAAACTGAGTGTTCACCTTCACAGTAAAAGTTGTATGTTTTGAAATATATTGGTTGAAATACTGAAGCATAATTTGTAATTTGATGGCTACAGAACTCCGTTTCTGGTTTGTCGCACTTTTTCCAAGTTTCACTACTACTCCACAAGTAGTTAGGTGTTTGCAGACCAGTCATCATCTTCCATAAGATGCAATCATAAAGGAGGCTTTTGATGCAGCATTTTCAACCGATTTCACTCAGTGACAGCCAGCTGTCTTTAGTAACCAATTGCCAACCAGGGAATGTGTTTTTGTTTTTTTTTCCCTTGCAACCAGTGGTTGCCACTTAGTTGCCAGCTAGCCTCAAAGCCTGTGTGACTGCTGTCTAACTAGGGCCTTACTAGTATTCAGCACAGACAGTTAACTACGGTCCAAAACTGTCTGTACTAGGCTGTTAATGTGGTTTTCATAGCTGAAGTTGAGCATTTTATCATGGGAATTTGGGGATTCACTCACATCTGGGAACTGCAATTGTGGGCACTTTAGTAAACGGTCCCTTTTTAAAAGAAAATTCCTTCAGGGGTTGCTACATAGAAGATAAAGACCTTCTTCTTGTGCTTGCTGTTAACGTTTTGTTTTACTAACTAATGCAAAATAAAGCCAATAATGTATTATTTTTGTGTGCTTTGCCTTCATTAGCTCTAACAGCCCCTGGTTTTGGGGCAGCCACCACCACCACTGCTGCACCAGCCACAGGCTTTAGCTTTGGCTCCACCAACACTGGTAAGACGCTTATTGTTCAGACTTTCCTTTTAAGACACTTGAAGACTGTTTTTACAATAAATGAACCTGTGCTAAATCTGGCGTTGTGTCATTTAATTCCATGTCATTCTCTCTTTCTCGCTGCCTGCCTGCTTTGGCTGCAGGATTTGGGGGGCTGGGAGCTGGAAACACCACGGCTGGTGGGTTTAGTTTTGGGGGGTTCGGTTTAAATGCAAACCCGGCAGCAGTCAGCTTTAATGTGGGGTGCTTTGGTACAGCAACCACCACTGGCACAATTTTCAATTTTGGTAATAGCCTGGCTAGCACAGGTAGATGACCTTTGTGAATCAGTACACTCTGTCTGTAAACTTACATTTCCATCCATTGTTTGATATCTGTGTGGATCAAGGATCGTTTTCTCTTCACCTGGTGATTCATTTCATGAACACAATGCATCGCTGTGATTGCATGAAGAGATAAAATGTTGAATTTTTAGTCATTTCATTTGATTGCTGTCAAGAGTCACTACACTTTCACCTTTGTGTAGAGGTAAATCGCTATATTGTAGTGAAATTCTCATTCTCCTCTTATTAATCGTAGCAGTTGTGAATTCATTCTGTCATTCTCTCACCTGTTTTGTTTTTTTGTTTTGCTTTTGGGGGGGTTTGTCACCTCATTGAGCACATTTCTTTTCTCTTCTTCTTAGGCGCATTCGGTGGCTTTGGAACAACGACGACAACTGTTGCTGCACCAGGGGCAACATTTAGCTTTGCTCCCCCCGCAACAGGTTAGTTATAGAGCTGGTTTGAACCCCCACTCTGCTTTATTACAGTTAACATTTCTGTGCAAGCCAGGAAAGGTACATGAAGATAATGCTAGGTTTTTGAAGAACATCTTGCATTTCTGGCCAAATTGCAATGCACTGGAAGAGAAAAAAATGGGCTTTAAATCATTTCACATTTATTGATATAATGCAACTAAAGACCCTACCATAATAGAGATAAAACCCCAATAATCTAAGAGCAAGCACTTGGCGACAGTGAGAAGGGAAAAAAAATTAACAGCACAAAATCTCAGGCAAAAGCAGGGCCAGCCATATGAGCCTAGGTGGTAAACATCACCTAGGCTACTTTTGTGCTTATTTTTGACTCGTGCTGTGTCGCTCTACGTAATGCTTGTTTCAGTGGATTCAAACTTCAAATTAGGAAGTGTGTCATGAGTGGCAGTAGCTCACTGGAAAAGGATAGAAAATTTCCTTCATTTACTTACACCTAAAAACGCTGCCACACTGCAGACAACAATGAAATGTTCATAATTTTATTTATTTAGATTGTTACCACAAATTTATTTGGAACTATTGTATCACTTTTAAGGCTTCCGTTGTAAAATAACAAATGCTAAAACTGCCAAAAGTCCTTTTAATTTCTGTGGTGTAAAGCAAAGCTGGAAGCATATTTCCCAAACATTGTTTTCTAAACTCGTTTTTCATGAGGACTCGTACTTCCTCAATCATACTTCCTCCCTGTGTTTGCACGTTGTTTTGTTTTAGGAAGCCTGTTTGGTAACACGCAGAACAAAGGGTTTGGATTCCCGACTGGGCTTAGCACAGGGACTGCTGCAGGAACATCGGGATTTGGAACTGGAACTGGACTAGGAGCAACTAGCCTGGGTGGCTTTGGAGGCTTTAATATCCAGCAGACTCAGCAGCAGCAAGGTAAGAACCTCAATTTCCCTGCAAATAGAGGAAAAATACAAATAAAATGCATATCTGTTGAACAGAGTTAGAAGCCAACCACAGCTATTCAGAATGATATTCTGTTAGAAACAAATCTTTTACAAAGTTCAAAACTGGTGCCAATACCTTGTTGTTATAATTTTGCAACTTTGGGTATCATGAAATTGGAGACATTCCACTAAATTCCACATGATTTTCTTGCATCTTTCTTTTCTAGTAAAATGTTTTTTGATTACATTTGAAGAATAAGATAAAATGAGCTGTGACATGTTTTACCTCTGGTTCCCGTGGCCAGGAGGCTTGTTCGGTCAGCAGGCGGGTCAGAATCAGTCCACCCAGCTTTACCAGCAGGTCACTGCTCTGTCAGCTCCCACCTTGTTAGGAGATGAGCGTGACTCCATACTTGCCAAATGGAACCAGCTGCAGGCATACTGGGGCACAGGGAAGGGCTACTACAGCAACAACAACCCACCTGTGGAGTTCAATCAGGAGAACCCATTCTGCAGGTTCAAGGTAAAGACAGAAAGCTCAGCACAGTGTGTTTGGTTTCTTTTGCTTTGAATTTTACATTGTAGTCATGTGTATCTTGTGGTTCCTAGGCGGTGGGGTACAGCTGCATCCCGATGAGTAAGGATGAAGATGGTTTAGTAGTCTTGATTCTTAATAAAAAGGAAGCTGATGTGAGAGCTCAGCAGCAGCAACTGGTCGAGTCCCTCCACAAGATCCTAGGAAGCAACCAGACCCTCACTGTCAATGTAGAGGGTGTCAAAGCCCTGTCGAATGACCAGTAAGTCATAAATATGTGATTATTTTTCTTTTTTTGTTTTTGTTGTAGTAGTAGTAGATCACGTAGAAACACTCTTCTTGTATCTTCTGTCCTTTTTAGAACAGAGGTGATTATTTATTTGGTTGAGCGCTCTCCCAACGGCACCTCCAAGCGAATCCCAGCGAGTACCCTCTTCAACTATCTGGAGCAGGCTAATATAAAGGTCCAGCTCACTCAGATTGGAGTGGCCATGTCAGTGACACGCACAGAGCTGTCCCCAGCACAGCTCAAACAGCTGCTGCAAAATGCTCCTGCAGGTAAATGTGCTTTGGTGTGTTCTTTTCTTGTGTACAGCGATCCCTCGTTTATCGTGGGAGTTGCGTTCCAAAAATAACCTGCGATAGGTGAAATCCGTGAAGTAGCCAACTTTATTTTTCACAATTATTATAGATGTTTTAAGGCTGTAAAACCCCTCACTACACACTTTCTGCACTTTTCTCAGACAGGCATGAAAATTTTCACACTTTTCTCTCTTGTTTAAACACTCTGAAAGTTCAAACCTTCGTAGAAAAATAAGTCCAGTATTATAGAATGAAACCAAAGGCACCCGCGGTTGCCTTTGACGGTGCAAAACGTTTCGTCAACATTGTTGTGTTTGTTGGGGAGGAAACTTACAAATATACAGTACAGCACTTCAGAGTCACACTGCTAGCAATCAAAGATTTATGTAAATTTGACAAGCTGAACGCGCTCTGTACTGTACAGGGGAGATGGCACGATATTGATTGACAATGCTCTGCAGCCAATCCGGACGCAGAATATAAAGCACTGTTTAAAAAAGAAAAAAACATGCAAAATTGCACACACAAAAAATCCGCAAAACAGCGAGGCCACGAAAGGCGAACCACGTTATAGCGAGAGACCACTGTAATAGAAGAAAGTGTCATTCAAGTTGGTTGTTTTGAATAGTTGCCAATAATTTTTCTTCTTGAACAGGAGTGGATTCTATTATTTGGGAACAGGCCAAGGTGGACAACCCCGATCCAGAGAAGTGAGTTGGTTGTGGTGTTATAAGTTTTTATTATAATTAACGCAAAGTTACCCGAGTTTATAAAAAGCAAGACATCTGGCTAAATAATATGATTTTATTTAACTTAATTTAACCAATATGGAAAATGACAGATAAACATGAATCGACTCAAAGTCTTCATCAGTCTATAACAAACAGTCTGAATTATTTATCTGTTATAAAACCTAGTCTACTACATGGCCCATAGAGGGCGCTAAAGCATAAGCATAAAGTCTGGGCTGACGATAAGATAACTGTTCTATATTGCAAACCATTGAGGGACCAGCAAATGCTAATAAACAGCAAGCAAGCAACATACCATAATAGAAAAAGCACACTAGAATAAACATCCATGACCCCATTTCACACATTTTTAATAAATTAGTTCATATTAGGAGAAATGGTTTTTTCTAAAAGCCTGCGTAGGAAAAGTCGAGGCACCAATTCCCCAGATTTGATCTAGTTCCGATAATAAATAGTTTCTAAAGGTTTTTTTGTGAGTTGTTACCGTTAACTACAAGTTCAACAAAAAATCAATAAAAGCTGCTGCTTCATTTTGTGTGCAGGTTGATCCCAGTGCCCATGGTAGGATTTAAGGAGCTGCTCCGCAGGCTGCAGATCCAGGAGCAGATGACTAAACAGCACCAGACCAGAGTGGATGTGAGTGTAGTAGTCACTGTTCCTGCTGTTTGTGGTTTTAATTTTCCAGATTTTTCTTTTTCTTAAAGGACTCAACATGGGTGCAGTGCATGTAAGCACAGGTGTTAGTAATGACATGAAGGTTCAGCTTTAATGTGCTTAGAAACACCCGTGTTTACCTGCTATTTCAGGTAGAAATGTTCTGTTAAGAACAAAATCAGTTTGGAAGCAAGTATATTTATATTGTAACACTTTGTAACGCTGATCCCAGCACGAGACACACACAGTTCTCAGTTGCACTTTCAGGGGACGTTTATTTAAACACTGTCCAGATCGCTCAGTTCTGCTTTGGATCTCTCTCCTGCTCAGCCCAGCTCTGCTCCACTGTGCACTCTGTCTGCACTGCTATCCCCAGGCCCCAACAGCTACTGCAATAGGAGAAAGTGTGATTAGTATGGTGAAAATCAGCTGTGTCGGCCAGCCTCCCTTGGCACTGTCTGCTGATCATTGCTCCACCCCTCCCTGCAGCTGAGCCACAAACCACACCCCACCACATACATATGTATATCATAGGACATTTCAAACTAAACTAGAACATGAGATCTGGTAGCTGTGTGGGTTCTCATCTACTTTTTTCTACTTTTTAATATTGTCACTTGAGTCCAGTTCTAATGCTGTTGGTCTTGAACTGTGTGTGTTTCAGCATAATGTTATAAATGTCAAAGTTCTCGTCAGTGTTAAACGCTGCTTCTAAATGAGTCACATTAGTATCTGTTGTAGCGAGTGGACTTTTAAGTTGTATAGAGGTATTAGCCACTCTGCTTTAACGAGGAAGAGGAAGGAGCAACAGAAACACCTGGATCTTTTTAACCTAAATTTCCTGGCAAAGGCGGTTAGTCAAGGTCACAGCCAAGCACAGGTGAGACGGCTACATAACTCTAAAGAAGTACTAAATTTAAGCTACCTTGTGATTTACAGTCAGCTCTAATATCTGTGCAGATTGAGCATCCTTGCCAGGTCAGGTTTGGCATTTTTCTCTGTTGTCCATGGCCCCTGCATTCAAATAATACATTAATTTTGCTCCAGGTGAAACTTTTTCCAAGTCTTTTTGCATTTCCATGAAATTTTGGATGTGCGAAGACCTCTAATATCAAACGTGTGCTTGTTATCAGTTTTAAAAAAAGCATAAAGTACTTGCAATCAAAAGAAATTCTGGAAATGTCACAAAGGTTCATCCTCACTGTTTTCAACCATGCATGTGTGGACTTGCAGATTATCTCCAATGACATCAGTGAACTGCAAAAGAACCAAGCAACCACAGTGGCAAAGATCGCCCAGTACAAGAGGAAGTTGATGGATCTATCTCACCGAGTGCTCCAGGTAGCTGTCTCACTTTTTTTTTATAAGCCATTCAGACATCCCTACATCTCTGTTAAACTTAGAGTAACTGTAGGAGCTCAAAATTCACTGTTTACATAAATAAAAATAATGTGTGGGAATTGAAAAGTAGAACTGTGTTTTGCATGAAATAAACTGTCATATCTGAATGACATCAGTCTAGAGCTTTCCCTTCACTACTTTATAAGTTTTCTTTTTCTTTTTCCCTTCCATATTTATCTCTCCTCCTTTGTTTCCCTTGGAAGGTGTTGATCAAACAGGAGATCCAGCGAAAAAGTGGCTACGCTATCCAAGTGGACGAGGAGCACCTCAGGGTGCAGCTGGATACCATTCAGTCTGAACTCAATGCCCCCACACAGTTCAAGGCAAGTGTGTTGAAACTGTGGCTGCACAGTGCTATGTTCTTTCAAACAATTAGAGTCGCTATGAAATATTTTTGTAATCAGGTATTCTATCAATTCTCCATTGACTAATTGAGTAATCGCATAAATACGTTTGCCTTAATGAACAAATAGAAATTATTCAAAAGGGGGAGACGGGCACCATCAGCAGGGCCTGGTCACAGGACCTAGGGGACATATGGGTGCAGAAGCCCTGTGAAATAACCTGGTGCCTGTCCATGAAGAGCTCTCAAAGAATCTTAAATTGCACTCTGAAATAAACTGGAAGCCAGTGTAGCTGCATCAAGATTGGATTCGCCTGTGAAAACTTGGAGGATTTCATCAGAAGCCTGGCAACAGCATTTTGAACAATTTGCAACCGTTCTAGGGAGGTTTTGCTGAGACGTGTGTATAGTGCATTGCTGTATTCCAATCGTGACGAAACAAAAGTATGAATAATCATTTCGAGTTGGGGACATGACACAATGGAGCTTCGTTTGTTAGCTTAGTTTCTCTTAGCTGAGTACTACAAAGAAACAATGCGAAGACTTTTCATTGAGGATATTTTTGTAATAGTTTTTCGAGTTACTTGATGAATCATTGCAGCCCTAAAATGAATGAACAGTTCGTACAGTTCTTAGGAGCTATTAGACGTCAAACATTTGTTTGTTTTTTACAGTATTTGTTCTGTCTTTGTCTTCCAGGGTCGGTTAAATGAATTAATGTCCCAAATCCGGATGCAGAACCACTTTGGAGCTGTGAGATCAGAAGAGCGTTACAGTGTGGACGCAGACCTCCTCAGAGAAATCAGACAGGTGAGTTGGAACTTTAGCACCTCTGACCTGCAGTTGTTGTGCAGGCATTCCCAACATGTGTTCAGTGATTGATGAAACTCGGCCCGAGACTTAAAAAAACACTAAGAAGGAGAACATTAAAGTAACATTTGAGTCTTCCGATACTAAGTTGCAACAAGCTGAAAGATTATCATGATGTTAACATCCAGTCAGGGTTTTCACCCAGCTTCCTTCATGCGCGTAATCTCTGAGGTGCTGACAGTGAACGACCGAAGTAATCACTCTTGCACAGGTGCATTTTCCTTATTGCAAATAAGTGTAACATTGTAAAAACATTAGCTTCAAGGTCGGTCTCAGAGCTTCTGTGTTATTTACTGGTGGCTCTAATCTGAGGAAGACTGCTCTAAACTTGTGGATGAAGGCGGAGACAGTTGAATGCTTAAGTTGAGTTCTCCCGGTAACTGAAACACTGTCTCCTTTTCTCTCTCTTTCAGCACTTAAAACAACAGCAGGAAGGTTTAAGTCATTTGATCAGTGTCATCAAAGATGACTTGGAAGACATCAAACTTATAGAGCATGGGCTGAGCGACAGCGGACACATGAGAGGAGGCATCCTCAGCTGAGTCTACCCCACCAACCTGCACATGCTCAGACACACAATCCTCCAAAAAAAAAAAATGGTGCATCAGCCATTTAATTTAGAGGTAATCTGCACTGTAGTTCCCTGATAACCCCAGTGATATCTGAACCTGCCTGCTCAGATGATCATTTTGACTAGAATGTGCCTTTAAGTCCCCACGCGGACAGGTTTGTCATTTGCCCCACTTTCTGTACCAGGTAAACACTGACTGGTTAATCTGTGCTTTCTCAACTGACACAGCCCTAATGGAAAAGACTCAACAAAGTCTAATAATAGCTGGGATCCCTTATGTCAAATCAGATTATAATTATAAGACTACAAATGTGACTGGCATGTAAACAAGTTGTGTATGTCACCAGTGAAGACATTGTAAATACATGTTTGTATTTCTTTTTTCTTTTTTATCCTCCTAGAATGTTAATAAATTTCATTTATTGAAAAAAGCACAGTGAACTTGTACTCAGAACTTGTACTCTTGCACACATACTTTAAACATGGCTAATTTCCCCAATAATCTATTCCTGTGTGGGAAAATGTGTGGGAAAAGTCCACCTATTTTGTGTACTGGGCATTTTCATTGTTTTGGTGCAAATATAGAAACACCCGACGGTCCTTCTTTAGCTCTTCAGGCCAGTCCTTTCCAACATCTCATCAAAGCAGGGCTAGAGTTGATAGGATTTATGTCTCGGATTCACATCCCGGTGGAGATGAAAGACTGATTGGCAGTTGAACTTATTAGGCAGCTTTCATGCAGATTACATCCCCTCATCTAACTTCTACTTCAGTACCTGGCAAAGAGCTAAACATCTGAATTCTCCAGACCCGGCAGCCTTTGCCTCCTTACTTTCTTCTTATTGTAAATATTTAATACCCATTATTTGTCATTATCTGTTCATCTGCCTGTAAATATTTGGGGGAAAAAGTCCACATACACTACGTTGCCAAAGCTATGTGAGCCACCTACACATTACACATAACAGCCACAGGAGCTTTTTATGATATCCCATTCTAAATGGAGTTCCCCACCATTGCAGCTATGAAAACCATTCCCATTCTTCTAGGAATTCTTTTTGCAAGATTTTCACCCAGAAGAACATTTGTGAGGCCGGACACTGAGGGCTTGGATTGCAGTCTCCGTTCTACTTTCTCCCAAAGGTGTTCAGTGGGGTTGAAGTCAAAGATCTATGTGGACGAGTCAAATTCTTTCATATCTAATTTATCAAACCAGGCCTTTATGGACCTTATTTTGTGCTCTGAAGCATAGTCATACCTTAGTCATTCCATGGCTAAGCAGCTGCGTGCTAGTGTTACACTCCAAGAAGTAGCATACAGCTTTTATGCCATGTCCATAGAGCGATGGTAGCATTTACACTTGTAGCAATGAGACTGAATTCAGGTGTTTGTTTGTTTTTAAAGATTAAGAGGTGCAATTAAGCAGCTTTCATGCAGGTTACATCCCCTCATCTAACTTCTACTTTAGTACCTGGCAAAGAGCCTGCGTCTGTATGTATCACAGCTATTATCACTAACAGAAACTGAGGTCAAGAAAATTATGACACAAGCTGTGAGCTGCATCTGCAGTATGCCCTCCTACATCCACTCATGCAGCTCACTATGGAACCACGAAAGATATCATACTGTATCTATTTTCCATTAACACTTTATAATACAGCCTGTGACTAAAGGCATAATTCCCCAATAATTAAATGGCGTTTCAGTGTATTTTATTTGAAATTGCAATTAAAATGTATTTACCTACAAATACTTAAATGTATGTACACTAGAAAAAGGGAGTAATAACTAATGTTTTTATTAGTAACAAACAATTATATTGTATAGTACATTGTGAAGTACATTTAATTATAGGGAAATTGTGTCTTTAATCAGTTTGTAGTAAAATACATTAAAATTAAACTTAATTACAGGGGAGTCACGCCCTTATTCACCAGCTGTATTAAAAAGTGTTACCATTTTCCCCTCTCCCGTAGTAGTCTCGAGGAACTGTGAATAAACTATGATGTGTATCTGTAACATTATCTGCTCCAAAGATGTTAATAGTGCTCTGAGTACAAATAGACAAGCCAGTATTGCATCTGTTTGATGTTTTTATTCACCAACTAAATAGGTGAACTTTCAGTTAAATAGAAACTTTAAAAATACATAGAAAGTTTTTTAAAAAGTGGTGAAAAAGATCTACGTTGCAATGGAAAAATAATCTTTTTAGTTCATGATGTAAAATACTACTAGTACCCCCAACTATTAAACTTTTCATGATTGAGCATCAAGGTAAAAAGTAAACACAGCCCTTCCAGCATTTCAGCTGGTGCAGCTCCAGCTCCCAGTCCATCCACTCAGGAATGTGCAGAGAGGTCCACCAGACGGAAAGCCTCCATGAACTCATTAATATCGATGCTTCCGTCCTTGTTAAAATCAATGCTCTGGGCCAGGTTTGCAATGACATCATCACTGATCTCTGTCTTGAGATGAGAGCTCAGGAGTTTCCAGGTTTGGCGAAATTCCTCGTAAGAGATCAAACCTTTAGGGGGATGTGGAGGGAGAGGAAAATTCACAAACTTGTGCTATATTGTGTTGGTGACCTTGGAGCTGATCTCAGAAGGTCTTTCACCCATTCACAGAAATAACAGAGAGCATATAAAAAAAACAAAACAGTCAAGCTGAGTAGTAGGACACGGGTCCAACACTGCTTATAAACACTAAAACTGAGAGTTTGGTTGTTAACTAACCTGAGTGATCTGTGTCTATGATTCGAAAGATAGTTTCCAGGTTGGAATGGTTTTTGTACATCGTCTCCAGTAGGCTGGTATCTGATATCTGTCAGGACAAGATGCATGTTTTGTATTTTGGGGTGCCATACATTTTTCATGGTTTTACAGCTCTGAGCAGAAGGGAAGTAAGTTAAGAACAAATGAGTCACCTCTAGTTTGGGCTCAGTGATGGAGAGCTCCTTCATCCACTCCTGGTAGTCCACCATACCATTCTTGGTGCTGCTTACAAGCTGTGGGCGCAGCACTCTCCAAGGCAAACCCAGCTTCAGCACGCTCTCTGTGGCACTTGCCCAGTGACTTGGAGAGATTATCCCTACGAAAAAGATGGGAAGAATGACGAGCCCTTACACTCTCATATGCTGCCGTTATGATGTGTTTTATGTTCTGAAAATTCTGAATGCTATTTAGTGTAAAGCAGTTACAGCTAACCTGTGTTGTTAGGATCAAACTCTCCGAAGGCACTGATGAGATCTGACTTGTGTACAAACAGCTGTCGCCTCAGAGCTTGTAGAGCTGATCTCTCCGTCCAGCCAACACTGCCGAAAAGCCAAGAAGGAAAAGAAAATCCTCAGGGATTTCATATTTATTAAAACAATGTGTACAGCCATCTTCAGCAAAGGTTTTCACTTGATTTTCCACTTTTCTTCCAACTCAAAAGAACTTTTTGTCAGAAAATCTCATGAAAAACTCTTTTGAATTGTTAATGTTAAAATAATGCTTGACTATTTCTCTGTGCTCCTTTACCTTTGTCTCAGTGTGAGCTCTCTGCAAGTCTTGCTGGCCTGATACTGAACAAAGTGAGGGACCAGATCAGCTCCCATTCTTATATAGGCTCCTCTATTGCTGCCCACCTCGTAGTAATTTGAAGCCGAAAAAATTGTTAGTACCTGGATACAAGAGAAGAGATGATGGGAAAAATAAAGGTTTCTTCTGTCACTCAGAAACCTGTGCTTTATGTGCTCACCCTGCGGTTGTGGCAGAACTCATAGCCATCCTGTTTGCATTCATGGGAGCGGATGAGGAGCTGCAGGTTGTGTCTTCCGAGAACCTCCTCCGTGACATCTGGGCCCCAGTAGCAGCCTCCCCCTCTCACTTCATTGGGAATGCAGCCATTTTGGGGCATAGGGTCACTCCACAACAGGTCGACCATCTGGACAGAGGGTATCAATCTGCCTTTTTAACTGTATGAGCACTCTGAAGAATTGGTCTATGTTTGACGATCCTCACTGCCACTTACTTGTTCCCACTCATGCTCGTAGGTCTCTGTTCCTTCTTCACACTCTGGGTCTGAGTCAGAGTCTGGCTTCTTCCTTTCTCCATACGACTGGTCAAACCCAGCCAGCCTACGTCTTTTCTTCAGCTCGTCATCCACGGACCAGTTCATGTGCTGATGGCTGGTGTACAGGTTATGTAGTGAACGTCGTGGGGGGCCTTGAGATGGGGTTGAGCTGTGGTGAGTCAGAGATCGCACCCGACGTCGAAAGTCCACTGGAACGCCGGCGTCTCCGTTCCTTCTGTTCGTTGTCTGGCTGTTGCTGCCGTTCACTGCTAGCTTAGTCATCTTTGGAGGTCTGAGGGTTGACGCATACTGTGCATGTTGAAAAAACAAAACACAGATGAAGTATGCAGACATTTCTGTTTTCTTAGAACAAAATTCAACTTAAAACACAACGAACTGAAAGTGAAAGGTCTTTCTTACTTTGTGTCTGTCCACTCTGGCTATTACGCTCAGGTCTGTTGTGTCAGAGATCCCTCCATGCGCAATCAGCACCTTGTGATCAATCACAGTAGCCAGAGGTAGCCAGCTGAAGATCTTTTGGAGAAGCTTAAGGATCTTCTTGCCGTGCACCTGCAGATCAAGTCATCTTTATCATACCTTGTATATAGTCACGGTCATTATTATCATAATCCATCCTCTTCTGCAGGGCTAACACAAACATAGATATAGACAAACATTCACTCCTAAGGTAAATTTTTTCTGGCAGTAACTTTTTTGTTTTACAGAAAAACAGTAAAATTCAATGCATGTTTAAAAAAATACATGGAAATTCCTTCTTTTTTAATATTGTACATTCTAATGTATTTTATGCATTTAGTTTTATATTATTTGTTTATTTGTTTACTGTTTGGGTGTCAAACTGAATGCTAATATTAAAGTAAGTTTAAGCCTTACCCTATATTTTCCCAAAACTTCTTTAGTAAAGCCATATCTGGGAAAACACACAATGAATGACAAAATTAGTAAACACATCACATGTTGGATCGATATAAAAATGATTTCTTAAAGCTAGACTATGACTGCATTCTGACTGAAGATGTAAAACAAAAAAACAGAAATGAGATCGAGATTGAGAGAAGAAAGTGTTCCGAAGACTGGCTTACCTTAGGTTAACAATGTGGTCCTCATGGTTCCCTCTGTTTAAATGAACATCATTGGGGTAGACTAGCAGAAACCCAAACAAGATGAGCAGAATCTCCAAGGAGTTTTTGCCACGATCCACAAAGTCCCCATTGAACACATACGGTTTCTCAGTAGATGGCAAACCATTCTGGACAGTTTTAAGAGGAAAGTTTGATCAAATTGAACATCTATGAGTGGCAAGCCTGTTTGAAATGTGTGGATTGTGTAGCCTAGCCTACTTTATAGAATATCAATAGCAGATCTTCTAGCTGCCCATGGAGGTCTCCTGGAAAAGAAAACATAAAACCTGTTTATTTCATCATATGACTGCTGTGACTACAGTAGACTGAAACTGACAAAAAAATAACCAAATAAATCATGTGGTAATGATCATATCAACAAAAACAATACAAACTATAAATATGAGGTTTAATTATTCATAAAGCGTTACATAAATCAACATATCTGTAGGTGTTTGCCACCATAATAATTTATCCATCAAATCATTTCACAATTTTTCTTACTTTCCCATTTTATTTTCTGTTATTTTGTTACACATTTTCTTATATTTCTTCCCAGGGCATATTTATTTGTTTAATTTGTTGTAGAAAGTCACGTCACAGTTATTTTTTGTTTCATTGTGCAAAAAAAGACAATAACAACAAAGCAAATAGGTAAGTAATTAATTAAATAAAAAATAAAATAACATGGAAAAATAAATGGAACTAAAAAGTAAAGCTACAAACCAATAATAACAAATAATACTTAGTATGTATTATTCTTGATTTTGATGGTTTCAGTCCTCCATAGATGGGTGCATGCTCAAATAGTAGGAAATAAAAAAGGCACAGTTTGGGGATCAAATCTAGGAAAGGCCTGTTGTGTACCACATATTGTAATCTCCTTGGTGTGGCAGGAGGAAAGATGACTGATGTTTGGAAGAATTCTTAGAAGTCTCCAAGTCTCCCCAAGAATCTGCAGAACATATCGTGCATGGAGCTGCTACTGGGGGAAAGAAATCATGTATGAATAATCCGAGTGTGGAAGAATAAGGCAAAAAGGTCTATATCTGCCTCCACTGTGCCTAATGTGCCGCTGTACCTACTTGCTTGTGCTTAAAAGCCTCGACAAGCTTTGACACTCCGCAGAAGGTCATGGGGAAGGTCAAGTGGGGCCCCGTGTAGCTGTCAGGTACATCTATGCTCTTGTAGCAAAAATATCTTTCCCATTCTGCATCACGGCAGATTTCGTTCTCACGAAAGATGTGAGAAATTAGATTTCCTTCATTAGAGACAGAGGAGAAAAGAAACGGACGTGGATCAGTGCAGTGAGGAAAAGCTACTTTCGTGCTTCTCAGCAGGGAGCAGGCTGGGTGAGCTCGGATTAGCTCACTGCCTGTAATCTAATGAAACCTATAATACCGCCAATGAAACTGTGTGTGATAAGAGTCACTGTCTTACTTTCACTGCTGGCTGGGGTGAAGTGGTCCATCAAGAAGCCAAAAAAACTGTACAGCTGCAGGAAGTGAAAAAAGTAACCATAAGAAATGACAGTTTGTGAAAGTTTATGAAATCATACAACTAGTCTGGTAAAACTGTGCTTAAGCAGAGTGGACACCGGACCCCTTGTCAGTGCAGGTATCATAGTTAGCTGATACTGATGTCATGTTTTCAGATGTCTGTTATTCATATATCAAAGTATAGGACACATTAAAATTATGACCTATGGCTAAAAGAAATGTGAAAATAAAAATAGCATGGCAGACAATTAGTGTCTGTATTAAATTCAATAGTAGAAAGCGATGTGATGACCTGTCTTATAGTTAAAGCAAATATGTCAGCTTCATAGTGATGCTATCCAAAACAGGCAATACATCCACTAGCGGTGCAGGCATTCCAGTCTCTACCAGAAAATTGCATGACCAACATTATAAAACACCGGAAGATGGCTAAAAATTACTTTCATAATGCATATATGACACCGACTTACATTAATTGCGTGAGCTCACCTTGATCTGATCTTGTTGTCCTGCATATTCAATAGACTGGAAGATGTTCCACGTGCACCTGCGTCTGATCTCCAGCCGGGCAACATACTGCCGATACCAGCGCTGAATCAACAGAGCCGCTCTGATTGCTGAAGATTTGGAGAGAAATAACAAAGCACTCATCTTCCATTACCAGTACTTTTATACTCTTAGTCAGATCCAGGTTGAAACACTTACCAGTGGCAGCTTTGCCGCATGCATAAAAGTGGGGTTACATTTACAAAAGTTAAACTTACTGAGAATTTTTCCAGAGAATAGTTTGAACTATACACTATAAAAGGTACAGCTGATGGAGTAAATAAACTTACCTGGGACTGAGAGGCTCACTAAAATGGGAGAAGACACTGAGTTGTAGTTTTACAATTTTAAAAAAAGCATTTATTTAAAGAAGAAAAAAATTGGAAAGTAGCTGCACCTCTGTCACATTTCTTCTGCTGTACTTCTGATTTTCTCAGGCCACAGCCCATGACCTCTTTGCTGTTGTCACTGTCAGAAACAAAAACAAAGATACTTTCACACGGAAGTCTGAAATTTCTGAGCTTGTGTTTTGCAACCCGGGAATAGTGCAATAATAGATCTCTAGATACAAAATAACATGCTATACTTATTTTTACAGTTTAACTGACACTTGATTTATGAAATGTTCCCAATAAATCCAAAATAGCATTCACAACACAAGTAACGTAAATGTAAATAACTTGGAAAAACAAGTTATTCCTTAAAATGACTGAATTCATGATGTTAACCATTAACAGAATAAGAACCTTGGCATTTAATATTAATATAAAACTGAAGAATACACAGCAAAATCCAAACAAATGCCCACACTGAACATTAAGAACTTACCTGGCCACGTCCCCTTCCGTTCATTACCTCCTCTCTTACACCTTATAAAGGGTAAAAGGAAAAAAGTATAGGTTATAACTTTATGACTATTTTGTTTCCCTTGTGTAGCAGCATGGGAAACCGCACGTCCTCGCTCCACAGCTACAGCACCCCAGCCATCACAACAACACACCAGCAAGTGTCTCAGACAGGCTCCTGCAATTGCTTAAACAAAACAAGATGCAAGTGGATTAGGATTAAACCTTACTACAGCTGGCATCTGCGCTGAATAAACAGATGACAGCTCTAATAAAGGGCAGCAAGTGTTTTGAAAGGAGGCTTAGCTGCAGTAAATACAGATTTATTCATGAATGAAGTTACAAGTACAGCACAGCATGTACTCTAATTTGCTCTCTTTCTGTTCCTTCCGTACGTTTTTGCTCACACCTCAGTGTTTCCAGGCCTCTCACCCTGAAGGAAAACATTTTTTAATTTTTAGTTTTGTAACACTATTAATGCCTCTCAGGTGCTTCATAATATGACTGGCAGCAAGACTATTGGATTGCTTAACATTGTTGCACCTTTATTAAGTGCCATCTGCAATACATTTCACATGTTGTTGCGTTTTGATACAGTTTACTGTACTAATATTTGTCTTTATTAAAATGCTACCACTGAAGTTTCCCCGTCTTGCTGTGTTAAATGGTGCCACACCTCCCGTGCCCTGTTAAGCACCAGTGAAAATTGTTCATTGAACTCAGCTTGTTTTCAGCGTCCTCAAGAAAGTTGTCTGTGATGTCTGCTTCTGGGACATCACGGTAAACGTTTGTCCGTGTACAGAGTCTCTGTGTGATCCCAGCCAGCAGCACCTGTTGGTGCTGTGACTTTCTACGACAAGGAAGTGGTGGGAGACGTCTGCTACTCAAGGACTCTCATTCATACATAGCTGCAAGCTGTCTAAAGCTGGAGAATCCCACAGTGACACACACACGCCCACCATCAGTGCGCTGGACTTATTACTCACACTTTGGGGAAATGGTTGACTAAATGGTTGAAGGCTAAAACAAGGGCAACTACAGAGTACACTAGTCCGCGAACACACAGAAAAATCCATTACTGAGAGATGTTACAAAGAAGAACAAAAAGGGGGTGACACACCAGTCACGAGACTGGATGCGCCGCCATGTGGCGGTACATTGCGTTACAACAGCAACTGTTACAACACCCACACAGAGCAACAACGATGTCTCAAAAGTGTCCTGTGACCATTTGATGAGTCTGATCTCCATGCCAGATACCACTGGATTAAAATCATTCAAGTAAGCTGAATGTAAATACTAGCATACAAAAATGCTACTCGTGTATTTTCAGTCTGAAGTTGTTCATATTACAGATTTTCTTTTAAAAAAAAAGCACTACATCGGCTTCATCTGCACACAAAGTACTTGTTTGCACATGTTTATATTTAATTACTGGTTTAGGGTTTAGGGTGTGTGTGTGTGTGTGTGTGTGTGTGTGTGTGTGTGTGTGTGTGTGTGTTTGCATGTGGTAACAAAATACAAATTAAAGCATTCCAGCCCTGAGAAGCTGAGGCATGGAAAATTTAAGACCTGAGGTTAAGATCTTTGCAGTGTTGTTGAGACCCATACAACATCTTACACAAGACTATTTTCCATATGTGAATTATGTGGGTTTAAAATTTTCTAAAATATTATTGTAATAATATGAAGCAGTTACATTCTGACAGAAGTATTTGTACTTTTACATAAGCAAAGTAGACCTACAATATGTTCATAATTAAACCTTTTCAAAAAATAAGTGTTTAAATAAATTACGTTCACAGACTTCTACCTTTGGTAACATTGTGTCAATTTGCCCCAACAAATTAAAATACTATATTTTGTAAGCTTATCACATTATTTTGATCACAATATGACATTCTATTTTGAAATTAAATTTAAGAAAGAAATAGTACAAGATACTGAAGAATAGAGAAGGGGTATCTTTCTGGTAGTACAACCCTGAGTGAATGTATAATATTTTCCAAAACTGTGAACTGAGGTAAAAACACATATTTCTTTTCCATATAATACATAGATATGTACATGCATACATACATGTAAATATATTGAACAGACAGTCATTTAACTTAGTGCAGGTCTTTATCTAAGGTGAAAGACAGACTTGTTATATCACCTCCAAAGGAAAGTACTGCAAGCAACAGCTTGCAGCATGAATTCCTTTGGCAGCGTGGAAGAATTCTTGTTTGGTATCCACAGGCTGCAGATAAGAGAACCAATTTGGCCTCATGAGAAAGTTTGGCTGCTGCAAATTTAGTTGTTAGTTGAGGAATCTGAAGAGACGGAGGTCAGCTAAGGACGCAGAACTTGTAGCTGCCATTCCATACAAGTCTGTGGCCTTAGCTGACCCACAGAACTGTGAAAGTTTTTTTCAGATATTAACATCACCTGCAGCAATCATTGTTGCTTTGTATTACATTTCTTCCCTCAGGATCCTGTCCTTGAAAAACAGCTGCAGAGAAATAATATCGTTTTTTTTTTTTTTTGTTTATCA
Organism: Neolamprologus brichardi; assembly: GCF_056152115.1. Taxonomy (NCBI): domain Eukaryota; kingdom Metazoa; phylum Chordata; class Actinopteri; order Cichliformes; family Cichlidae; genus Neolamprologus; species Neolamprologus brichardi. The sequence continues at coordinate 50,296,289 of NC_142110.1, read as the reverse complement.
GGGGAGATTTTCACCTTTCATGTGATGCCCAAAAATGTGAGGTGTGATACAAACTGATAATCACCCATATGCAGAAATAAATGCTAGTTTGTTGCTGTTTGTTGAAACCAACTGTATTTTTCCCATGATTATAAACTGGGGTCTGTTGATGGGTCATTCGTTGCCATCTTTGACTGTTCAAACCCAAATGTGTAGTGCAAAAAAAACCCCCACATATATGATATAAATGGTTTACTCAAAGAGTTTTAGTCAGGTTTTGAACCTCATCACAGTACAGAAACAGTGTCAGGAAAGGATACAAGTGATCTTATGGCCTTGGGCATTACTTATTTCTGGTACTGTCCTACTAGACTTCAGTGCAGCATTTGATACTGATGACCACACTATTTTATTACAGACATTAGAGCATGCCTTGGGAATTAAAGTTACTGCAGAGTAGTGGTTTGAATCATATCTATCAAATAGACTCCCATTTGTTTATGTAAATGAGGCATCTTCTTCACACACAAATGTTAGTTATGGAGTTCCACAGGGTTCTGTGCTGGGAACACAACTTCTTTACTTTATACATGCTTTCCACAGGAAGTATCATTCAAAGGCATAGCGTTTCATTGCAAATTTACATCTATCAGTGAAGTCAGATAAACACACACAACAGTTAAACTGCAGGAATGTCTTAAAGACATAAAGATTGGGATGACGTCTATTTTTAGTTTCTAAATTCAAATGAAAGGTTATTGTACCCACCCCTGAAATTCTTAGAAAAATGACATCCAACTAGAGACTTACTCTGGATGTCATTATTTTGGCCTCCAATCACACTGTGAATAATCATGGAGTAATTTTTGACCAGGATGTCCTTCAGTGAACATATTAAACAAACATGTAGGACTGCTTTCTTGCATTTGTGCAATATCTCTAAAATTGGAAACATCCTGAATGGTGCTTAAAAACGACTTCATGCATTTATTACTTTTATTATCCGCTTTTGTAATATATTATTTTCAGGCTGTCCTCAAAACGCCCTGAAAAGCCATCATTTGATTCAAAATGATGCAGTAACTGCATTATTGTACTGGAAATAGAGAGCATATTTCTCCCATATTGGCTTCTCTTCATTGGCTCCCTGTTAAATTCAGAATTTAATTTAAAATGCTTCTCCTCACATACAAGGTCTTAAATCATCAGCCCCCATCTTATCTGAATAATAATGATCATACATGTCACCCTAAAGGAGCACTTCACTCAGACTGCAGGCGTACCTGTGTTTCCTAGGATATTTAAAAGCAGAATGGGAAGCAGAGCCTTTAGCTTTCAAGCTTTGGGACTAGTTCTCAGTTTGTATTCGGAAGACAGACACCTCTACTTTTATAATTAGGCTTAAACCTTTCCTTTTTTATAAATGTAGAGCTGGAGTTGGGGTGACCCTGAATCCTCCCTGAGTGATGCTGCAATAGCCTAGCCTGCTGGGGGCTTCCCATCATGCACTGAGTGTTTCTTCTTTACTCACCCTTTTCACTAACTTGGTGCTTACGCACCATTCTGCATTTAATGAGTAGTCACTATTTATCTCTGACTCTCTTCCACATTCTTTTGTCCTGTCTGTCTTCCCTCACCCCGACTGGTTGCCGTTACCCCTCTATGAGTCTGGTTCTTACAGAGATTTCTTCCTGTTAAAAGGGAGTTTTTCCTACCCACTGTTTCCAAGTGCTTGCTCAAAGAGGATCATTTGATTGTTGGGGGTTTCTCGCTATTATTGTAGGTTCTTTACCTTACAATATAAAATGCCTTTTGAATGAATTGTGATAAAACTTTATAGGGGTGCAGACTGGGCCCTGATTAACTATTAATTAAAATCTGACTTACAGCCATCCCGATCTTCAAGGTAAAAAATTTACTAAAGCTTTATAACCTAATATATTGTTTAGAAAGTATTAAAATTTAAAAGATTATGTCACATTTTAAAAGTTATATTAATGGAATATAGAGCTATTTAAAACTGTTTTCTACTTCATTTTTTTTGTACTGACAACATATAGGAAATGATATATGGATATTCCAAGTATGACGACTTCTTTACAACATTCAGGATATGACATCACATTATAGTTTGCATCTAAATATCATGATGCCTGATCTCAAATTTTACTTTTCACATCGGCCTTTCTTTCAAGTTGACTGCAAAGTGCATTAAGTCTTTAATGAAAGTGTTGTACAGAGAAAGATAAATAACTGCCTAGTTACTTAGAAATATAGTAGTTTTTATATAATAATCTCAAGTTATTCTTTTCCAGTTTTTTAAAAACCAGTGCCTATTATTCATTACCTATTGTGATATAATGTTTGTATAATCAAATGAAACATCTGTCACGCAACCCTTATAGGAGTTTCACTGCACTGCAAACTGCTTAAAGTATGTTTTAACAAACAAAGAAAACTAAGTAGTTATATAAATGCAATACCGCCCTCAGAGTGAGCTGCCTTGGTGAAGGACAGTCTCAGAGTGCCTCTTGTTAAATTAGGTATTTCACTGATAAGGTCATTTTGTCAGGATGTTTAATGGACTGCATTACATCGAGATGTGTTCATAATTTTCCTTCACCTATGGAAATAGCAAAAATACATAAGTAATAATAATAGAAACACCAACTTTAAATATAAATTCAAACCTTTTGTCAAAGTGTTGTGCCCAGGCAGGCATACTATAACATGAGTACATGTTTTTTACAATGTATGTGTACCTCTTGTTCCTAAGTTGTTGGTTTTTTTTGCCTGCATTTGTGACCTCTCTTTCTCCACCCATTAATCTTCGTTCATTTATTCTTTCACACAGAACAGGGGAAAAGTCTACAGTGTTAACTATCTCAAGGCCACGTTGGGGTACAAGCAGATAAAAACCGTGGTTCCCAGACCCTGACAAACAATACCTAGCGCAGCATCCCAGTTTTGTGGCTCCTATCTCCTCCTCCGACCAGACGTTCGGAACCAACCGCAGCCTTTGTCTGCAGCCAATCTTACGTGTTCATCCACCATGGCCTTTGCATTCATTGTCATGACAATGCTTTTGGGCTCTTCCATGATGATGGCATTTGTCTTGGATCCATCCAGGAAAGAACCTGAAGCTGCTGTCTTAGGTCACAGGTCAGTATCAATACCAAATCAGAATCTATCAGAATAACCACACCACAATTTTGCGTGCCTATGTAGTTTTTGTTAGTACAGCCATCTATTTGCATGATGTTTTAATTATGTTTTTTTTTTTACATTTCAAGAAAATCTTTCTCTATTGTTCAGAAATCAGAGTGAGCTGTGTGCTGATGCACGTGCGGTGAGGTCACATGGGTTAAATAGTAAATTCACTGTGTGATTCAGGGTCATGTTGCCCAAATGGTTTTCAGGGAGAGCTGCACAGAGACATAACAGACTGTTCTGTTCAAGCTGCGGTAATGAAATCAATCACACTTGTCTCACTTCAGCCAAACATCTGCAAACCACTAGTCCACGAGGGTACTTGAGGGTATCTAGAAACCAACTACTTTTTCTTTTAATGCTGTAAAAACAACAAAGATTACTTTCTTTTATTTTTCTTCCAACACAACATTGTACGTGATGTTCAGGTGCCAAGGTGAGTCATGGCAGTCCATCAAAAAGAACCTCCTTGGGGTTCTGAGCTTGCAGACTGAGCCGCAGCTACCTGCCGGTGCACTGGACAGTGTCAGAGAGCAGTGGAACCGAACCTTCAGCATCATTTCTCACACAGCCAAGCATACTGCAAGTATGTGAAATCAAAAGATACACAGAAAAATGTTCCACCCTCAACCTAGCGCTCAGTGGCAGTCAACTCTAAAGTCTTACAGTGCCTCTGTATCTCCTTCCTGCCCCAGCAGTCCCAGGCTACTCTGCATCAGCTGATAATCAAAACAGTGCGAGCCTGAACTGTTGCTCCATTGCCTCAGAGATCTTTATGAAAGGTGTGTAACAATACATTGTTATTAATGTGTAACAATAATACTGGTATGCAGCATTTTTCAGTACAGTAATCAAGTGTTTAATTTCCCAGATCTGGGCTGGGACAGCTGGGTGATCCAGCCTTTGAGTCTTACCTATGTTCAATGCGCAACCTGCAACTCTGCCATGACCACTGTGCAATGTCCATCATCCCAAGTAAATATCCAGGATGCCAACACACAGGTATAGTTAACAAAGACATTATTACAAGAGAATAATTCACTGATTTATATGTTTTTGACTCACATTTACATCTATAGATATTTATATGTTGTGCTTTAGTCCCCCAAAAAACAAAACCTGGCATAGGAAATTCTCATAAGTGTGTGGGAACAGCACAATGCTTAGATTTATGATGTACTTTGTTATTTTCTACTATGCTGCCTAAGAACAGCACGTATCTTACCTTGGTGTGCTCTGGAGGCGAAACAGCTGCATGTAGATAAGCACGTGTACTTCTTCTTCCTGCCAACATAAATGAACTTGACCAAAAACAAGCCGAGGCATTCCACAAAGTTCATCGACCAGAAAAAGCGTGACAGCAGGAGAGTATTGTGGAAACAGAACAGTAAATAAAAAAAATCAAAACTAGAAGCTGAAGTGTTGGTTATTTTGTTTAAATCATTTCTATTTAAACAAAATAAAAATGTAAATCATTTCTTGACACCTTGCTTTCTTTGGTGTGAAGTCCTGCACACTCTAAATGTTTATGGGGGGGTTTTTCACTGAAATATGACAACAATACAATTTTTAAAATGCTTAAGCGTCAACTCTATAATCATGAAAATATGCACCGTGTCTGATTCCTGCTCTCTTTATCTTTTCCCAGGGCCAGGTGCCATGCTGTCAGCCCATCTCCCATGAAGTGGTGCCCATTGTCTATATGGAGGAATCCAGCACCATTGTCATTTCCTCCATGGAGCTGACCCGCAGCTGTGGCTGTGGGCTGGGCAACTCTGAGGATCCTGGCAAGGAGTAGGCTGTCTTGAGTGTGTGGTATGAACCGCTTGGCTTTTATACACACATCAAAAGAACAAAAAATCATATCCACAATTCTGTTCTCATACAAACGCTGCTTTTGTAGGTCGTCTTTCCCTTTTAAAATAGAAAGTGCATTCAGCACTGGCTCCAGGAACCAAAGCAAGTCTGGGCTTTCCATTCCTGCAGCTGCGCTGTATTAAAACAGGAGTTTTGGAAAGCTGGACAATTATTGTTCAACTGATTTAACAGTAATTACACAATCTTTATGTCTTTGTCTGTAACCATTGAACCAAAGAAAGCTCCAGCCAACACATGTATGGTAAATCCTCACAGTCTGTCTTTAAATAAATCTCATGTGGACAGGCTACTATTAATAGCTGTTAACTATTACTGAGAAGAAATGTTCCCTGAAGAAATGTAAGACTTGAGCCAGACCCTCTCACAAGAGGATCCGGCTCTACTCTTAAAGCAGATCGTCTCTGATATGTAATCTTCACAGATTATGTTTCATGCTCACAAGATAAATTTAGCAATCTATTAATTTCTCTGGGGCATAGGCATGACTTTCCATTGGTTATACTCTATATTTTCATGTGTCAACTGAGAAAAAAGAAAAACAATGTTGGCCCGCAAACCCAAAAACTGCAACTGTAAAAGTTCATAATTAAACTATTTACTGGTGATATGACTGACATGCTTTAACAGAGGAGAACAAACAATCTTCTGTCCACATTTAATTTTGATTCTGATTTGTCATATGTATATAAATTCTGCCAATTGCAACAGTTAGATATTCAAAATTCAGATTCTTATTTTTGAGATTGGCTGCTTCAGTTTTATGTGTTTGTGGCGTAATTTACATTACATTATCTGACTGCTTTTATATACATTTATACTAAAGAATTCTTGGTTTTTTTGTTTGTTTGTTTTCAAATGTATGCTTTTTTGATTAAGACTGGTGACAGCTCTTGGTTGTAATTTTATTTTGTTGTATACTCTGGCTTATTTTACAAAATTACCACCATGTTTTAAGTAATGTTTCACAAGTGTACTACTGCTTACAGTGTTATACAATAAAGCAATTTAACATATTTAGATAAACCTTTTTTTTTTTATTGTGCTCAAGACACTGTTTTCCCATCTTAATCACTTGTACCATTCAATAAATTCTTGCTTATTCCAATAAAAGATTGAAATCAGCTAATTTTTTTAATACTTCTCAGTTGCTATTGTGTAAGTATAATTCACAAATTAAATAAAATGCTTCACAATAAAACACAAGAAACAGAAGTATAACATATCACAACAATGCATTGTAACAGTCACAATTGTGTGGTGTCTCTTTAAGACCACCTAAGTTCATGTTTAGTGATGTCACAAGTATGCGCCACTGCCCCCTGTAGAGTGTGTGAGAAGCGTGCTGGCACATGAACTCAGATGGACTTCATATCTTTACCTCCTTAACTCAAAGTAACGTTACGAGTTGTATGAACACTGCTTGCTTCATGATAAGACAGCAGCCGTTCAACTAGGCCTTGTAAGGTTAGTGAAGAGTGTGTTTATTAAAGGACAAGCACTGTGGAATTCCCAGTACCAGTGTTGTCGTGGGCTGAGTGGTCCTCTCAACCACTGAATACAACCCACGTTACAGTATTCTTTATATTATTCTCTCAACTGACATTTTTAAATAAAACTTTCCTTATACCAGCCCCTCGTGGCTTACTGCCAGCCACAGACTTGCTGTTAATTCAAGTGGGAGGGAAAAAGTAGATGATGAGGAAAAGTTGGCACTGTACTGTATAAAACTAGGTGTTGGTGTGAGGGAGAGCAACATGTTGCGTACTTCTGAGGAGCCTCTAATGTTTTTTTTAGCTGCTGTACATGCAATCCTTTCCTGGCTGCAGTGAAATCCTCACATATAGTTCTAAGTTTAAAGTTTGTGAAGTTTCAGGTCTAGCTCAACATTGGCAGCTGCCTCGGTTTTTGATTAATGCTGGACAGAATGCCAGGACATATCGGCATATGGTTGTCTTTTGGCATACTGTGGCCACTTCTGCTGGCTGTCGGCGCAATTGAATGTTCAGAAAAAGAAACACTGATCAACCCGCTTCCCAGGAGGGTGATACAACCAAGTGACTGTTTAATGGAGTGTACTGGGATGACATACATCAAAAAATTGCAGCTTCAGGACAATCATAACATTCGGCTGTCAGACTCAACTGAAGGTAAGGAGACACAACATGACACCATCAACTCTGGGTCGGAGGTGTGGGGGGGTGTTTGTTGCAAAATCAAATCTCAGGCTGTGTTCTGAAAATAATTCCTGAGAGACATCATCGCTAGTTAAAGTGGTTCTGCTGCATCTATCTCCACCTGACTGACCTGTTTTATATTGCGCATGTGTATAGGCCTTCACAAACTAGTTTCCTTTCCTAGGAGACCTCGGGGAATACTGTTGGCCTACTGACCTCAAGTGCAACATTGGTGAGAGCTTTTTGCATGCCTACGCGGTATTGCCTGTGGATATATCTGCTGTGGGACATGAGCAACTGGAGGTCAAAGCCACTGCTCCAGCTGCCACTACACTACATGCACATAACAGCCCTACAACAATCGCAGAGAGCTGCGGCCTTCGTTACGACGTCACACGGCATTTCAGCACACAGAACACTGGGACATCGCTCTGCATCCAGGTTGCTACCCAGGAAGATGCTCTGGGGGACACAGTTCTTAAATGTCCTCCATATCTGGTCACCTTCTGGCAAAGAAGTCCAAATCAGCGCCAACAACAAAGTGCTGGATAAAATATCAGAGGTAGAGGTATCCAGATCTTTTAAGTAAAACCACCAATTAGGATATTAAATAATATGAAAGGTCCTGCATTTTTAGAAATTTTAATGGAAGTATTAGATGCAAATGTACAGAATGAATAAAAGAAAAGAACAGCCTCTTTGTCACAAAGGAGATGGCGCTCACTCTATAACTTATGGTGATTTTCTTTAAAAATTGGCATTGTTTGCTTTTCATTAATTTAAAACTGCCACATACCCACAGGGGTTAGTATAAAATTGTCACACAGCTTGTTTTTTTTATCTAGTTAATTTGATCATACCTGGAAGCTGGAAGTGTTACATTCTTATTGCTTATATAAACGGTTTAGACATTTTACTTTATTTGTTCTTTTCATACTTTGTATGTTAAAAGTTTACTTTCTAAAGTATCTAGTAAGTAAACCTTTCAGACTAATAGAATAGAATAAAATGTTCACTATTTCCTTGTGAGCTGTTTTGAAGTAACAAGTGTGTTTGGAAGTGGTTGTAATTTATACTTAAGTCGCCAACAGCAATAAGGAAAATCTATTGTGGGTCTCCAAAGCCCAATAATAAAATAGGGTATCAGAGATGCTAGTAATGGATGGTTATGCTTGGATTGTAATTCAGGGGTAAGGCTGGGGCAGAAAAGATTAATAACTGTAATTTCTCTATATTCTTAAGCAAGTTTAGATTTATTTTCTAGTGCTCTCGATGTGCATTTAAATCCCTTACCTGAGTGAACGGAAAATGAGAGTGAGGTCCACAAGTTCACTAAACTTGGAAAGCCATGTGAGTGATAGTAACGATATTATTTACTATTCTGACGAAATGCATTTAATGCACTTGCTATGATCAGTGAAGCTGTATACTACATTCTTTCAAAAATATGTTTTAAGATGAGGATCAAGCATATGAGCATGATGACGTGGGTGTTATGAACATTATATGGCACATGTACTTGTATTATCCACAATAATATTCTTATGATATATATTTGGTTTATGTGACTTCAGTTGTAAGGGTGTTTCGTGGCACTGAATGATTTTAGATGTGTCAACTCTGAAACTTTCAGGGCAAACTTGTTGCTCTGCTGACTTATTCAAAGGCAAAAAGCTATGTAAATGTTCTCTCTAAATGAAGAATGCAATGATGTTAATGTTGTGTTGATAGTTAAATATTAAACCATTTCATTTTCCTTTCACTCACACATCTTTATTGAGTTTAACTATTTAAGAAGGCTATAATAAGATGTGATTGTAAACATATTTTTGCTCTTTTTCCCACTTCCATTTTGTCTGTTTGTTTATTTTTATTCAGTTGTTATGCATAAAATCCTCACAATGTATCTTTTTGCATTTCATTACTACACAAGGACATAATATACTGCCACCTCCTGGGTATGATGTAAACTAATGGAAGTACTGGAATTAAGTCCCGTTTACTGTCCAACCACTGGATGGCAGACTTCTTACAGGGTAGTACTGCACCAGACTAACAATCAGTATAAATAAATAATTTACTGCCATAAAAAAAAAAACTACAACTAGGGTGTACAAGTAGGGTGAAACACCAGTTTCTCTGTGAAATGTTGAGCATTATTCCTGTCTTTTAACAAACACCATATTTCACATATTCCACCAAAATGTGGACAAGAAAATCCACAAAGGTGCTTCAAGTAGGCTCATTTTCCATTGCAGTTTTTGTGATCTGTCTCAAAATAATAATCAGTTGTTTAAAATAATTAGTGGAATTATTCCTAATGATCACCCTAGTATAAAAGAAAATCCATTTGAATTGACTAATCAATCACAGCGTTAGTTTGGTCATGACAAAAAGTCATCCTAAGCAAACCTTGGCAAATCTCAGTGCCAGAATACATCAGCTGATGGCTGAGCTGATACCCTTTAATACACACAATTGGAAAATTTCATGTAGTCTGTCTACATTTACTGAACATCTGCAAGTGGTTTTGCAAACCACCCCATCCCAGCTCTCTTCTATGCATGACGTAATCAGTGCCATATCTGTTGTTATTGATGTACTGTTTTGTATGGATTGAAGGGGTTTGGGTGGGCAGTGGGGGAAAACCTTTTTCTGTTACAGTGTAGACACACTATTAAGCCTAAGCTCTATTAAGGCTTAAATGAAGGAGGGTTTTTGTTGGTGTGCTCTGCTGGCAGGCGACCAGGGGAAGCATAACATAACCTTCCTATTGGGCCTCCAGACAGACCTTTCTCTGCCTGTATTAAAATAGAAATGTCATGAAAGGTGTGACAAAGATGAAGAGTGAGTCAGGACATTCTGCCTGTCTTAATCACCACCAACAAATAATCACAAGAAAGTGTGAAAAGAAAAGAAAAAAGGTATCTTGTGTGTTTAAAAGCCAGTCATACTTGCCTTTAAGCCGTCTGCTTTCTTACTGAGTCATTTTTTAAGTTCAATGGATACATATTGCCAAGAACAATTTATTCACGTGTCACCTCAAATGATCTTATTTATGAATGAACATTAGTCAAATATATCAAACAGGACCACACAGGACAAAGGGGATGATTTTCCTAAATCAGATTTTTTAAATCTCTCTTTTTCCATTACATATAATCATGAGATCAAATGATTATTTGCTGTAGGGTTTTCAATACTAAAATTATGGCAAGAGCTCACTGTAAATAATAAATATTATAAAATAAAGCATTGTTTTTGTTTATGTACATTTTACATGTTTTGTTATATCATATTATAATAAAATCACTTACTTATTCTCTATCTTTCCTTGTTTTACAAATCATTCTATTCTTCAGGTGCCGACAACCAAGTTAAATCACAATGGAGCACATAACATGTAAATATAAACACAGGTGGCTGTACCATGTGTCTCAGGCAGGGGTAATTGTGAAAAGTTTGCGCAAACCCCTCTAAAGGAGAAAAAACGATTAATAATGTTGCCCCTATTGGATTCTTTCGACACATTTATTTTCGATATATACTTAGAAAAACAAATCGACAGCTTTAGCAATCTTTTTTAACAAATTTGAGTGTATAAAACTGAGGTTGGTCCCCGGATGGCTAAGAAGAGTAGAACAATCCACTAGGCAGACAGAGTGGACAGCCCAAACACGTAGTGGCAGCAGACAACTATCAAACAACGTCGTCCTGACAGTTTTTAAACTAACAACCCACCTTCGCCGGTAAACAATGTGACCAAGTGAGAAGAAGACCTCGGCGAGGACTGTGAGAGACGCATGACAACCAACTTTGGTTGTTGTGAGACGCACCATGACATCTCAGCCGAGGTAGGCAGACGCAGCCGACGCTAGCAGCTACTAGCTGAACGCTAGCTTCCCAGTCCGACCCGTCGGAGTAAGTTAATTAGTTGGATAAGGTCAGCCTGCTCGGTGGCAGCGCTCCGAAGGGTTTATCTGAGGCCAGGTTTAGCTTGAAACTTTGTTGAAATGTTAGCGTTAATTGTTATTTTGTTTACAGGTTAAACTAAAAGCCGTGCAGGGTTTTAGCTCTGTAAGCATTTCGAGGAAGAGGTGGAATCAGCTGGAAACTGCAGGGTCGTGTGAGTTTTAGCAGCTGGGTTAACGGGGCTTGTGTGTTTATAGCAGCTGTTTTGTGTTTTCAGACTGCACGTTTTACGTTCACGTTTGGAGAAAACGTACCGCTTAATAACTCACGGATTATCAAACCTCAGCCGTCGTTTCTTAAAAACTTGGATTTAGTTGGAAAACAGCTGGAGTCGGAAGTATGTGGGCGTCCAAGGCTATTAAAAAAACGCCATATATATATATATATATATATATATATATATATATATATATATATATATATGTGTGTGTATATATATATATATATATATATATATATATATATATGTATATGTGTGTATATATATATATATATATATATATATATATATATATAGAGTGTGACTATATCTAAATATATCTGCCGCGACCAGTTGTGGGTGAGGAGAGGGAGACGAGATAAAAGACACACTATTAAGAAAGAGCTTAATAATAACTGATGATGGCGTGCAAAATGCAGTGAGAGAATGAAAAGGGGTGAGTCTAGAAGAAATGCTCAGTGAATCATGGTAAGCCCCCAGCAGCCTAGGCCTATTGCAGCAAATCGAAGGGAGGGTTCAGGGTCACCCGCTTTGCTCCAACTATGAACTTTATCAAAAGGTTAAGTTTTAAACCTAATCTTAAAAGTATTGAGAGACAGGGAGTCTGTCTCCCAAACCCAAACTGGAAGCTGGTTCCACGGAAGAGGGGCCTGAAAGCTGAAGGATCTGCATCCCATTCTACTTTTAAATATCCTGGGAACTACAAGCAAGTAGCCTATGAAAATGTATGCTATGCCTTCTAAGGATACTGCCCTAGTGAAGCTTTTATAATGTAAGAAAGCACTGGTCCCAGCACAGAACCCAGTGGAACGCCCCATTTATATGAACAAACTGTTTGATAGATTTGCTTCGAACCACTGCGGCGCAGTACCTTTAATACCTGTGTCATGTTCTTATCTGTATAGTAAAATATTGTGGTCTATGGCAGTGAATGCTGCACTGAGGTCTAGCAGGGCAATCATAGAGAGGAATCCACTGTTGCCACAAGATGATGAAGTGTAAATCCTGACTGCAACTCTTCAAATAAACCATTCCTCTGCAGATGACCATTTAGCTGGGGTTTTTTCCCTTTCAAGAATTTCTGAAATAAGAGGAACATTGTTGAATAGTCTGTAAATTGGCTGAGACAGCTGGGTTAAGTGAGTATTCAGTATCAGGTTGATGGTTTTGAAATATATCTGCCCTGCTTGGCAGCTCAAGTTCTCTATATGTCGGGGGCACTTCTGTTGGCAACCCCCATGCCAATAGAAGTGATGTGAATGGCTTTTGAATTCACAAATCTCAAACCACTTATAATGACTTTGACGAAGGAATGATTTTAAAATGGGGAGATCTGTCTGTGACATCTTCCAATTACTTGATTTGTCTCACCAAAATTAAAAAATGAATATAAAATCAATCTAAGAAATATATAAACATGAGTAGTAATCCTCTTCCTACATTTTTAGACAATACAGTAATAAATAAGTAATTATTTTTTTATCCTTTATTTATTTACCCTTTTTTTTCAACGCCTCAGTTGTAAAAGGCTGATAAGGTATTGTTATCACACTGCTGGATGGGAGGGCAGGGGGCGGGGACCCTAAGTTTGTAAATGCAATAAGACCATACAGGAGCTCCAAATTCATACCATAGGTCTATCTACTAAAAATCTCAGACAATCTAAACTTGAGGTCAAGATTACTTTTTCTGAGAACCTTGTGAATGCTATAAATCTAGAATTAGGCAAAAGTGCTTCAAAGGCAAAGCAGTGTGGTCAGTCATGGCACTGACTGTCAGCCATTTTCAACAAAGTTTCAAGATGTAATTTTACCTCATACTACCTTTGGAAACTTGAGTATCTTTGCCATAGAGGTGGTTCTGCATTCTCTTAAATTTGAGACAGATTAGAAGTATGCGTAACATTTTGACAGGATAACTTGATAAAACTGAGTCGCTTTCTAGGTTGGATTGTTGTCTTTCTATATTTATCTGATTTGAGCCCTCAGATTTTGTGACCACTGTCTCAAATTGCTTTGAATTTGTGTTACCACTGACACTGCAAGATCTTTCATCGAAGTGTGTGTGTGTGTGTGTGTGTGTGTGTGTGTGTGTGTGTGTGTGTGTGTGTGTGTGTGTGTGTGTGTGTGTGTGTGTGTGTGTGTGTGTGTACTGTAGGTGGAATTTGCGTCCTTTTGCCATTTCAGTATCGGTACTGCTTTCTTGTGGGTAATTATGCAAGGTTGTTATTTTGCTGTTTTGTCCTGCAGTCACCTAGTTTGTGGTATTTTGTCTTCTGTGACTGGCATTTGTATGCTAGAGCTTTCTCATTCTTCTGTCTCCCAAATTCAAAGGAGTCAGCCAGACTCAAAGTAGTTGACATGATCCCACAGAGGGTTATCTGTATTTTATTTATTTATTTATTTTTCTTTGAACCCCTCCACCCCCCTTGCTGTCAGTATGCTAAGGGACACTTCAAGTTCAGTCACTGCTAAACAGCTCTGGTCCCTCAGATCTCTTATTTTCTGCCAGCTGGCTCCCTAGTTAGGTCTTTGTTGTTGTGGCCTTCGGCATCATTCAGCTGCCTGAGTGTCTACTCCCACAGTCTGACAGACTCCAAAACCCCTGTCTTGGACTGAAGACACTGGACATATAAACCTGGACATCGCAGTGTGGAGGGTGGACAGTGGTGCTGTCCTTGCTCCTGTCGCCTCATAACGAGGAGGTTTAGGGTTCAAACCTGCTTGCTGGCTGCAGTCTTTCTGTGTGGAGTCTGCATTCCCCCACCATGTTAGTTGAACTTGTGATTCTAAATCAGCTATAGGCTTGGAATATGCCAATTTATCTCTTCTGTGCTAGCACTTTGACCTGTCTCAGGTGTAACCCACCTGTCACCTTTTGACTGATGGAATATTCTAACTACATTCTCAAATCTAAGCTGGATTAGCAGAAAAGAAAGTGTATAAAAAGACAGTTAATAGAATCTTTTTAATGGTAATTTTTATTGTAGATGTGCTATCAATAAAAAATAAATTCAAGTCTGTGGAAAACAGGCTCGGTTGTCTTTGATTATTTGGTATTTACCATTTCTGTATGCCTTTTACTTTCTATAAGACACTTGGGTTGTTTCACTTGTGCATCATTGTTATCACCATATACAATCTTCAGAACAAAAGCTTTCATGACTGTTTTGAAAGACTAGCCTGTAATTTTAATATAATCAGCTGTATTGTTTACCCCTTACTGTTTTTGAGGAAGAGCCTGTTACTGGTTTGAGCTTTCAGAGGCGTTTGGCCTTATGCATTTGGCTTAGTCCCAAATTTTTGCTGCTCCACTTGTTGCCATGGAGGCATTCCACTGGGGCCGCTCTCAGTGAGGACGATAACACTGTTTTGGGAAGAAAATAGAAATTTCAAAAGGTACATTAAATGCTTAGTTTTCGTGAGTATATCCAAAGTATGTAGGATGTATTGATTTTCCTCGGAAATGCTTCCATTACATTGTTTTTCTACAGTATAATTTATTATTGTAAACAAGCTTTCTGCCAGTGACAGAATATCCGGACTATTAGTTATAATCATCTATTTTATGTCTGAAGAGCTGCATGTTATCTTTGGGGACTAGAAAGAACAGATGTGAATGTTTTTGGTGAATCCTCAGGGCACCTGTGAGTCCAATTACAAATGTCTGTTCATATGACGGATGGCACCTTCTCCCATTAGACCTTGTTGCTCTGCCTCTGGGGTAAATAAGAGTATGATATGATGCCCGAAAATTGTAGTCACGAAATTTCAGGATCTCTTAAGCCAAACCCAGTTTCAGCAATAATGTCAGAAAACAAATAAGGGTTGCATTACAGTCTTAAACCATTTAGTTAACCATGTCTCCATAGTTTGATGGTAAGCTTTCCACTTTATTGTCGATCTCTGTGTCTTGGCTATTTTGTTATGCTGGTATACTTGTAAAAGCAGTTCAGTTAACATCTGTCTTTCTTTGTAATCCTCTGCAGTGCACACGATGGAGAGAGGCACCTCCTTCGCCTCCGAGCATGGCAACAGAGGGTCCAAGAAGCCAGCCAAACCCAAGAACCTAAGCCTGAGAATGTACCCCTTTTTGGGGAGCCATACAAGGTAAAACATGCACCTGTAGGTTTTAATTCTTGTGGTTATGTATAGCAAGGTTTTCTTTTTGTGTGTGAGGGTTTTTTTTTTTTTTTTTTTAAATGTTAATGACTGCAACAGAGTGACATTGTGACAGTATGTGCAGAACAGGTTTAGGCAGTTTTTACATCATGAATACAATATCTGGTGTATTTGATATGCATTTAAAGAGTCCTGCCAGATATTCCTTCTTTAGTCTTTGCATCCCAGTCTTTACCACTTTCATTGCTGTCTTTAAATCTATTCAGTCTCCTGGAAAGTGAACATTACTGATCATGCTAACTCACTATAAAGAGGATTTAAGATTTTTTTTTTTTCCATTGCCTTATTTTTAATTGATGGCTAATTGTAGCAACTTTTAGAAAACTATTGGATAAGAATAAAGTTTTGTTTTGTTTTTTTGGTGGGTTTTTTTTTTTCCGAATGTGAAAAGAGAAGGACTGTATGTAGCCTGAGAGATAAAAGCCAAGTCCTTGTGGTCAGCTTTTTATTAATTTATTTTTATTCAAATACTCCCTCTCCTGTGTGGCTGAAGACTTTTTTTGAATATCTATTTGTTAATTTCCCTTTATTGGTTTGTATGTATTTGAGTGTGAGCACCTATGCAGCTTTTCTTAGTCCATTTTAGAGGATATCATATGCCAGGACTTTGGTGCCTGAGGGGTTTTGTGTTTGCTAGAACACAAAACCCCTCACTCTCTGTCACTCTCAGCTGTGTGTGGATTATGTTTGTGAACTAGAAGCAACCAGACAGACTTTGAGTTCGGGGCAGTTATGTTTGGAAAAATGCTTTATAGGCTGAATATCGTCCTTCTATTAACATGTTGATCCTTTTTGTAGACAAACAAAGGAGATGAACTTTCCAATCGAATCCAGAGGATGCTGGGCAATTATGAAGATGTGGATACTCCCTCACCACTTTCCATTGAGACGATACCCACTCCCGCTTATGCAAACCTCTCACAGTCAGATCAGGGTCAGTTAAACACAGATAAATCAACCAAACCTCCAATTCAGAACCAGGTCCTTTCCATGTCCACACAAAGCCAGAAGGAGCCTTCTAGTAACTCCTTGCACCCCATGAGAGGAGTTACTACCACTTCCCCGACTCACCATGGACATTCATCCACTTTCTCAAAGCCACCTTTAAACCACAGTCAGGGCAGTCAGCTTAACCACTCAGCACATCCTCAACAACAACAAAAGAAGAACGAAGTCTTCTCAGACCTCAGGGACCGTGCCAGTCTTTACCACAAAATGTCTGATCAGTCTGACGATGTTAAGCCGCTACCCTTCGTACATTCCAGTGACCATAATCACATGGACATGGACACTAAGGACACTGTTGATGAATATCAAGGGTCCACAGACCATGCCTCTGAGTCTTCCAGCAATGTAGATGTTTCCACATTGAAAATTAAACAATCCCCTAAGGATGTATCACTGCCTGAAGCTAACAAAACTAACGCACTACCCTCCCAGACTTTTCCTCTCCTGTTGTCATCTAAGCAGCCCAGTGTGGTCATGACCCAGAAGCCAACAGCATACGTACGGCCCATGGATGGGCAGGACCAGTTGGTCACAGAGTCACCTGAGCTCAAGCCTTCACCAGAACCATATGCACCACTGCCAGAGTTGATAGGCAAGTCTGACCTGGGTAAAACAAAGAAAGCGCCACAATTTTTGGAGGTGAGTTAATTGTCTTAGATATTACAGCTTAGCAACTGTGAAATGTGCAATTTTTTTTGAGTAAAATAACAATGACAAAGTACTTTAATTTATTTGAAAAAACATAAATGAAATGCATTTATATAGCACTTTATCCAATTTTGCCTCCTATACTCTTGTTACTAACTGCTAGCAGTGGGCTACCATGTTGCTAGCCCAACTGTCAAAACTTTATTGGGGTTAAGGGTTAACAACACTCTCTCTTCCTGAACAATAATGCCTAAACAAGTTGATTATGGTGCTATGGTAAATGCACTTTTCGGGATGCATTATAAATAATAAATAGGTTTGAGTGTATCGAGCCAGGAGAAAGTTAGCTTGGCATAGATGCCACACAGCCAGTAAAAGTTAAACTTGTTTTTTTTTTTTTTTTTGCCGTATCACTTGTACCTGTGTAACGCAAACAAGATGAAACCTACCAGTTAGCGATAGAAAGAACAAGGTTATTTGTTTTTCACTCTCAATGCCAAGCTAAGATAGTTCGTTCGTTCATTCATCATCAAGTGGTAATGTTGCCAGAAAACAAATGTCAAAGTATTAATTTAAAAGAAAAGTCAGAAACGGTTGTAAAAGATTAAAAAAAAAAAAAAAAAAAAAAAGTCCATTTCAAGATTAGCTACTGCCACTTAAAGCCATTCATTCTGTCAAGCTTGTGATATTAAGCCCACAACATCCAGAGCTGGAGGAAATTTGGTTTTGTTAATAATGTGCGTTATTACAAATACAGTTGTATTACTGGCAAATTATCTTTAATGTCTCCACAATTTGCGGTGATTCTACTTGATTGTTCACTACGTTGAAAACATCTTGTTCTTTTTTTGCTTTTTTGAGAATTGGGCAGAACTCCAGCTGAACTCTATTCATCTGTTCTCTATCACACGCACAAACATACACCCAACCCTTGCACCTGCACTGCTCCGCACCTCCCCCTTACCCTCCTGCAGCAGCAAATCTGTGTGAATAAGCTGCTGTATTTGCTGCTGGGACAAATCCAGTGCAAGATAGCTTCGCAGTGACTCACTTGGATTTCTTACTAACGCCTCATCTGCATACGGCTATAGATGTCTTATGTCTTATCTTCTGTTGTTAGAAACACAATGTAATCACTGTTTCATTTTACAATCGGATGAGTTCTACATTATTTATCACAAGAGTATGGAAACTCCTGAAAACGATGCAGCGTCTTGAAAGTTTACTGTGTAAATATTACATAATGTCTTTTGAGCACGTGCTCATGTCTTTCTCAGGTGGACAGTATGATGTTGCAAGCAGCCTGTGTTTGGCCCATTCAGTCTGACCTTATCTCAAACACTATCCATTCAGAAGGAAAAACTGGGAGAGACTCCTGAAAACAAACAGAAATGTAGCATGTGGACTTATGTGTTTGTAGTATTTATCTAATGTAGCTGCCTGATATAGAGTATTGACAGTTGTTGCTTATTTTGACTGTTTAATCAGAAACGCACACCTCAGCCCACTGTTTAGTCAAATGTCATACATACGAAATACGATTTTCCACCCTCTTATGCAGAAGTCTTTCTGTATCTAGCACAGGGATGAAATTCTTTTTTTCTTATTATCTTATAACAATATTAATTCCTATTACTTTTGAAAACTATACAATTTTCAGTGCTGATGAGGGACAGCTATTGCATTATCACTGTCTCTTGGCTATAAATTTTGGAGTTAATGATGTGAGATGTTGAAGACAGATTTGCTGATCTTTATTTTGTTTAAAGATCTTTGGGTACTTTCAGAAATGAATAACTATAGTTTTGTTTTGTTTTACTCCGTAGACAAAGACAGATGAAGCTCAATGTGTAGAGGACATCTTAAGGGTAAAAATACCTGCTTGCGTTCTTATTTTCAATTCAAAGGCAAAGGATGAAATTAACAAACGTGTTGGGACTCCAGTAAGAGTGTATGCAGCATGCACTACACGTACAATAAATATCCCTTTGTTTTTTCTCTCTATAGGAAATGGCTCATGCTTGGCCACCTCTCCTAAAAACTATATGCACACCAAGCACAGATGAGCCCCCCAAGTCCCCTTTCCTAGCCAAGGTAAAAAATCTGATTTTATGTTTCACGTGTCTATATAAGTGCAGGGGTCTTGGTTGCCTCATTATTTCCTTCTGTCAAACTTGAAATTATTGAGCAGAGGTCAGTCACTGTAGGAGACAGAATAAATCTTAATTCTTCTAAGGTGCTATGAAGTATTTTGTATCTTATAGTCTTCAATGAAGTCCAGATTGGCCAAGTTATTTTCTTTTAAACTATAGTTGTGCAAAAGCCCCCTCAAATTTTGACAAATTCACATCAAGTACTGTGGTGTGACTGAGTCACACACTGGCAATAAGTCCATGCAGCTGTGCAGTGGCCTTAGACATTAGGAGATAATTTACACATCACTTTTATGCTTCCCCAAGGATGGATATTTTTGGCTTTCACTACTGTCAGCCATAGGTCAACTTCTCAGTTACACAAGTCAAGTTAGATTACATCTGTGATTAAATTAGCTTTGCTTTTGTTTCTCTCAGAATAATCTTTTCATGACCTCTAAAATCAGCACAAAAAAGCTTTAAAAGCTGTAACATAGGTCTTGTTGCTAAAGCGTTTATCAGTTGAGCCTAAACGTGGGCATAAATGTGCAGATATAGATCAAGTACAAGTATGACCTTGATTAACACTAGCATGTTTCTTTATCTGTCTTTACAGGAAGCAAAGCATGCCTCTTCATGTCCAGGACAGAGTGAGTGAAGCGAAGAAGTATTCAGTCATAGATCAAGCAACCTTAGTTAGAAATGCTGTTTTCTATACTATCTTGAAAAATCGGCAGTGAATGCAAACCAGGTGCTAGTCTGTTATGTTTGCGGTTGATGGTGGTAGCAGGCGGCTCTGTCATGTGATCTATTAAACAGGCTCTTTTCTGTGGCCACAGATCTGAGAAACCACCCACAGTTTTATTTCATCTTATCTAAATGAGAGAAGTAGTGAATGGTGTTTTACTTCTTAGTTTCCACTTATTATTGTTTTCACTATGATGCCTTTCATTTAAGCAACAGCACTGACACAGCTCTGACCTATCAAGGCATGGATGGAGGACCTGTGAGGGTCTACTATTGTGTCTGGCACTTGAACATTGGCATCAAGTCCCTTGGGGTCCTGTGGTTTGTGAGGTTGCTCAGTTAGATTGAGATCTGGAGTGTTTGATGACTGCATCATTGCCTTGCACCCTTTGCAATGTTGCTAAAGCTGTTTCTGAGCTGTTTTACAGTGTAATCTGGCATATGGTAATGCAGGAGTAGGCTCCTGCCTGGAGAGTGCCATGCGCATGTACACCCTGCTTTGGATAGTTTGTAGATGTCAGTGTATAAATGCTTAAATGGTAGGAATCCCAGGACAACAGAGCATGATCAGTATCATTTATGTAACATTTCTGGATATCAGTGGATTTTTCCATCAACTTTTTACATGAAATGAATTAAGTACAACTCTGGTGCTCTGTCAAAGATGGAAAAATGTTCTATAGGGAAAGTGAGTGGAGGCAGTGTATTAAGTCTTCCTTTAGCTTGACATATTGGTTAAATGTCACCAACTTTCAGGTCCTACTGGCAAAGGCGGATGTGCAGTTACTCAGTAACTCCCAGCTGTTGAAGTACCTGCCATCAAATATGGCGGGTGCCGTGTTTTACCAACACAAGTTAAAAGTACACACACCAAAGATCCATATAGTGTGTGAATGCCATGATATGAGACATAATCTTTAAAATCCAAACTCTGCCAGTAGATTTCAGTGCAAAGGCTTAAAACCACTTTAAACTTCCGTTGTTTATTTTGTTGTACTAATTCTTGTTTACTTTTTCCAGGAAACCATGACTCCTTACCTCCTGAGTCATCTCATCCCAGCCAACAGATGTCCTCATCGTAAGTGCCGTGGCAGTTAGCTGAAATGTGAATTGCCAGCCAAAGAACCATGCTAAACTCAAAAGGAAATCACTGGTTTTCTGCTATTTACTGAATTATTTTTCTAAACAGACTTCACTTGCATCACTCCATATTTAAGTAGTACTATTTAATTTAAAACCCAAGTGTATCAGCATTATTGTTATTGTTATTATTGTTATTGTTGTTACTATTATTGTTATTGTTGTTATTATTGTTACAAAGGGGGGGAAAAAAGCAGCAAACAAAAATTGTTAATTGCTGAAGTGGTTTATTATCAAAAAAGTAGCAGATTAATTTAAACAACTAATGATTTAATTCAGTCTTTGTGGCTTTAAATTTATTTTAAAACAGTGCACTTATTGAATTGTTCCATCAATTTTTTTTTCTGGTACATATTTGCCGAATGTATTACTACTAGAGAAAAACTGTGAATATTGATCCGGTGTTTGTGTGTTTTTGATGAAGTTCATTTGAAGGGGCACATTCCAGCGGGGTAGAGTCTATGAGCTCCAGTGAATCGGAGAGTAGCTCGGGATCAGATTCAGAGACTGAAAACTCTACTGTGGAGCCACCTCAGCCTCCAGCTGGCACCTCAGTTAAAACTGCGGTAACCGTTCACTTTTATATGTACATGTACAGAATCTTTATGTTCGTCATTTTCTGAAATCAACTTGTGTTTGCAGGCTGACGCCCCAGCAGTGAGCCATGAGGACTGGCAGTTGGGAAACTGGATCAGGTCCAGCCAACCAAATTCTGGCAGTGAAAGCCAAAGCGCGGTACTTGTTCCTGAGAACACCTCTCATAAAGAACAACAGTTCACTCAAGACTTCAAAAACTCCAGCGTTCAAGTGGTTGACTCTACTGGGGAGTCTCAGCCTCAGCTTTCTTCTCACCACACAGACAGCACCGCCATTTCTCAGCAAAGCAGTGAAAGCTCTCAGGACAACTGTTGTCTGCAAAGTCGCCAAAAATCTCTCTCTGCTAATGTGAACAGCTCAAAGAAATTCTCAAAATCAGTGAAAGGAGGTTGTCCAGACCGCACTGATGCAGCAACCCCTGTGAAATGTGAGGAAGCGGTAACAGCTCAAACAAAATACCCATGTTTCACAGATAGACCCAAGGTAAAGACGAAAGTAGGACACTGCAAAAAAAGTAAGGAAGGCAGTAATGGTAAAAGAGACATTAAAAGGACTAAACTCAATTCACAGCATTTTCCTAACTCCTGCCCCGCCCAAAGCCCTGTTCAGCCTGCCCCACTAGTCAGCATCAGTTGTAGCAAATCCAACGCAGAGACCATCTGCCAGACGGGCACCAAGATGCCTCACAAAACGACCCACAAGCACTTAGAGAAGCCTGGGCGTATTGCCAAGGCTTCTCTGGACCTCGAGAGGACTCCCAGATCCCTAATGGTGAAGATAGAGCTAAGTCTGCTCTCAAGAGTGCCCCAGACCTCTGGCATTCACCAAGGAATTCCCAGCACTGCAAAACAATGCGCACCGGTCATGGATCCAGATAAAGTAGGCGGTGGTACTTCTGCAACACACAGCCACACTAAAACCAGCAGGAAGAGTAAACCACAAAATGTGAGAAGCATGAGGTTTGGTGCTGTTCTAGTAAACATACATGTGCACGGAAAGTTTTTATTTTATTGCTTGATTTGTCCTCTTCTCTAGGCTGAGGTAGACAAAGGTCTTCCCAGGAAGAAACAGAAGCTGGAAAACAAGAACGCTTCATTGACAAAAGTTTCTGTGAAACTGAAGTAGGTCCCCTAAATTGGTCAGATCTTTATCATTTAACCATCTTACACTGTGTACCTTGAACTGTCCTCAATGATCTTGTCACCTGCAGATGTTCAAGCAGTCTAGCAGAGGCGCAGCAGTGGAAGAAGGCCAAGAAAGATTGTCAGCCCCCCGAACCATCTGAAGATGCTGCTAAAAAGTCAAAGCTTCACAAGAGCCAGGTGAAAACACAAGAATCGAGTAAGAAAACAGAAAAGAAAAAGGTGTCTCATAAACACAAGAAGAGCAATGGAAAATCCACAGAGCACCCAAAGTCTGAAACGGTAAATATCCTTCTTTTCCTTTAACCAGTAATTTGATTAAGTGATTTGTAATTTAATCAGAAAACTTGGCTCTTAGTAAGCAGAATTCAAATTTTAACCAAGATGTGCCCTGCAATCCTAGAATAAGTCCCCAAAGGTCAGCTTTGCTGTAACATCATCATCACAGCCCCTCAGCGAAGCTGTGGCTAACAGATCCTTGCTCAAATCTGAAGAGAGGTAAGATTCATTGCTTGTAATGTCAGCTAATATCCTGCTTATGTATTTTTGGTGCTCCTCTCACACTAGTACTTTATCTCACAGACAACATCCAGTGAAGCATTACATAAAAGAGGCCAAAAGACTGAAGCATAAAGCAGATGCAGAGGTAGGTTTTCTTTAACTTGATTTTATAAAGTTTTATCCAGTTCAGAGTCATACAACTAACTAATGACCAATATGTACATGTTTCTCTCCGTAGTCGGATAAGCTCAGTAAAGCTTTCAACTACCTTGATGCTGCCATGTTCTTTGTTGAGAGTGGCATTGCCATGGAAAAAGATCCACAGACGTTGTTGTCTTCCTACACAATGTTTGCAGAGACTGTGGAACTCCTCAAGTAAGAAACTGCATGTATCAGAGCTTGTTTGCACTATTATAACTTTTGTTGGTGTAATGGCAAAGCTACAGAGTAAAAGTGCTCCAGGTTTTGGATACATTTAACAGTTCTGATAAGTTTATTCTGAAATGTTAACATTTTAAATGGAGCCCGTCTGATATAGGAATTTTATGACCGATACCATTTTTTAAAAATTTATTAATGATGATATTCCACTATAATATTTATATAATATAATATTTCTGTAACATTTATTCTCTGCCTATCTGCTTGGATCATCTGGTTGTTGTTTTTTGTAGGGTTTGAATGAAGCTGCAACACACGGTCCTGTTGTGGGCAAACTATGTAACAATGTAACAGTGTAACTCTTTTTAAAAATTAGATTTATCCACTGTTCTAATCAGCTACATAAAACGTAGATAAATGACTGATATCAGCCAGTAATGTGAGATCACAAGTAAGTTGGACTCTAAATACTTTCAAAGTAAATAATTTTTTATGTGATGCAGAAGCAGTCTATCATAATGTGATATAAAATTGTAATGTTCCAATGAGAGCCTTATAGAAAAACAATAGCATCTTATAACGCTGTTTTAGTTAGCACAGTAAAAATTGCCTTTAATACGCCTGGCACCAGGATATATTCAAGAGTGAATTAATAGTGGAAGCAGACGCATGCCTGTAAATCATGTCGCCAAGTACAGAGCAGGGAAAATGTGTCTTTTAACTTTCAAGACACTCAAGCAAGTAATTTATATTTCTCTAGAAGAAGACAAACATTTGTCACAGTGTATCTATGGTATTTGTATTTTGGTTCTGAGTTTGATCCATGACTTGATCTGACTTTCTAATTTCACAGGTTTGTGCTGAAACTTAAAAACTCAGTGGACCTTTCTGCTCCGCCCCCAGAGAAAGACTTTCTAGTTTTATGGTAAGGTTTAAATGATGAGTAATGTGCTGTTTTCTCCATTTATTACAATGTCTGAGACCCTATTAACCTGTGAAGGTTTGTCTTGATGCCTCCTCATGTAACGTTAGTTCAGGAAGTTAGACTGTATCACTGGAAACTGACTGATATGTAGTAGCATAAAGTTCTTATTAAACAATTCCTCACATGTCTAAATATGTTGTCAAAGAAAGCGTAAGCAAATAGAAATAAGAAATTAGGAGTTGTAGAATAGATGGATAATATTCACTATTATTCTGTTGTTTGTTTGTAGTCATGTGACCTATGAGTAACAGTCATGTGTGTCCTGTAGTTTGAAGTGCCAGTCTCTCCTGCAAATGGCCATGTTTCGACACAAACACAAAGCTGCACTAAAGTATTCAAAGACCCTCACTGAACACTTCAGTGTAAGTATTTAAAGGAGATGGCTTGTAATGGCAGATTGCCTTATTACTTGTAGAAAATGGCATTGCTGTATGAGCACAGGAGCTGGTCAATATTTGTTTTGCTGATTAAATTTCTCTTGCAGAGCTCTGCTCAGGCAACACACAATCCTCAAACATCTAGGCAAGTCATTTTCTTTCTATATTACAGTAACGGGTACATTGCTCTCAACTGTGTAAAGACATTCTGTACTTGTATTTTTTTTTAACAATTCTCCTTTAGAGTGGGAGACAACCTGTCCACCTGCCTGCCATCTCCAGCCACCACCTCAGGTCTTAGCTCTAACCACAGTGCCAGTGGGTTGGTTGTGGGCAGTACTGTGGCAGTTCCTCAAGCCATTGAACAAATGACTTTCACCTATGTCAACATCACATCATTGTTTTTGAGTGCTCATGACATCTGGGAGCAGGCAGAAGAGTTGGCACGTAAAGGCAGCGGTAAGAACAAAGGAAAAGAGACCAAAGGTTAAAGAAGGTTAAAACGACCTGGAAAGCACAGTGAAT